>NC_044906.1:19478547-20078547 GCF_001633185.2 Quercus lobata | reverse complement strand
AATGAGATGCTAATAGTTTATCTTATGCTTATCCATACCTAGAATATTTTTCAAATTTTCTTCGATAATCTTCTACTTATCCACGTCTCCTAGCAGTTGTTGCATATGACTCAAACATTGGGACTTATCTTCCTTTGCCGTTGCTGTAACTTTTGTATTTGAAACAATTTTTTTAGATGAAGGGTTGGGCTTATTCGAATGAATTTGGATTTTGAATTTGGAGAAGGGATAAGGTTTTCAGATATTTTAGATTTGGGTGGAATAATATCCCACTAAAAAATGGAAACTTGTTAGGGATAAGAGGATTTCTAATTTTCCTGCTCAATATAATTTCTCGTGGGGCCATCTAGTAGATGCCTAACTGCCATCTCATTGGATTTTCCGGCCAATGAAGGAATTGTCAGTTGATGGTAGATTTGAGAGGACTCAGCTTCGCCTTTTTCATCTTTGGAAAACATGTATTTCATCATCGTCTTCCTCTCTTGGTTTGGATTGGCTAAAATTACTCTTCTTCTGACTAAATTTTGGAGCCATAGCACAAAGCCATGGACCAAATTGAAAATCATCATCATCCGATGAGAGAACCTTTTCTAATTTTTGGACATTCATGATCTTGATGAGTGAGTATACCACAACCACAACAAAAGCAAAAGATAGGACAACAATAACAAAAGATAGGTAGCCTTTCATATTTGAGAAAGACACACCCTACTTCTACATCTTCAATATGAATCATTTTTCCTCTTATCAAAGGTTTTGTGATATCAATATCCACCCAAATATGAATAAAGGGTCCTCAAACTAGACCACTTTTAGGGGCATCAACCATAAGATATACGAGTATTGATCTCATTAGGTATACGAGTACCAATAGTTTTGTTCATACTTTTAATAGGAGTGTTAAAAACTCGAATCCAGAAAGGAGAATGTTGGAAAGTGACATTACTAGAGCTGAGATCACCGCTGAAATGCTTCAATAAAATAAGTATTTTATCAAAAGACCAATGGCTTTTGTCTTGAACTTCAATCATGTTCTCCTCCTTGACAAAGATAGCCAGAAATGAATTATTCCCAACTTCTTAAATAGTTACAACATGTGAGCAGCGCCAAAGTTGTTGAAAAATAGATTTGAAAACCTCATTGTTTAAACCCTCATTGGTTTGTAGCTTGAATAAAAGATTAAATTGGGCTTGTTGTTTAGAGAGAGCCACTTCTTGAGAGCTAACAGCCAGAACCTCCTTTTCTTCTTCAAAGAGGTGAAACTTTTTCCATAACTCCTCCATTGAAGCATCCATGTTGGATTAAAAAAGTGGATAATAAGGAAAGGAAAGGAAAAGAAGGAATGAAGGTATGAAAACAAAATTATGAGATAAGAATGGATGATTGTGACAAGAGCTAGACATAAAAAAGAAAATCCTACTACAACCTAATACTCAAATTTGAGAGGTTCGAATTTTACATGAGAAAATGCAAGTTGGTTTCTTTTACTTTCCAAGATGGTAGCATTGTTTTAAAAATGGACCGGATCAGCTAGTTCAATTGGGAACCGGATACCAGTCTAGTCCGATAAAACTGGGTTGGACTGGGAACTGGGGCACAAACTGGTTCTTTGACCGTTTCGATTTTTTAAAACCATGGAATGTAGACAGTGAGAGAGAGAAAAGTTTAGAGTAAGAGCATATGTTAAAGTGTAATTAATGTTCTCTCAAATAATATTTTTATATATTTTTTTTCAAAAACCAAAATCAAACTATGCACAAATATTCAAAAAAAACACGCACTACCATAAAGAATTTATTCTTGCAAACCAATAATGAATTATTGACATGTGTATTTATTTCTTCCAAAAATGTGTTAGCTCATTGGTTTGTTGGTTAAAAGAATAACATGAGTTGTAACCACTTATAATTAAGCAGTTATTAATTACTATTATTATAGCTGATAATTACATATTTATTATTCTTTAACCTGCAAACTATTGAGCTTTATTATACACACTTTTTGAAGAAATAAATACATCTGTCAATAATTTATTCGTTGGAGGAATAAATTCATTTTGGTTATGTGTTTTTTTAATATTTGTGTGTATGTGTTTTTTTTTTTAAATATTTGTGCATAGTAAAGTATAACAATTCAGTTGTATCAAAAAAAAAAAAAGTATAACAATTCAATGTGGTTGTGTAATTTTTTTTTTTGATAAGAAGTGTGGTCGTGTAACTTGAACACACATATTACGCCCAGTGGCCCACAAATTCCAACATGGGGTCCGTTTGGATTGAACTTATTGTTGCTGAAACTGAAAACTGAAAACACTGCAGCAAAAATATTTTTAAATGTGTGAATAGTATCGTGGGACCCATTTTTAATATTTTTTAACCCGTGAGCAGTGCTAAACAGTGTATGAATAGTACTCAACAGTGTGTGAACAGTACTCTTGTCCCCCTAAAGCAGAAACGGTGCAGGAAAAAAAAAAAAAAAGAAGTAAAACGCAAAACGTGAACGCAAGTTTCAGCTGAAACCAAATGGGCACATGGTGTGATCCTGAATGGACAACTAGGCCATAGTTTTCGGAAATCTCTTAGAATATGGTCGCAGCAATGAATGTGAGATAAGTCCAATCTTGTTGTTTTTAAGGGGAAATTTTTTTTATACAAACTTTTGCATAGAAGGAAAGACTAATAATATTCTCAAAAAAAGAAAAAAGAAAAAAGAAGGAAAGATTAATAAAACAATGCTTCATCAAAATGGGGATTGGGGAGTCATTTTTTTTTTTTTTAATTTTTTTTTTATTATGTGTAATAATCATATTTTGTAGGCTTTTGTTAACAATGCCATAAACGCACATATTAAAGTGAAATTAATGCTCTATTAAATAATACTTTTATACTTTTTTGAAAGAAAAAAAAAAGTTAACAAATATTTTAAGGGTATTGATTTAGGTAATATTTTTAGAAATTTTTTATATGAAAAGAAAAAGGAACAAAACAATTGAAATAGCGTCCATTAACCGGATACTTTTTCAAAAACTAAAGTTAAATTGTGCACAAATATTCAAAAATACACACACAACTATACTAAATTTATTCCTGCAAACCAATATCATTGACATATGTATTTTTTTTTTCTAGTGAATTACAACTCATTGGTTTGCAAGTTAAAGAATAAGGGTTTGGTTTACCTCCAGTACTTTTTTAACTGGAAGTGTTCATTTGTTTTAAATACATAATAGAAAATGGTAGTGAATTTTAATCTCCGTCTTTTATTTGATTAGTGGGTGATGTGGCAATTTCTCATTAAAACAAAAGAAAATTCCAGTTAAAAAAGTATTGGAGGTAATCTAAACCCAAAGAATAATATATAAATGTTTAATTACGAGTTATAATAATTTATTATTACATCTCATAATTAGCTATTGTTATTACAACTCATAATTAAGTATTTATTATTCTTTAACCTGTATACTAATGAGCTATAATGCATATATTTTTAAGAAATAAGTACACGTGTCAATAATTCATTGGTTTGTAGAAATAAACTCATCATGATTGTGTGTGTTTTTTTTTATTTTTTTTGAATATTTGCGCATAGTTTCATTTTAGTTCTTGAAAATGGTATAAAAGTATTATTTAATAAAGAATTAATTGCACTTTAACCTATGCCTTTAGGGTATTTATTAACAAAAATATTATCAATTTATCATCATTCAAAAAAATAGCTTTAAAAGCTCTAATTTACAAATTAATATACATGATACATCCCTTAAAATGGAAACAAAATTAAAGCAGGATATGAGAAAGATTCTAGTCGGATATAAAACATGCAAGAGTTGCTTCTTTCTCTTGCAGCAAATTATGGCTACCACCAAATCAGTTTTCTCTTTGCTTCTCATCACAGTCATTGCTTTCTCTCTTCTTTTTGTTCCACATGATTGCATTGATGCTAAGTCCCTTAAGGTTTGCAAGTTTGATGGAATATATAACCTAGGAGACTCTATCTCTGACACAGGCAACTTGATTATTGTGAGCCCAGCTGTGTCTTCTGCTCGTTTTCCCTATGGCGAAACCTTCAAGAAAGCAACTGGAAGGTTCTCCGATGGGTTGCTAATGATTGATTATATTGGTAGGAATCATATTAAACTTGTTGATGTTCATGTTTTTCTTTTTTAGTTGATGTTGGTTTTTAAAAAAGTAACAAAGAAAATGCTTTTGCTTGAGATTTTTTTATAAGGCTGTTCTTGGGCTAAGCGTGATTTGAGAAATGACACTGTTATATGACTTCACTACTTGTTTTAAGAACTACCTTGTGAACCAAATACGATGGTTAAAATTAGATTATACTAATTTTTTTTTTGCTCTATAATTCCACAGCTCAATCAGCAGGAATTCCACTTCTTGATCCTTACTTGAATAAGAATGCATCATTTGTGCGTGGTGTTGGGGTGAATTTTGCAGTGGCTGGTGCCACTGCCTTGTCTGCAAGTGTCCTTAAAGATGAGAATATTACATCACCAGTTACTGACAGTTATTCTCTCAGTGTGCAATTGGATTGGATGTCCACCTTTTTCAGTAATATCTGTCTCAATCATGATGGTTAGCCTCTGATCATTTGAATTAAGCATGTAATACTAAGTTAAATGTAGGAGATAATATTAGATTGGTCCATAAAATTTAGTTCAGGTTCTAGTTTTTGAAATTTGAAAAATTAATTTTTAGTTTTTCAAAAATTTGTAAACATTTCAAGTTAGTCCTTTTGTATACTTGCCATTCCAACAAAGCGTCCTGAGGTTTTAGGAAATTTTGCCACAGAAGGCTATGGATCACAACCTGGACTAAACCTATATTTTTGCCTTAAATATTGTTATGATCCTAGTGTTCTATGTTTTTTAAGTGTAAGTTTAAATATGTGTTTATAAGTTTTTAAGTACCTTGCTCTTGCACCACCGCACAATCTTAGTGCGATGGTCAATCCACAAGTATAAGCGCTTGTGAGGTGTGGGGGGTAAGGGCTGGGGTTCAAGTTTCTAAGAGGAAGTTTCACATATATATATACTTAAATTAGACTAGAGTAGAATTCTATCTTTTATATAAAAAAAAAGGTACCTTGCCCCTTGCAAGCCGATTTTCAAGGGTGAGTTCTACCCATGGGTTTGTATCAAATATATAATATCTACAAATTATCTACATTTTTCTTTTCACTTTTTTAATATATAATTGTTTTTGATTTTTTTGATAGATTGTGTTGAGAAGCTTAAAACAGGCTTATTCATGGTGGGAGAAATTGGAGGCAATGATTATAACTATCCATTTTTTCAAGGCAAATCCTCTAATGTTGTCAGAGATTTGGTTCCAAAAGTTGTCAAAAAAATTAAGGACGCTGTCACTGTATGTTTTATTAGTAAACAAAAAAAATTCTTCTAAGTTTTCCTTGCAAAATTGCTTACCATGATTAATGAGTCCTTATTGTATGACATTGTTTGTAGAGGGTCATTGGTTTTGGAGCTGCAAGAGTGGTTGTCCCTGGAAACTTCCCAATCGGCTGTGTACCAGTTTATCTTACATTATTCCATTCCAACAAGTCAGCTGATTATGATGAATTTCACTGCCTAAAGGGATTGAATTCATTATCAATATATCACAATGATCTACTCAAAAAAGCCATTGGAGAACTGAAAAGAGAAAATCCAAATGTTGTTATCGTATATGGTGATTATTACAATGCTTTCCTGTCGGTTAACCAAAATGCTCCACATCTCGGTGAGTCTCTGTCTAATTCTAATAAATTACTAGAACAATATGTAACTGGATATGACAGAGATTCAGTAATGCAATTTTGACTGTTTCACAATGGACAGGATTTAATGCTGCTTCTTTACAAAAAGCTTGCTGTGGTGTTGGAGGTGCTTATGACTTTTCCTCGGATAAAATGTGTGGAGCTCCTGATGTACCAGTTTGTCCCAATCCAGATGAATTTTTAAGTTGGGATGGAATTCATATGACACAAAACGCATACAAGAATATGGCAAACTGGGTCATCAATGATATCTTACCTAAGCTTAATTGTAAAGCTTAAGTTGTTTTAGTGTGTCTGTTTGGCATTTGATTATAAGGTAGATTTTTGCTTATTTTATGTACTGGTTGCTACTTTTTGTTAAAGCTTTATTTCAAATAATTTAAGTTTCATTGCCATCCTTTGTTGTATTTATAACTGGTTTTTTGGTTCAGAGTCATATGATTTAATAAATAAAGTGGAATGTAATTGTGTTTGGCTTGTGTCTAGCCTTCCTTTGCACTGCACATGACAAGTGACAACAGTGCACAAGAGCACTAGACGGAATGCCTTTTGAAATCTATCATGCGATTCATGGCCACTGCTTTTTTTGTTTGTTGAAAACAATATGTCTTGCGTAAAAGGAAAGACAAATAAAGCAACTTCATCAAAATGGGGAGTCATTTTTTTATGTATAGCAATCATATCTCGTATAAAGGGCATGTGGATTTGCAATGAATAATACACATCTTTATAGAATTTAATCTCATATTGTACATAAAAAATAATATTTATTTTTCAAATAAAAAAAAAAAGCAAAAGAGGTATAGGAAATGAAATAGATGGTTATTATTTCCTTTGTTTGGGTGTTGTATCTCCTGGTTTAATTTCACAATCCTTTAAGGTTTATCGAAATGACACTAGTCACAAACAACCTTTATATAAATGACACTCTCCCTTTAGTTTTGTATTAATATAACTGTTAAAAGTATGTATCCTTGTAAATTGTGATTTCATTGGCTGAATATACCATTTTTTAAAAAGAGGTTCTTGCCTAAATTATGGATGAAATAAAACTCCCCTTCCTTGATGTTTGTGAATAAGTCACACTCCCTCAACTTGATGTAAGTACAATTAAAAATAAAATTTTCTTTTGAAATTGAAATATTATGTTTAATGAAAACTTAACTGTGAGGGGAGAGTGTCGTTTCATAAAACTTTTTGTTTTTGTTTTCTCCTCTGGGATACCCATTTTAGAAAATCTCAAGGGATGTGGGTCTAGTTTACCTTTTATATATTTATTTATTTTTATGCTCTTTATGCATTTTTCACAAATAAATGGGAAATTTTATCCAAGATAAAAATATCTAATATTACCAAAATTTCTTTCAAAAGTATGATTAAGAGGAAATTTCTTTTATGGTGGAGATTCATTTTATTTTTTTCTTGGTTCAATATAACTAGATTTATATTTTTTGGATATTATTTTAGTAAAAAGTGTTAACTTTTTTTCATAGATTTTTCTTTTTGGTATTTAAATTATCAAGATTCTAACGGTAAATCTATCTTTTATATTACTGTATATTATATATAAATATTATAAAAGTTGAATTCTTATATAAAATACTAACCCATGTCTCTTTGACAATACATATTATAATGGAACGTGTCACCTTTTAGGATAAAGTAAGCTTGTAACTCCATATGACAAACAATGATTTGTACAAATCATACATATTTGACACATTTTCCAAATATTGCTCATTTATAGGAGTATTATTTTAATTATAGAATAGTTAGTCTCCTTAAATACCCCTAAATAAATGAGTGTTTGAATGTGTAATTTAATGCATCACAATTAGGAAAGAAGCCCAAAAGTCACATTTCTCCCTTATAACCAATATAATTATATCTAATTATAATCTTTTCATTTTTAAGCATATTTTTACACATTAAATCCCTAAAAATGTGATATATACAAATACTATTAATATATAAATGGAATATAAGATATTTTCTTTTTTTGTTGCCATGTCGGTTTTAAAAAAAAAAAGAGAATACAAAACAAAACAATTAATTTTTCCCATAATTAAGTGTATCACAATATAGAAAGAAGGTAAAAATCAATTTTATTATTATAAATCTCCACTCTTTTTGTCGTCACTTGCTTTTAAAATTGTGTGTATATATACATTGTGGGGACAATTCGATCAATAGGCCCATTAAGGTCAGGATTGTTGGGCCTGTGGCCCATCCGAGGATGCGTATCCGTCCGAGGAGGCCAAGTCCCGTCATAAGGTAATTACTGAAGGGGGTGGTAATCAATATCACGAGGTTGAGGTGCTGTATTCGACCGAGGACGCCATACTCCTCGGCACTGTGCGTCCGAGGACGAACAGGGCGCGGCCTTGTGGCAGCCGGGCCTCAGAATCATGTCACCAATACAGATAGGATCACAGACCAAGGGTAAAAGGGAAAAGATAAACAAAATATCTGTAATCCCAGTTGCCTCCGCATTAATGACTTCTCAACCAATTCTCTGGCCGCATTAATGTGGAGGTGATACCTGAACAGTAAAGAGGCAGCCTTACAGCTGCCCATAGGAAGTTCTAGGAGGTGCTGGATGGGACAGAAAGAAATCTTCCGAACCCAACCTACACGTGTGCGGTGAGGATGGAAGGCAAAGGGTGGTATATAAACTGAAAGAAGAACATGCAAGAAGGAAGATCGGAACAGAAAAAGAAAAGAGAGAAAAACACAGACAAAAAGGAAGAGAGCAAAAGTAGAGAAAAAGAATTGTATTGATCACTAAAGAAAACGATCGTTTTACTAACTTTAGATCTTTAATATACGTGAGAGTGAATCTTTTTAAGAGACCACAGTTAACCGAGTTCTTTACACCCACGCTCTACAAATCATATTGTCTGGGCCTTTTTACGTGCGAACCCAACACTGTTAAGGTTCGTTGCAAATCGCGTCCTTACATACATATATATTGTTTTCTTTTCTTGATTCTCCACATTTCATCTTCCTATTTGATTTATGCTTTTAGAAATTTATTTACTTTGATATTTATTCTAATTAATATACAATGGTTATTCTTCCAAAAAAGAAAGAAAGAAGAAGCTATATTGTTATTGTAATGAGAGATGCTACGTCTACAATATTTTTACAATAAATCACGGGTGGTTAGTTGTTATTGGTTTAAATTTCAAACTAACGCTAAAATTTCAAATGAACCCAACACTGTTAAGGTTCGTTGCAAATCGCGTCCTTACATACATATATATTGTTTTCTTTTCTTGATTCTCCACATTTCATCTTCCTATTTGATTTATGCTTTTAGAAATTTATTTACTTTGATATTTATTCTAATTAATATACAATGGTTATTCTTCCAAAAAAGAAAGAAAGAAGAAGCTATATTGTTATTGTAATGAGAGATGCTACGTCTACAATATTTTTACAATAAATTACGGGTGGTTAGTTGTTATTGGTTTAAATCTCAAACTAACGCTAAGATTACTTTTTTGCCCCAACAATAATAACTAGTAACAAATTGCCACTTAGGATTTGTTGTAAAAATATTGTAGTCTTTATTGTAATCTTCTGAAATTTATAAATTGGAACTCTATAATCTATAGCATTCAAATTTTGGTTAATAACAATCAACTATAATGGAAACTATAGTTTACTATATTCTACACATTTTAGATTGAATTCAAAGTTGTAATTGGGTTGTTAAAATTTTTCCCTTTTCCCTTTAATTTCTATAAAATTTGATTTGATAAATTAAAACATATCATTAAGTTCATATATGCAAAACTGTATGAATAGTTATAATAAACCACCTGACCTGAAGAGGAATATATATATATATATATATATATATATATATATATATTTAATATTTAAATTTCTTGTTTTGACCCACCTAAAATATAAACTTGAACACCCAAACCAAAAAAAGAAAAGAAAAAAAAGAACTAACTTCAAGCAAAGACAAAGAAATGTAATCATGTCAAAAAGTTTCAGAAAAAAAAGGAACTAACTTAAAGAACTATCAAAAGTCAATATATATTACAAATTCTCTATAGTACTTTTTGTATTCCACTTTATACTGTACCAATCTAGCAATCATAATTTATTATGTATTCTTTTTTACTTTCCTTATAAAATAAATTAAGTTTAAAATGGAGGAAAAAATTCATACATATGATGGAATATAAAGCATAACACAAAAAGTGGTAGAGAGAATTTGTATTTATCAATATATATTACGAATTTTATTTCCATGGGATGAATAAATAGTTGCAATGGAGGGTGGGAGATTTGAACCCTAAACATCTTTGTTAGAAACATTAGGAGGTGTCAGTTAAGCTATAATTCTTTTAGCTGCTACTTTCAGTTTTAGAATGAATTTGTATCAAACGAAAATTTTTTAATCTATCTAGGAGAACTGTAATTAATTTGCTGCTAAATCATTTTTCGAAGGCTTCTTAAGATGACTTCTAGGAAATTGTGTGCAGGAGATGGGAAGAATGCTCATTTGAGTAACGCATCCACAAACTTGAGACTATTCAAGGCAGAATTACTGGATTATGACTTCATACGTTCAGCAGTTGAAGGGAGCATTGGAGTATTCCATCTTGCTAGTCCAGTTCCAGTTCCTTCGACCACAGTACCAAATCCTGAGGCAAGAATACCTATCTATGATTTCTTTTTCCCCAATTAATAAATAGTTTTGCATGAATTAGTACAAATCTACTAAGATGCCCTTAGTAATATAATTATATTACCTTCCTAAGCCATCATGTGTCTAAATATCACTATTTCATTAAGTTTGTTATACTAAATTTTATTCTTACTTTTTAGTATTCTCTGTTATATGGTAGTCTTTGGGATAAGTGATTACCATCTCTTATTTAGAGTGAAAAGGAACTCTACATGTTGGGTTCTATCTGTGGTGGTATTAGATGTTAAAGAAATTAACTTAGCAGCTTCTTCTCAAATTCATTTAAAAAACATTGTTGATTTTTTCTCTCTTTGGTCTAATAATTGTCACAAAGTCTCAGTTGGCAACTGCCCACAATCCTCCCAAATGAATTCCTAGTACCAACCCAATGATAGATTCGAACTCTAGCGTCCAAAGCAAGAATCATACGGCAATGGAGGTGAACTCTCTAGCTTTGCAAGATCTACTTCCCTTGGAGCATGCAGTATATACACTAGAAAAGTTTGACGGTTAAACAATTCTACTTCAAAACCAAGTTTCAATTCTGATCTAAACCTGGAAAATAGCCAGAATGCCTACCTCTTGCCCAACTCAGAGCATTGAGGCTCCAATACTTCGGCCCTTGGTCTTAAGTCTTAACTTAGTTCCGTACTTGATGATGACAAAATCCCTTGCCTCGGTCTGTTCAATGCAAAATTCTCTTATTACTAGTTGCAAAATCCAGAATAGAGAATTTAACTCTAAGAAAGCATTGTCAAATTCAATTTAATGAACTTATCTGGGACCAACAACGTGAGCCACTAGCAAAGCCTAAAACCTTTTTATTTTTATTATTTATTTATTTTTTTAATAGAGAAGAAAAGTTATAAACTTATCCAAGAAATTTTTAAATATTTTTTTCTTTAGCAATTTAGGGATTTTTAAAAATCATAGTTGTTTTTTTTTTTTTTTTTTTTGGGAAAACTTTTAAAACTATAGTTAGCTTTACCAGTACCATGGTATACAAATTGAAAAACCAATTCAACTAGTCAAGATTTGTGTTTTCCTAATTAGGCCCTGCTATCAATGGTGATCACTTGTCGATTTGGATTGTTGTGTCTATCAATACATCACCCGAATTGAATAGATGGTTGGAGGAAAAATGATCTCATGTTTAGGAATGGCAACAGGTCGGGTTCGGACCAGTTTTTTTCATACCCGAACCCGACCCGCAGGGCAAGACCCGTGGCCCGGACCCGGCCCGTTTAGGGTAACGGGTTTTTTCCCGGGGCCCGGACTCGCCCTAGCTGGGCCTCGCGGGCCCCACGGGCCCCGTTTAGGGATTGGGCCCAATTTGTGGCCCAACCAAAAAAAAAAAAATTAAGCCCAGATTTATTTTTTCTTACGTTTAAGCCCAGATTTATTTTTGCCGTTGAAGTCACGGACTCTGCTTGACTGACTGAGGGAGTGTCGGTCTTGTCGGAGTGTGGGAGTGAGGGACTGCGCTGAGGGAGACGGAGGGTCGGAGTGACTGAGCTGAGGGAGAGGGAGGGTCGGTCCTTTTTTTGAGGCGTGAGGCGTGAGGGACTGAGGGACTGTCGGAGTGAGGCGTGAGGGACTGTCAAAATTGAAAAACCTATGATGCGCTGAATTTGGGCCGTTGGATACTATAAATTCACCGACGTTTACGATTGTTCTTCGTCACCTTACTTGTCGCCTCCATCCATCCTTTTTATAAAACTCTTTTACATTCCAAACACCCCGTCACCAAAAAAAACTCCTCACTCTCTTCCTTCCCTTTAACTATTATGTACGGATACCCTTCTGGTTTCCGGCCCCCCGCTGCTACCGGCGTCGGCGTCGGCAGCTGGGGTTCTCAGCCGCTGCAGCAACAACCATAACAGCTGCCTCAACAACAACAGCAGCCTCTTCCTCCTTCTGCTGCTCCGGTAGCTCTTTTAAATAATCCCAGTTTCGCCCTCCAAAACCCGAACTATTTCCTCCAAAACCCCCAAGCTGCCTTAGTTTTCCTTCAACAACATCAACAACAACAACAACTTCTACAACAACAACAACTACAGCAACAGCAACAGCAACAACAACAACAACAACAACAACAACAACAACAACAATTCCTTCTCCAAAACCAAAACCCTAACACCTTCCCAATCCAAAACCCTCCTCCTCCGAATAACCCTAACCTCCATATCCCTCCTCCCCAGAATTTGAATTTGACTCAGAATCAGAATCAGCAGTTTTCCAATTCGAAACAAACCCACCCAATCGAAAAGGTCGACCGCCAAAACATCTCCCCTCCCCAGAATCCGAAGTTGCCCAATTCAAAGCAAACCCACTCAATAGACAAGGTCGACCGCGCCGTCACTGAGGGACTGTCGGAGGGAGGCGTGATCGGACTGAGGGACTGTCGGAGGGAGGCGTGATCGGACTGAGCTGATCGGACTGCAATTGCAAAGTGCAGAAATGAGGGAGAGGGACTGCGGATCGGACTGAGGTGAGGGAGGGAGGCAGCTGAAGATTGAAGAGTGAAGATTGAAGAAATGAGGAATTAGTTAGGGTTAGATTATAGGTGTGTATATATATATATATATATATATATATATATTAGGGTATTTTTGTAATTTTGGGTACAGGGTTTTTATACGGGTTGGGTCTCGGGTCGGGTTTGGGTTTTTAAATAAAACCCGGACCCAACCCGGACCTGTTTCGGGTTTTTTTTTTTTTAAACCCATACCCGACCTTATTTCTAATCGGACCGGGTAAAATCCGGCCCATTAAGGTTGGGCCGGACCGAGTATCCGTGGGTTGGGCAAAAATTGCCATCCCTACTCATGTTCTATTATATGTTGCAAGTTTCTCATAAGTCATGTTTTGAAAGGCTCATTGCATAAAATGGTGTGAGTGTCGTAAAAGTTTCGTTATACAATAGAAACAAGAAATATCTTCTTCAGTTGAGGGGTGAAATTTACTACCAACCGATAGATTTGGTGGAGTTGACTACACCACGCTTTCACGTGAAATGTTGGATCTTGATCGAGTCCTTAATTTGGTCTTTCAAGGTTATGAACTTTATTTTTTAACATAGTTGAGTTTGTTTTTGACAAAAATGTCAAAACTTTTGATCCACACAATGACACATTTTTCCACAATTTATATATTTGTCAATGTGTGAAAAGAGGATAATCACAACTTGCTGCATGTTTAAATTGCGTGGACAAGTTCATTTTGTGTTCTTAGACTTTTGACTACATTTTATTGTTTTTTATCAATCTTTTGTAGATAGGATTTTTATTAATTATTGTACACCTAGATAAGCCATTTTTAGGTCCATAAAAACAGTTTGGGCCGCCTCTTTCCCTGGTCAGGGTAGTAACTATGGACTATTCCTCATCTATCTCATCCAACACAGTTGGGTTAGGTTAGGGATGGGGACCTGGGGTGGGTCCTTTCGGCCTTTTTATAGTCCCTCGGTTCTTCCTTTCCGCCAATAAACACTTAAAAAACTAAAAACTTACATTGGGAAGCAAGAAAAGAGAGAGAGAGAGGAACAGTGCTGTTGCGTGTTGACTTGTTGAGGTGGGTGAGTGTTGGAAACTGGTTTTGGAAATGGCAGCTGAGAATGAGAAGGGAAGAGTTTGTGTAACAGGAGGAGGAGGGTTCGTTGCTTCATGGGTCATTAAGCTACTTCTCTCCAAGAACTATTTTGTCCACACAACTGTTAGACAACCCGGTAAATCATTTCCCTTGCCTTCTCTCTTTTTCTTTCTTTTCTTCTTTATGTATTTTTTTGATACTGTTAAAAGTTTGGGAAAGGAAAAGGTATTTTTGGCTCTTACTCAGTTTGCCTGACTTGATAACTGGTGGTATTACTCTTTCATCAATCTTGTCCTCGGATGGGCCACAGGCCCAATTAACTTGACTTTAATAACTTTATTGACTAGCCGGCCCCCACAGTTGTTATTGGTTTAAATTTCAAACTAGCGCTAAAATTACTTTTTTACCCCAACAATAACAACTAGTAACAATTTGCCACTTAGGATTTGTTGTAAAAATGTTGTAGTCTCTATTGTAATATTTTGAAATTTATAAATTGGAACTCTATAATCTATAGCATTCAAATTTTGGTTAATAACAATCAACTGTAATGGAAACTATAGTTTACTAAATTCTACACGTTTTAGATTGAATTCAAAGTTGTAATTGGGTTGTTAAAATTTTTCCCTTTTCCCTTTAATTTCTATAAAATTTGTTTTGATAAATTAAAACATATCATCAAGTTCATATATGCAAAACTGTATGAATAGTTATAATGAACCACCTGACCTGAAGAGGAAAAGAAAAAAAAAAAAAATATATATATATATATATATATATTTAATATTTAAATTTCTAGTTTTGACCCACCTAAAATATAAACTTGAACACCCAAACCAAAAAAAGAAAAGAAAAAAAAAAAGAACTAACTTAAAGCAAAGACAAAGAAATGTAATCATGTCAAAAGGTTTCAGAAAAAAAAAGGAACTAACTTAAAGAACTATCAAAAGTCAATATATATTTCAAATTCTCTATAGTACTTTTTGTATTCCACTTTGTATTGTACCAATCTAGCAATCATAATTTGTCATGTATTCTTTTTTACTTTCCTTATAAAATAAATTAAGTTTAAAATGGAGGAAAAAATTCACACATATGATGGAATATAAAGCAGAACACAAAAAGTGGTAGAGAGAATTTGTATTTGTCAATATATATTACGAATTTTATTTCCATGGGATGAATAAATAGTTACAATGGAGGGTGGGAGATTTGAACCCTAAACATCTTCATTAGAAACACTAGGAGGTGTCAATTAAGCTATAATTCTCTTAGCTGCTACTTTCAGTTTTAGAATGAATTTGTATCAAATGAAAATTTTTTAATCTATCTAGGAGAACTGTAATTAATTTGCTGCTAAATCATTTTTTGAAGGCTTCTTAAGATGACTTCTAGGAAATTGTGTGCAGGAGATGTGAAGAATGCTCATTTGAGTAACGCATCCACAAACTTGAGACTATTCAAGGCAGAATTACTGGATTATGACTTCATACATTCAGCAGTTGAAGGGAGCATTGGAGTATTCCATGTTGCTAGTCCAGTTCCAGTTCCTTCGACCACAGTACCAAACCCTGAGGCAAGAATACCTATCTATGATTTCTTTTTCCCCAATTAATAAATAGTTTTGCATGAATTAGTACAAATCTACTAAGATGCCCTTAGTAATATAATTATATTACCTTCCTAAGCCATCATGTGTCTGTGAGATTTTGAGCTCAGAAGTGTTTAACAATGGCGAAGAATCAATAACAGAAAAATGAACGAGAGAGAGAGAGAGAGGAAAATGTAAAGAGAATTTCTGGAAATGAATGAATTGATTATCTAAGCTCAGTAAGCAATACATAATACAGAGCTCTTATTTATAGAGCCTGAGAATACATACAAGGCTGAACCTTCTAGAACATCTATCCTAACTGTATTGTAACAACCCGAAATAACCATCTCCGATAATCAAGGAAGGCAGTTATGATCCAGTCTGGAGCTTCCCTCTACCTTCAGTTCTAGGAAGAACAAAACGAGTTCTTGAACTTGGAAGCTTGATTCTGTGAGGAAGATAGTGTCAAAACGGTGACGTTTGTGTTTACTTAAAACACACCGTTTTACTAACGCGTGTTTCCTTCTTTACTAGAACGCACCGTTTTACTAACACCATTAACCACACGACACCGTTTTGGGTCTGTTTAAGTTACCGTTGGAGAAGTAGCCATTAGACTTCATCTTCCTCTTTGTTCTCAGATTTGTGCTCTGTCTTCACCATTTGCACCTTATCTCTAACATCCCCCCTCAAAACCATGGGGTCAAGGGACACCATGATTTTGGACCTGAGATAAACAAATTGAGAGGTAGAGAGACTCTTAGTGAAAATGTCAGCGAGTTGATCGCCAGTAGCAATATATTTCACTTGAAGATCCCTGCGCAAAACCTTCTCACGAACAAAATGGTAATCAACCTCCAAATGTTTGGTGCGGGCGTGGAAGACAGGATTAGAAGCAATTGCCAAGGCAGAAACATTATCACACCAAAGCTTTGGAGCAGTAGGGAGAAAAATGCCCAGATCTTTGAACACCTGGCGAAGCCAACATAGTTCAGCAGCTGTAGAAGCCAAGGCACGGTACTCAGATTCAGTAGAAGAGCGGGATACTGTGTCTTGTTTCTTAGCACTCCAGGTAATAGGGTTGTACCCAAGGTAAGCAATGAAGCCAGTGGTAGATCGTCTATCAAAAGGATCACCTGCCCAGTCTGAATCAGAGAAGGCAGAAAGAGAGATAGGACCAGGTTGAAGGAGAATTCCAAAATGGAGAGTGCCAGTGATGTATCGAAGTATGCGTTTGGCAGCAGTCAGATGAACATCTGTAGGGAAGGACATAAACTAACATACTTGATGTACAGCAAAACTCAAATCTGGTCTGGTGAAAGTCAAATAATGGAGAGAACCAACTAGACTTCGATATTCATGTGGATTAGAAAGGAGAGAACCTTCATTGGGCACCAATCTGAGATGAGGAGCACAAGGAGAACGTGCAGGTTTGGAAGACTGCATTTGGAGTTTGAGGAGCAGGTCTTGAGCATATTTGGTTTGAGTCAGAAACAACCCCTTGGATGATCTGGTGATTTGAAGGCCAAGAAAATAATGAAGGGGACCCAAATCTTTAAGCTCAAAGGCTTGACTAAGCTGAGCTACCAGAGTGTCCAAGAACTTGGGATTGTTACCAGTGATGACAATGTCATCTACATAGACTAAGAGATAAACCACAAGAGTGCCATGATGAAGGATGAATAGGGAGGAATCAGCAAGAGAAGCCTGAAACCCCATGTGCAACAGTTGAGTGGAAAACCTCTCAAACCAGGCCCTGGGTGCCTGTTTAAGTCCATAGAGAGACTTCCAAAGTCTGCATACATGATTAGGACAAGAGGGGTCAACATACCTAGGAGGCTGCACCATATACACCTCTTCCCTCAAAAGACCATGCAGGAAAGCATTCCTAACATCCAATTGCCTTAAAGGCCAGTCAAATTGAACAGCAAGGGAAAGAATGATTCTAACTGTTGGAGGTTTAATGACAGGGCTGAAGGTTTCCTCAAAGTCCACACCATATTGTTGATGAAAGCCCTTAGCAACCAATCTAGCCTTATACCTATTGATGCTGCCATCACTGTTGAGTTTAAGCTTGAAGACCCACTTGCACCCAACAACATTCTGAGAAGTAGAAGGAGGGACTAAAGACCAAGTCCCTTGTCTTTGTAAGGCAGCAAACTCCTCATCCATGGCAGCACACCACTGAGGAAATTGGACTGCAACCTTATAAGAGGGAGGTTCAGTCAAGGTATAGTCAGGTTTGAGGGCCTTAGAAGAAGACTTGGAGAGCGTGGCAGACTTGACCACTGACAAAGGTTCATCAGTAATGGCCTGAGCAACAAGTGCCTTTGGCTTAAAAGTACCAACCTTAGACCTTGTAACCATAGAATGTGTGTTGGTAACAGCAGGAACCTGAAACATAGGAGTCACCTGTGGAGCAAGAGGGTAGACAGGAGGAATAGGTGTGGGAATGGATAGTGTCAAAACGGTGACGTTTGTGTTTACTTAAAACACACCGTTTTACTAACGCGTGTTTCCTTCTTTACTAGAACGCACCGTTTTACTAACACCATTAACCACACGACACCGTTTTGGGTCTGTTTAAGTTACCGTTGGAGAAGTAGCCGTTAGACTTCATCTTCCTCTTTGTTCTCAGATTTGTGCTCTGTCTTCACCATTTGCACCTTATCTCTAACATCTACATATCACTATTTCATTAAGTCTGTTATACCAAATTTTATTCTTACCTTTTAGTATTCTCTGTTATATGGTAGTCTTTGGGATAAGTGATTACTATCTCTTATTTAGAGTGAAAAGGAACTCTACATGTTGGGTTCTACCTGTGGTGGTATTAGATGTTAAAGAAATTAACTTAGCAGCTTCTTCTCAATTCATTTAAAAAACATTGTTGATTTTTTCTCTCTTTGGTCTAATAATTGTCACAAAGTCTCAGTTGGCAACTGCCCACAATCCTCCCAAATGAATTCCTAATACCAACCCAGTGATAGATTCGAACTCTTGCATCCAAAGCAAGAATCATACGGCAATGGAGGTGAACTCTCTAGCTTTGCAAGATCTACTTCCCTTGGAGCATGCAGTATATACACTATAGAAAAGTTTGACGGTTAAACAATTCTACTTCAAAACCAAGTTTCAATTCTGATCTAAACCTGGAAAATAGCCAGAATGCCTACCTCTTGCCCAACTCAGAGCATTGAGGCTCCAATACTTCGGCCCTTGGTCTTAAGTCTTAACTTAGTTCCGTACTTGATGATGACAAAATCTCTTGCCTCGGTCTGTTCAATGCAAAATTCTCTTATTACTAGTTGCAAAATCCAGAATAGAGAATTTAACTCTAAGAAAGCATTGTCAAATTCAATTTAATGAACTTATCTGGGACCAACAACGTGAGCCACTAGCACAGCCTAAAGCCTTTTTATTTTTTATTTATTTTTTTAATAGAGAAGAAAAGTTATAAACTTATCCAAGAAATTTTTAAATATTTTTTTCTTTAGCAATTTAGGGATTTTTAAAAATCATAGTTGTTTCTTTTTTTTTTTTGTTTTTTTTTGTTTTTTGGGAAAACTTTTAAAACTATAGTTAGCTTTACCAGTACCATGGTATACAAATTGAAAAACCAATTCAACTAGTCAAGATTTATGTTTTCCT
Source organism: Quercus lobata (assembly GCF_001633185.2). Classification (NCBI taxonomy): domain Eukaryota; kingdom Viridiplantae; phylum Streptophyta; class Magnoliopsida; order Fagales; family Fagaceae; genus Quercus; species Quercus lobata. Next base: position 20,059,210 of record NC_044906.1, on the reverse strand, counting down.
AATTAGGCCCTGCTATCAATGGTGATCACTTGTCGATTTGGATTGATGTGTCTATCAATACATCACCCAAATTGAATAGATGGTTGGAGGAAAAAGGATCTCATGTTTCTATTATATGTTGCAAGTTTCTCATCAATCATGTTTTGAAAGAGTCATTGCATAAAATGGTGTGAGTGTCATAAAAGTTTCGTTATACAATAGAAACAAGAAATATCTTCTTCAGTTGGGGGGTGAAATTTACTACCAACCGAGAGATTTGGTGGAGTTGACTACACCACGCTTTCACGTGAAATGTTGGATCTTGATCGAGTCCTTAATTTGGTCTTTCAAGGTTATGAACTTTATTTTTTAACATAGTTGAGTTTGTTTTTGACAAAAATGTCAAAACTTTTGATCCACACAATGACACATTTTTCCACAATTTATATATTTGTCAATGTGTGAAAAGAGGATAATCACAACTTGCCGCATGTTTAAATTGCGTGGACAAGTTCATTTTGTGTTCTTAGACTTTTGACTACATTTTATTGTTTTTTATCAATCTTTTGTAGATAGGATTTTTATTAATTATTGTACACCTAGATAAGCCATTTTTAGGTCCATAAAAACAGTTTGGGCCGCCTCTTTCCCTGGTCAGGGTAGTAACTATGGACTATTCCTCATCTATCTCATCCAACACAGTTGGGTTAGGTTAGGGATGGGGACATGGGGTGGGTCCTTTCGGCCTTTTTATAGTCCCTCGGTTCTTCCTTTCCGCCAATAAACACTTAAAAAACTAAAAACTTACATTGGGAAGCAAAAAGAGAGAGAGAGAGAGAGAGAGAGAGAGAGAGAGGAACAGTGCTGTTGCGTGTTGACTTGTTGAGGTGGGTGAGTGTTGGAAACTGGTTTTGGAAATGGCAGCTGAGAATGAGAAGGGAAGAGTTTGTGTAACAGGAGGAGGAGGGTTCGTTGCTTCATGGGTCATTAAGCTACTTCTCTCCAAGAACTATTTTGTCCACACAACTGTTAGACAACCCGGTAAATCATTTCCCTTGCCTTCTCTCTTTTTCTTTCTTTTCTTCTTTATGTATTTTTTTGATACTGTTAAAAGTTTGGGAAAGGAAAAGGTATTTTTGGCTCTTACTCAGTTTGCCTGACTTGATAACTGGTGGTATTACTCTTTCATCAATCTTGCAATTGCCTATTATATTGTTTCAACTTTCATCTTATAATTAAGTGCTCGGAAAATAATTTCTACAGCTTGTGACATGATGTAATCTTTGTTTAGTATCCGGTCGGTTCTTAAGGGAAAAGAAAAACAAAATGAAACTGCTAATTCAAAATGAATTATAGATAAAAATAGAAACAGAATATATGCTAATGTACAATTTTATTTTTTATTTTTCCTTTCTAATATAAAATTTTGCTACTACTTTCACAGCAATAAACTTACTGGGCTGTTGATTTTTTTTTTTTTTTTGATTAGTAACAACTTACTGGGCTGTTGACTTAACCCACTTATGTGTGTGAAGGAATTTCATTTTAATCAGAAAAAAGAGAAACGGATATTTCTCATGTCTGTTGCAAATGGAATAGACTCAAGTTTTCTACATGTTCTATTTGTTTGAAATGAAATATAATCATGTTAAATACTTTTAAGAAACAACAGGACTGACTTTAAAGAACTATCAAAAGTCAATATATAGTAAGAATTTTATTTCCATGGGATGACCCATATAAACAATAAATGCCATTTTCCACTTTCAGTTCTAGTTTTAGAACAAATTTGTATCAAACAATTTTATTTTATTTTTTTAAAATCCCCTCTATCTAGGAGAACTATAATTAATTTGCTGCTAAATCATTTTTTGGATGCCCCTTAAGATGAACTTCTAGGAAATTGTGTGCAGGCGATGTGAAGTATGCTCACTTGAGTGAATTTGAGAACGCATCCACAAACTTGAAACTATTCAAGGCAGACCTACTGGATTACAACTCCATATGTTCTGCAGTTGAAGGGTGCATTGGAGTATTCCATGTTGCTAGTCCAGTCCCTTCTACCGCAGTCCCAAACCCTGAGGCAAGAATACCTAACTATGACTTCTTTTTCCCCATTAATAAATCGTTTTGCATCAATTAGTACAAATCTACTAAGACATCCTTAATAATATAATTATATTGCCATCATTATGCATAGAATTTTTTTTGCTTTCCCTTTCACATTCTTTTCATATATCTTTTGTTAAGGTAGAAGTGATTGAGCCTGCTGTAAAGGGCACACTTAATGTACTGAAAGCATGTGTTGAAGCAAAAGTTAAACGGGTTGTTGTTGTGTCCGCTCTTGCTGCTCTGATGATGAATCCAAGCTGGCCCAAGGATCAAGTGATTGATGAAACTTGTTGGTCTGACAAGGAATATTGTAGAACTACAAAGGTAACTGACCACAAAATACAATTGTATGTTGAGCTTGTAGCTCTATTTTGTACATCATGTGATTCCAATACAAATTTAGTAAAATTACTTGCATACCAATTCTGAAATATAGATTCTGATAAATTGTTTCTATATGTATACTGAATGACCTAATTCTAAATTTTTCTAGAACTGGTATTTTCTTTCTAAAACGGAGGCAGAAAGTGAGGCCTTTGAATTTGCAAAAGGAAGTGGGCTTGATGTTGTAACTGTATGTCCCTCCCTTATTTTAGGGCCGATTCTGCAGCCTACAGTGAATACAAGTAGCTTGGTTATCTTTCAACTTCTGAAAGGTACTTGCCTGAAGCATATTATCTCTATTGTAATCTTCCCGTGCTTTTAAATGTATGAATGCTAATAATAATAAATATGTATATAATACATGTCACCTTTTTTTTTTTTTAATTTTTTTTTAATGTTTAATAATTTTATATACTGGTGAAAATGTGTATCTCACCCTCTACATGTATTTATGAAACAGACTATTAACATCTCAAGTTAATGTTTCATGCTTGAATTTTTTTTTTTTTTAGACTCAGGACCATATTTCTAGGATTCCTGCTTCTTCTGATTTCCATCTCTCTAATTGTGCCTTGCTTTGCCACAAGTGGCACTAGTGATTCTGATTAATATATTAGAGAGTTTAGTTTTCCTCCTAAGTCATGGCTTCTCTAAATCTTTTACCACATTATTACCCTGCAGATGGGTGTGAGTCACTGGAAAACAAGCTTCGATATATTGTAGACGTACGTGATGTAGCTGAGGCACTACTCCTGGCCTATGAGAATCCTGAGGCTGAAGGAAGATACATATGCATGGCATACACAATCAAGGCAAAGGATGTGGTTGACTTGCTAAAGAGTATATACCCCAACTATAACTATCCAAAGAAGTAAGTTTCTCTATTGATGCTATTTATTACTAAGGTAATTTTTCAAAGTGGTATGTATTTATTGATCAACATGGTTATGTGGTCATGCAAAAGGGTGAACAACTACCGATCATCCCCTAAATTTTTCCTTTGCCAGTCGTTTATGTAACATATTTGCCTGTCTCAACTCATTGATTCTGGACTTTTTGCTTGTATTGGCAGCTATACCGAAGTGCCAGAAGAACTAAGGTTCAGTTCTGAGAAATTGCAAAAATTGGGTTGGAGTTTCCGGCCATTGAAGGAAACTCTAACTGATTCCGTTGAAAGCTTTCGCAAAGCTGGACACGTTGATTGAAAAGCAAACGACAGTTTGGCTTAATGCAATGATTGCAGATTGACCCCGAGTTTGGATAATAAGTGATTATCAGAATTAATTATGTTATATCAAGTTTTATTCTTAATGTTATTATGCTCTCCTTTGTGGCAACCTTTTGGGATAATAAGTGATTATCAGTTTGAATCCTATTTTCATTCTACCTCTTATTTAGAGTAAAAAGGAACTCTATGCGTTGGGTTCTTTCTCATTGTGGGTGTATTTAGGCTCACATGGAGGATGTGGATTGAGGTTGACACAATGTGGGTGTGGCGTTTTACACTTAAAACTTTTACAGCTTAGTCCGCTTAGTCGAACAGAGAGCGAGTGAATATATTTATACCTTGGTGGTATATATATATATATATATATATTTTTTTTTTTGAGGGATGGTGGTATATTTCTTCACCTCTCTAGCATTGCAACATCTACTTCCCTTGGAGCTTGTAGTGTACGGAAATGATTATTTTAAACAATCCTACTTCAAAACCAGTTTTGATTCTGATCTGAACATGGAAAATAGCCCAAATGCCAACCTCTTGCCCAACACAAAGCTTTTATAAATTATAAGATCACAACTAATTTTATACTTATTTTCATAATTATCCGATGTGACTGTTGTTAATAATGAAAAAAAAGAAAAGAAAGAAAGAAAAGAAGAGTTGTGAGTCCAGTCAAAGTTTGCCATAAAGGATTGTTACAAAAAATGGATGTAGGATTAGTTTTGGTCCTAGAATAACTCTTTAGAATATTTCAGTCCTTGGTTGAGTTCATTTGATCCAAGTGTTTTTTATTTTTATTTTTTTTGAGAGAAATTAAATCTAAGTGTAGAATGGGTTCTTGTGGCTTCTTTTAAAATTAAGCCGACCAATTCCCATGCATCTGAAGTCTACCATTTGTTCGAGTCTTTGTTATCAAGTGAAAAAGGCTTTGTCAATTGGATATATTGTACATTTAAAATTTTATTTCTTAAATCTAAAATTGTACATGATACCAACTAAAAAAAATTATAAAAAGAAAAAAATAATTTTATAATACTCCGTAAAATTTAATCCGATTTAGGAAAGAGACCAATTTTAAATGAAGAGACCTTCGTTTCGTTTTAATGTAGTTTTTTTTTTTAAGAAGAGTTCTGAATTTTAGTTAGGTTCAAACTTAAACGTTAAAATAAATACCAAGGAATCGTGACTTATTCATTGGGTTTTGATTATCTAATTTGATTGATTACTTTAATTTTTTTATTATGGCGTACTCAATTTTGTTTGGTTAAAACAAATATAAATGAATGAACTATGTCACATTTTAACCTTGTTAAGGAATCACAATTTGACTCCCTAAAACCGCTCTAAACACAGACCCACAGGGTGCAATGTCAAATCTCATAAAATATTTGAGTATGTCTCCCTCGTCAACAATTGATTTTGAGGTGGAGAATCTATTTATTTGATTTTAAGTATCTAATTTGGATGGTGACTATTTCATTTTTTTTCATATATATATAAATATATATATATATATATATCTAAAAGCTGAAGCGTGGCAATTATTGTTGTTACGCTCCTGTTGAGTCACCTCATCCGCCATATCATTAGTCTTTTTCATATTTATTTTTTAAATTTAATTTGTTTACAATATTAACTATATAAATATATTGACTTTACAAATTCATTTTAGGCGGTTTTAGCTTTACAAATTCATTTTAGGCGGTTTTAACTTTACATATTCATTTATTTCAATTTTGATGTTATAACTAAATAATAAATAAATGGAAAATCAAAACAAAAGTGTTGTCTACCTGTATTCCTTTTAGGCGGTTTTAAATTTAAATATCATTTTGCCCTTTTATCTTCCTTATTTTGGCTCTTCTTATTCTCATTATCTTATTATAAATTTACCACTCGATCTCTTCCATTATATGCATATATTTCCTATACAAAAAAGTCTCTCTCTCTCTCTCTCTCTCATTTTTTTTTTTTCATTTTTGGTTGAATTTTTTTTTATATTATTTTTCTTGCATTTCTACCTTAGATTGATGAATGTTTGTGTTTTTTAGAATTCTACTTTTGATTGCTTATAACTGAAAAATGAAATCAATGAAGAATAATTTTTTTTTTAAATTGTCTATAAAAAATGTATTCACAGGTCTTGCTTAATCATTGATGGTAGAAAAGATACAGCATGATAGTTGCCCATAGGAGGATCTCAAACTAGAGGTTTGTACTATCATTGTCCTGTTATTGACTAATTCATATGTGTTTCTTGATGCAAATATATATATATATATATATATATATTTTTTTTTTTATCATTTTATTTACAACATTGAATACTTTTAATGAATGATGTTTGTTGTTGATCTAATTTGGAAAAAAAATTCATATTATAATATGTTATTGTGGGGGCCGGTTAATCAATAAATTATTAAAATCGTGTTAATTGGGCCCGTGACCCATCCGAGGACGTAAAACTGTCCGAGGAGGCCCATATCAGGTTATAAGGGTAACCAAACGAAAGGAAGAGTAGATATCACGTGAGGTGAGTTCAATATTCGTCCGAGGACAAAATCCTTCTTGGCAATATTAGTCCGAGGACGACCTGAACGCCACATTATTATAAACGCACTTCGGAACTACGTTACCACTAAAAGTGGGACATGAGACCAAGGATAAGAAAGAAAAGGTAAACAAATATCTTTAACAACAGCTGTCTCTGCATTAATTGCTTCTCAACCAACTTTCTATCCGCATTAATGTGGAGGCGATGCTTGAACAATGATGAGGCAGCTTTACAGCTGCTGGTTGGAGGTTCCAGAAGGTCTTGGATGGGACAAGAAGGGATCCCCGAACCCAACCTACACGTGTGTGGTGAAGATGACACCAAGATGACAGTATATAACATGGAAGAATGCATTGAGAGAAGGGATCGAAACTTCTGAACAGAGAATACTTAGAAGAAAACCTTATGAACTAAAGAACTGAACTTGTTTCAAGGAGAAATTGATCGTTATATCAGTGCTAATCCACCTATAAACGTGAGGTTGAATCGTTTTTCTTTTAGAGTTAACCTAGTTCTTTGATATCCATGCTCTACAAATTTATTGTTTGGGCCTTTAACGTTCAAACCCAATACGAATTTGGGATTGTTACAAATTGAGTCCTTACAGTTATATTTTGTGTTGTTGTCAGGTTTTAGCTTATTTGGAAAACTACAAGATAGTTTGAACAAGCTGATGAAGAACAGTTAATTCAGTTGAAGACAATGGTCTTTGTGCAATTTCCTTTCACCATTTAAAAATATTTTGTTTAACAAAATTAGTAGTAAATTGTTATTTATTTTTCATATCATGTTCTTAAATGCTTGGGTAATTGTTTTAAGTATTTATGAATATTTTATATTATTCTTCATCTTCCTTATCTTATTTAGTGTATTCTTACAGTTATATTTTGTGTTGTTGTCAGGTTTTAGCTTATTTGGAAAACTACAAGATAGTTTGAACAAGCTGATGAAGAACAGTTAATTCAGTTGAAGACAATGGTCTTTGTGCAATTTCCTTTCACCATTTAAAAATATTTTGTTTAACAAAATTAGTAGTTAATTGTTATTTATTTTTCATATCATGTTCTTAAATGCTTGGTTAATTGTTTTAAGTATTTACGAATATTTTATATTATTCTTCATCTTCCTTATCTTATTTAGTGTATTCTTTGAGAATTTTAAGAAAACAAATTCAATTTTGTGTTTAAAATTATTTATTTATCTATTTATTTTTCACATATTGGATTTGAAGTTAGATTAGACCATGATAGATACTTCTTTTTCAAAAAAAATTTCTCCACTTTTTTCCCCTTTGGAATTGTATTCTTTGTTTTTTTTAAAGGAAAAATGGTTACAATCTTTTATTTTTCCCTTTCTTTTTATTTTAAATTGTAGTTTTGATAAGTTTTATTAATTTTTTTAGTTACATTTCTTGGTGTTTTTGATTGTATGGTAGAAAAATTGGGTTTGAGAAAGTTTATTTAAAACTAAAAGAATAATTTCCAAATTTTATATACTTTTTGATGATACACAAAATATTATAAAGAAATTTTATTAAAAAAATTAATATTTTCACTAACTTACTTTTTGAATTCTTGAGAAAAATTGTATTGTTTTGATTTTGGTGCAACAAAAATTATATATATTACATTTGTGATTGTCGAAATAATAAATGAAATTATGATTATGAATTACATTATTATTTAATAAATTAGTTCAAATTAAAAAATATATATATTAATGAGATCACTCTAAAAATATTATCATGCTCAATGCGCGGGGTTCGTGACTAGTTATATATAAAAGCTAAAGCATAGTATTTATTGTTGTTATGCTCTTGTTGAGCCACATCATCCACTCATTTTTAACATTCTCTCTTATTTTTAATTATTTTTCTATTATTAATTTCTAAACTTATTGTAACTTTTTTCATCTCTTTTACCTTTTCATCTCCCCACTACTATTTATCTTAATATCAATTTTTCTCCATCCCTTTATCTTTTTTTATTTTTTACTTTTCTTATTCCCCTCCTCTTACTATAAATTTATAATTCTCTTTTCCATTATATTCATTGTTAGTGGCAGCTCTAAAAATTATTTTTAAGGTGGTTATTAAAAACAATTATATTAAAAAAAATTAATAATAATAAAACTTGAATATATTAACATCACAAAATAAAAACATATGAAAATACATAAAGTTTTAAAATTTCCTTTCACAACTTTTCATATTTTGAAATCATTGTGTGATATGATAGTTTCACTATCAATGTTATCAGCTACATCTTTTTTAATGTACACAACCAAACAATTATTAAACTATTGATCTCACATTCAATTACTAACATATTGCCTAAATAAGTACTAATATAAACAAAATGCATTATCTTTTTGAAAAAATATATCACATAAATCCAATAAATTCGGCTAAAGACTAAAGCAAAAACTAACATATTAGCTATTTAAAAAGAGTGCATTTTTTTATATAAAAAAAATAGCGATTTTAAAATATACTATTTGAAAACACAATTTAAAAAATCACAATTAAACGTTTGATTTGGGTTTTAAGCTAAATTGTTTGTTTGGGAAATTTTTGAGAAGTGCTATGTTTACAATATTTTTTCAACATTTTCATAACAAAGTCTAGGTGATAAGCTTTTACTGGTTCTAATTTGAACTTACCACTTAAATTATTTTTTTGTTTACCAGTAACAACTTAAAATATTGCGAAAATATTGTGAACATTGCATTTCTTGCAATTTTTTTGTTCAACATTCAATGGACCAAAATGTTGGAGAGGTTGAATTTTATTTTTAATGGGCTCAATTTTTATTAAGGGTGTTTAAGTTTTTTTTAGGGTGATCAAGTTTCTTTTAGGGTGGTCCAAACATTTATATTAATTTAAAATTCAAAATTTTTTAAGGTATATTAAAAAAAAAATGATTTTTTTATTCTTTTTTGCAACTCTACTTTATATTAATGAATCATTGTGATTTTTAAAACTCTATTTTGGGTTCATATGTTTTGGTGTTGTATTTTTTAGTTCTCAATCACAAGTAGTCTCTCTCTCTCTCTCTCTCTCTCTCTCTCTCTCTCTCTCCAGTAAAATTTTGAGAATAAATTATAAATATTCAGTATAAGCTTGATATGAGTTTTGATTACCATGATAATCTCTTTTAAGATAATGAATAATTTGAATAATTTATTTAAATAAAAATTATACATACATATGTGTGTGTGTGTATATATTTGCTTAAATGTATAATCAACCTCATGCAATTCATTTAAAAGTAATGACTTTAAAACAAATTAGTCGCAAACTCGTGCGATGCACGGGATAGTTTTAAATCAAATGTTAACACGTTCAGATTTAAACATCTCTCTAATTTCAATTATTGAAAGCTAAATTGACTTTGATATAAGATGAAACATGTAATATTATGAAGTAATATTAAAAATGAGATAAATACAGATATTATGAAATAATATATTACAATGAATGGATGAGAATTCTACTCCGTCAAATGAATGGATGGGAATTCTACTCTGTATGGATGGGAATTCTCAAGTATGGATGGGAATTCTGCTCCGTCAAGAAACTCTTTGACTCTTTTGAAGAAATTGACAAAGCAATTTAGCTTGATAAAATGACAGAAGTACGTATTCTTTAGTTTAGCAAAATTACAAATATGATATTTCAGATGTATATGTTGTAATACATTCCTCAACCTGTTCTATTGCTACATTCAGTTTCCACACAAAAAAATTCAAATTGATTATCACCATTTTAATATCTATTTAAAATATTGAAGATGTAACTCACTTCAAAATATATTATCGTCAAAACACACTACTAAACTCAGTTACAAAGTTCCAAACCTGAGACTTATCTAAGCGTGTGCACAAACTCAATTACAAATACAAAATGAACACAGCTAAAACAACACATATTAAAATAATAAGCCAACAGTAAACTGTTGAAGTTACAGAAACCAACAACTGTCACATAAAAAGCTAAATAAATCCCTCTAGAATTACAAAACAGCTGACTTCACTATCTGCTGCAAATGCAATTCACAGAGTTCCATCTTTGGGGTAGCCTAAGACAACGAAGCACCACATTCTACTATTGGTTATAACGTATCACACCACTTAATTCCAAGATACATCTTTCAATTTATGATACAGAAAAGAAAATAAAGCTCAATACATAAAATTTTATCAACATATACTCAAAAACATTTTGCAAAAAATAGTAAATTGACCCAAAACCACCTACTCAAATCAATAATACATTCACAAAAGAAAATTCCCAAGTATATGTATAATGGTTTTTTTTTTTAAGGATTGAAAAGAAGTGGAGCAACTATTATGACAAAGAATTCCATTAGCGTAATCATATTTATAATGAAAGTGGCAGAACACAAAATGCTTTAGAAAATACCAGGTATTGACACATAGATGGCTAAGAAAGTGAGTCCACTTAGAAGCACTCTGCTTCATGGAATAGGATATTCTCCAATTACTAATTCTCATGGCCCTTCAAACCACCCATGGAGCAATGAATTTTAGACTCGAATTGGAAACATTAGAAGAAGTAAAGGGAAATCCATAAAGCTGGATTGTTGGGGTCATCTATAAATATATATATATATATATATATATATATATATTCCATTGAGAGTGAAAGAAGACCAGCTATTTCAAGCATAACCTAATCTTTAAAACGTGAACTAATTCAAAGTAAATTATTTTGAAGTAAACAAAAGTAGATCAGATCCCAAGTCATAATTCTGACATCAAATTGATTGAAAGCAAGCATAAATGCAGACCAACCATAGACTATCACTAAACAAATTCAAACCCATAGCTCAGTTTCCACACAAAAAAAAATCAAATTGATTATCGTCAAAACGTAGTACTAAACTCAGTTATAGAGTTCCAAACCCAAACTCAATCAATTACAGATACAAAGAGAAACGCAGCTAAAATTACAATTTAATCAACTCTAGAATACAAAACAAAAATCAATGAAGCTGGGGTAAAAAATCTCAGAAAGGCTAAGAATAAAAGCTAAACTAAAAGCTAAGAAATCCAAACTAAACGAATACCATACCTTTAACCCTAATAAAACCAAATCCAAATATCTAAATCTAAGATAACAAAAATTAAAATACCTGCATTGGTAGCGGCTTTGGCGGTATATGACGGTGGTGGGAGGTTGGCACTTTTTGCCACTGAAGGAGTGAGAGAGTGCCCATGGGATATGGTTTAGGGGTTTTGAGAATTGAGAGAGGCAGAGGCTAGAGAGAACGACATAAGAGAGAAACGGTGTAAAACCTAAAATAAAAAGGAAAAATAAAATAGTGGTAGAATTGGGTTCCGGTTTATAAAACCTAAATTAAAAAAGAAAAATAAAATAGTGGTAGAATTGGGTTCCGGTTTTAAAAATAAAATAGTGGTATTATTATTATTATTATTTTAATATTGTGCTGATGTGGAAAATTGTGGGAGCTTCAAAAGTTTCGGTTTTATATATATATATATATAGATTAATAATTGCCCTAAAAATTACATTTGAATATTCATAGCTTTTTTTGTTTAAAAAGACTTTCAATTAAATTTAGTCGTACTAGATTAAACTAAAATGCTATATTGATATGGCTCAACAAAAGCACAACAATAATAAATGATATGCTTGGCTTTTTAAGTATAGCGTTTTACACTTTTGCTTTTATAGCTTGGTCGAACAGAGAGCGAATGATTATATTTATACATTGTTGGGTATATTTCTTCACCTCTCTGGCTTTGCAACATCTACTTCCCTTGGAACTTGTAATGTACAGAAATGATTATGTTATACAATTCCTCGTCAAAACCAGGTTTTGATTATGATATGAACTTGGAAAATGGCCAGAATGCCAACCTATTTTATCCAACACAGCTTTCATGGGGCTCATAATAATAAAAAATTATAAGAGCACAACTAATTTCTCACCATTTTCATAACTATTTGTTGTGGTTGTCTATGGGTGCTTAAAAAAATAATAATAAAAAATGATAAATTTATGTGAAAGTGACGAAAGCATGTCATAGTCTGCCACCATTTGATCTAAAGTGCAAAATGGGTTCTTTTGGCCATTTAAAAAAAAAAAAAAAAATTAAGCCAACCAATTCTTGTGCATATGAAGTCTACTTTATTGGAACCCTCGTTATCAAGTGAAAAAGGCTTCAGAAAAGGCTACTGTAACAAACTTGTAAATTTACATAATTATACACTAACTAATATAGGTCATTTTTAGGTAAAATTGTGCAAATTTGACACATTTTTCTATTATACACCCACTGATATGAATGCTATAGCAAGGTCATTTTTAGGTAAAATTGTGCAAATTTGACACATTTTTCTATTATACACCCACTGATATGAATGCTATAGCACTACGTTTTTTTGCTCTCTCTCTCTCTCTCTCTCTCTCTCTCTCTCTCTCTCTCTCTCTCTCTCTCTCTCTCTCTCTCTCTCTCTCTCTCTGCTTGGGCTACCTCTTTCCCTAGTTAGGGTAGTGACTATGGACCATTCCTATCTCGAACAAAGTTTTTCTCCAAACTAGTTTAGAGAGAAATTCTTCAAACTTCTTATATATTTCTTTTTTGAGTGTGAAGTTTGAAAATCGAACCGTTGAATTTCATTTTTCTTATGCTCTTAACATGCATATCAAATTTTGTTCAAATCGGATGTAAATTTACTATTCGATTGATAAACTTATATTTTATATGCAATTTTAAATCATAAAAACTTGAAATTTTAATATTTGTTTAATAGCATAGCAATTGATATTTGACATTCTTCAAATTTTACAAGCATAAAGCCCAAATGATCCCTGACCACAACCCCTATCCCAACACTGCCAACACTGTTTGTGGATATAGCATTTTCCTTTTTTTTAATGGTACTATGGGTGTTCATGAAAAATTCCAATGTTTTTTGGATTAATTAATTTACCTAGATAATTGTTCTCAAAACTTCTTCTAGGTGTCCAAAATGGTGTTATTTTAGCATTTTATATATCTATGTGTGTTTATATATAATCTCTCTAAATATCAATATAGTGGGTTTTCTCATTAAAATACATTCTTTCTCTTTATCTCTTTTTTCATATCTAACTCTCTCTCTTCTTGATTTTCTTTTGTTCATATCAATTAATTGGCAAATACATCTTAATTATAGAAAAAACTAAGGTTTTGGATTAAACAATATTTTGGAGGATATCACCAAGTCAAGGAATTTTGTAACTAAAATGGTTCAACCATTTGCTCATCATACATATTAGGTTTGAATAATGTGCATATTCAATCAAAAGAAAAAAAAAGTGCATATATGTTTGTTTGTTGATTTATATAGAAATTGCATAAGCATACATTTGCTTATATATTTAAAAGTGTTCACTAACTATTTGGGTAAATAACAATGGAAAAAGAACTTTTAATTGATAGTAGACTCGCTAAAGAAAGAGAACGTTGAGTTAGTCATTATCTAATTTGGTTCAAATGTAAACTTCTATTAAGTAAAGAAATTCAATTCTTTGATAATACCATATGTCAGATTTTAGACCCCTTAAACAATTGATTAAACCTAGATAATTAGCCAAGTTGTTACTTAGTCCAATTAAACAAGTCTAGGTTATCACAATATAAAAGATCAAATCATGTAAAGTAGGGAAAAATAAATAACACAAGATATGATCACCTAGGAAACCAAACCGGTAAAAACTTGGGGAGGATTTGACCTAGCTATCCTCAAGGTAAACTTGAATCCACTATCTTGAAAGAATCGAAGTTCATACAATAAGACTTACAAGCCCCCACGCTCGACTTCTTATTGCTACCAACCAGTAGAACTTACTGACACGATCACGTGCAAGCTCCGAATCCACGGACTCCTTCTTTCTTGGATTCTTACCAGCTACAAGCACACCCGCTTGTGTATTCTTTAAACTTTAATGGCAGCAACTGAAATGATCATCAAGGTGTAGATAAATCTTCTCCTTGAAAACCCTAAGCTTGTGTAAAGGAAAGCTCCTCTAGATCTCACAAGAGATTTACACAAACCGCAAATATGAGCAACACTAAAACGTGGCTAGAGTTTGCCTTTTATATTTAGGACAAATAAGAAACCCTAAAAACGTTTTAAAACAAATAGGGCTGAGTTGGACAAATCTGCAGAAAAGCATTCTGCCCGAGCTTCGATCGGTCGAGCCTGTCGTTCGATCGATCGAACCAGGTCGAAAGGCACAATGCCTCCTGCTTTAACTCGATTCCAACTTTACATTGACACACAACTTTGAGCCAGCTTAAACACTTCTAAACACATTGTTTTGATCATGGTTTGCCAACAATATATATTAGAGTTCTAAATACATAAAATCCTAAACTTTAGAACCTAACACCATATTCTTATGAAATTTATGTAAAGAAAAAAAAATTATAATTTTCTAAAGACTACTATTTACACGTTTACAAATTAAAAAAAAAAAAAAAAATCCTTACAAAGCATGGGTTAACAAGTAGTTACCTTAAAACTTTAAAACTTTTTCTTTTTTGAGGGGGAACTTTAAAACTTTTTAATTTTTGATTAATTGCACATATCAGTTTTAAATATAATTATGGTATTAACTATTAAGCAATTAAGCTCCAAAGAGAACTAACAATAATAATAATTCTAAATTAACATGGTAATAGTCTTATAAAAAAAAAAAATGGTAATAGTAACTATTACCAGCAAAAAGAAAAGTTAAAAAGCCTTACCTTTGCTTTAGTTAGGATACTAGGAATTTGCTGTTAAAAAAAAACTTAGTTCTTTTTTCTTTTTCCCGTAGAACAAGTGGGAAAACGGGATTTAAAATCAAACATAAGAAGAGGCAAAAAGTATCATTAAATCATAAGATTTTTTTTTTTTAAATTTTTAAGTCCAGCCGCCAGTTGCACTGTTTATGGAACATGAACAGTCAATTAGTGAATCAGGTCAATGAACAGTAAATTCATTAATGAACAGTATCCAAAATATATTTTTTTATTGTTTTCAGTTTTCAGCAAAATAAGTGTGCCTTTGGATACAGCTGAAATGATTTTTCAGCTACGTCCAGCGTTTGTTAGTGTGTCCCATACATTGTTTACGGGATCCACAAACCTCTTTTTTCAGCAAAACTTTTATTAAAAATGGGTTTCACAACACTATTCACACTTTTAAAAATTATTTTGCTATAGTATTTTTAGTTTTCAATAATAAGCAGTATCCAAACAGACTCTACTGTTGTAGAAAGTAGAGTTTTAACTAAAAAGCTTTTTTTATTCTTTTTATTGTTTTGAGTGTTTGGAAAATTACACCAGTCATCAAAGTCTTTCCTAGGTTCATGATAAGGCATCAAGTGCTATACATGTACAAGTGTTTGAAATGTGCAAAGTGAGTGGGAGTTGCACTTGTTGTATCTATGCATATATACATTTAGGTCGTAATATGAGTAATCCAACTTTAATGGTTGTATAATGAAAAATGATTAAAACATTAAAAATTAAGTTTTAGCGGCTTGTTTGAGCGAGCTTAAGGTGTGCTCGAGTAAAGTTATTGTGCAATCACAATGCCAATTGAGAAACAAAAATCCTAGAATAACAAACAGATGGCCTAAATGGTATTTCAAATGAGCTCACTTGAGAGAGGCTCAAGTGAGTACATGTGGATTATATAGATGTATATATGTAAGCTTGAGTGAGGGCTTACTCAATGCTTGCTTGAGCGACATGGTTACATAATATGCAAATTCTACAAAAAAATAAAAAAGAAAAAAGAAAAGAAAAGATAAAAAGAGAGACTTTTCTTAGTCTTTAAAGGCGAGAGCTATAAAGAAGCCAAACTTTTTTAGTATTGAATGTTTGAACTTGTCAAATAGTCTAAAAGCTTGAGCTTTACTTTACTAAGCTTAAACTCGAGTTTAATATCATGATCTTGAGCTCAAAATCCAATGCAAGTACATTATCAAACCTATATTAAGCATATTATCAAGTTTATTTTAGTTAGATGGCTAGTCCCAACTCCCAAAAATTAAAACTTTATATGAGTTTATTTTGTAAACTCATATCAAGCCCATAAAAGAACTTAGGTTTGGCTTTTTTTATTTTATTTTATTTTATTTTTTTTATAATAATTATGTATTATTGTTTATAACCCTATTCATGAACATTTCCCCCTCTCCTCTTATTTTTGCTTAGACTTGACTCAGGTATTAAAGAAGCTTAAATTAATTATGGCTCAAGCTTATTTATCATTAAACAAATATGAACAAATTTTTTATCAAATCAAGCCTATGACATTTATGAATGATTTGGTTTCCCTATTAACAATTAGTAACAACCAAAACGTGTTTTAGAGTGTTTTATCAAATCAAGCCTTGTATCAATCAAAGTAACTTTTCAAAGACAAATTCTTCATTTTGTTTAACTAGTCATCCATATTCGTTTTTTGTTAATTTTTTTTAAAGCTTTTAGAAAGCTTTTATAGATTTTGCACACCATTAGAGAGAAATTTACAGGATTTTCCAAGATTGCTAGCGGTAGAATCCCGGGTTTGGTTGTATCCTAGAAGCCTCCACACCCTCTCTCGTATTCCATTCCCATCTCTCACGCCGCTTAGCTCCAAGCTCTGTAACTCGGTACCTCTCTCTCTCTCTCTTTGTGTCTGTGTTTGGTTGCTGAGAAAACAAGGTAAAGTGAAGGAAATTGAGTTTCTGAAGAGGATATGATATGAAACAACATGGGGTTTTGTCGTTTTTTATGTTTAGATTTTTGGGTTTATGAAAAGTTTTGTTTTTGTTTGTTGTTTTAACTTTTAATTGCGTTTGTTGTTTTTGGGTATTTTACACAGAGGCCAAAATGGTTGTAATAATCTACATTTTGTTTGAGACTTTCGTTGATTCATGACGTAACTATTCGAAATACTAAGATTCTGTAACTGGAATTGTCTTACTTTCCTAGGTTTTAATGTGTGTGTGACATTCTCTGTGTGCATGTATATATGGTAGTTTATATATCAAATATTAGCTCAATTGATGGTTATGTGTAGATGGGATTTGCTGGATGATGTTTATGGTTCCTGTATTGACCCAATAGTGTAGTACTTCACATTTATTTGTTTATATATGTATGTATATGTGGTTTGCTTTTAATTTTAAATGACTCTTTTACATGGATTTAATAAGCAAAATGTACATTTATGTATGTGTGATTTGTGTATGTATAGGGAGTATGTAATTTGCATTCTAGATGCGTATTTCAAAGGCATTTGGTATTCAATTGTGTGAATAGAAGAGGGGAAAAAAAATAGTAGATGCATGTGCATTTTTTAGGGGGAGGGGAGTGTTTGCTTTGGTGCCTCTATCAATAAATTGTTCTGAGGTATAATGCAAGTTGAGTTGAGGTAGTAAGTATGTTGTTTTGTTTATCAGTGATTCATACAAATAAATTTGATAAGTATGTTTTATTTTGTGTGGATTATAGAGGATAATCGAAGATGAGTCGAGGGAGTGCACCAGTTCCCAAGGGGAAGAAGAAGGGAGTCTCGTTTACTGTTGACTGTGCAAAGCCAGTGGAGGACAAGATCATGGACGTTGCATCCCTGGAGAAGTTTCTCCAGGAGAGGATCTAGGTTGGAGGCAAGGCTGGTGCTCTTGGCGACACTGTCACTGTAACCCGGGAGAAAGAGCAAGATCACTGTTACTTCTGACAGTAACTTCTCTAAGAGGTAATTTTGATTTGTTTCCATATCTGATGTATGTGTAAATATATATTTTCCACTTATGAATATCTTTATTGATGTGTATGAGGCTAATGCTCTAATGTTATTTGGCATCTGATTATTGGACACCTATTTGAGCTGGTATGAAATTCATGGATTCTGAGTTACTTAGTGGATTTTTTATGTATAATTTAGATTGGCATTTGCATAAATTTGCATCAAGCTCAATCTAAATGTGATCTTTTATAATGATGAGTGTTTGGGTGTTTCTTAGGCAAATTGTAGGCTTTTTACATACAGTTTCATTTGGATTTAAATTGTGATTTGTGTGTATCAGACTATAATAGAAGAAGGAAATAAATCAATTTAGCTCGTCCCTAAGTGTTCTGGGTTAAGGCTTTCTTCAGTTTCCTTTAATTATATTTTTGAGCTCAAGTGCAGTGCAAAAAGCCATAGAACAGGCTTATTTTTTTACCTTTTCTTTGGTTAGAGGATTTGAGTAATTTATCATTATTTTATTTTATTTTATTTTTACTTGAAGAATATCAAGTTGCTCTGAGGATGATAAAACCACTAGTAACTATACTTCTTTTTCTTGATTCTGCCTTTCATACTCTGAACTTAGTGATATTTTGTTGTTCAAATATGTTTGATTATTCATAATCTGAGAGGAAGGTTTGCATGATGGTTCTCATGGACTACTGAGGTGTGTACTGTGTGTCCAACAAGCAAACAGGGTTGTCATGGATATCCTTTAAAAAAAAAAACAAGTTTGACCTCTACTAAATCTCAATTCAACTTTTCCAATGAAGATGGTCCCTTGCATTTTAGATAAAGCGTGTAGTTAATTGAAATTTCATGTAATCTTCAAATTACTCTTTTGTTTAGGTACACAATAGAGCCTCCATGTGATCATAGGGTGTGTATCTAATGATCTAATCAAGTGTTCTGGAGAGGATTTCCTCTTGATCGTGTAGTTTTTTCATTCACTTTATTATTCTTCTGGCTGAGCAAATGCACTAATTTTTGTTTCATAAAATAAAGGAAAAGGTAGGCATTCTTGGATGCTGCCAGTAGTTTTCCAAAAAGACCTGTGTAGCTAAACTTGTTCTCTTTAAAATGAATGAGATTTAGTAATTTTTAGCAGCTGTAAATGGGCGAATACACACCTGTCAAAATGGTTGTTTAATGCATTCAGAAGCCTGCATGTGTATCATGGTTGGTTTTAGCTTGTGGAATGATCACATAGGCTGAAGTCAGAGTGCAAGAAAGGGGACCCTTTCAGTAAAACTGAAAGCAAAGCTTTATGTTAATTGTCTGTCTGTCTAATTATTTCATACTTATCAAGAGTTTAAGTCAACTCATGGACACAGGCATTCATGCCTCTGATCATGATTATATGCAAAGGGAAGATATCTTATGTGGCAGTTCATAAGCATCCTTAATCCTCCGTTGACATAGTTTGGGGTGTTTGGGTAGTCTTCTGTTCATTTGAACTGTCGTGTTGCATTTTTTATCAGGGTGTTGTTTGTATAAACAGTTGGGCAATTTCCTTGAGTACTTTTCAAAGTAATTGGAGATTCTTCTATGTTGTCTCATGTATTGTTGTGTCTATTAGAGAAAAATTGTTTCAGCTGTTGCTGTTGGCAATGCTGTTTAATCTTGGGTTTTTCTACTGCTAAACATCTGTTCTTTTTCCTTGTCTGGTTCAGGTATCTGAAGTATTTGACAAAAAAGTACCTGAAGAAACACAATGTGCGTGATTGGCTCCGTGTGATTTCTTCAAACAAAGATAGAAATGTGTATGAACTTAGGTACTTCAACATTGCTGAGAATGAAGGGGAGGAAGAAGATTGAACTTCTGAATTGGCTTAGTCATTTAAGACTCTCATTTACCTTAAAACTGCCATTCAGGGGTCTTTTGTTTTCTGCTTAGTGTTGCCTTTTGGGATGCTGCTTTTTGATGAAACTGATGTGGTTTAACAATTTTGCTGATTAAATTAGAGATTTTACAATATTCCTATTTTGTTGGATTGGTAATATAGAAAGTCTGTCATTGTTGAATCCAGCTTTGTTGTTTTGATGCATTGAATTGGAGTTCCAAGCAACTTGTTTGAGGTTACAAATTGTGCTTGATTCTTTCTTTTGCATACTTCTCCACCTTTAATGCATTACTTACGAAGCCTTGTTAGTACATAATTATAATTTTAAAATGTTGTACTTAAAAAGACATGCTTACTAGCTCTATGGTATTATTTATCTAGTTCCTTTGTTGTGAAACCAATGGATAGGACGTCAGCAGGCTGCCTTTAATTTAGTTGTGGTAAATGTTGACAATGGGTGCATTTATTAAAAGAGCTCAACCATCATTTTTTTTTTTTTGAGCAAAAGAGCTCAGCCATCTTAATGGTCATGTTTGGATCCTTAAATCTAAAATATATTAAAGAGGGATTAGGGTCCCATGTAGTTTTTTATTATTATATTTTTTGGTTTTAGTTTTAAAATAGACAGGATAGGATTTTGTTTAAAAAAATACTACTAGTTTTGTTTCTTCGCCTACCATTTTTTTACATGGAATTCATTCCCCTTCCAAATAAAGGCAAGGGATACGTATAACATCAAAGTATGAGAATAAAATATGGATCTCCAATTCTCTATCTTCAAATTTTAATTTTTAAGTAGAGATTCTTATTTGGTAGAACTGACACATTTGACTTTGCATGTTAGAAATTGGGTTTCACTTGCGTCTAGCCTTCCTAAGCCTTAGGGATGACACTAGGACACGAGCACCAGACAGAATGCCTTCAAACATCTAGAGAAAATTATATTTTACTATCATAAACTATACTCTAATTTACAATTTGCATCCTAAATTATTCAAATTCAAGTCTACGTTTTGCACCATAACCTATGATCCTTGTTACATTTTGCACCTTGACATTAAATTTACTTTATTCTTTAACCTACAAACTATATAATACACAATTTTAGACGAAATAAATACACATGTCAATGGGAAAAGCCCTTGGGGCCATGACTGAAAGGGTCCCGTTACCTACATCCCTAGCTGTGGTCGAGGCTTTGGCCTGTAGAAAAGCTTTGATTTTTGCAAAAGAATTGAGTATTTTTTAGTGCAGTTTTGAGAGGATGCAGAAATTATCATCACGGCCGTTCTAACTGGAGATTGTGGAAATCCTGAGTATGGTAATGTGATTAGTGATATCCCGTTTCTTTCTAATGGTTTTCGAAGTTGTAATTTCTCCCATATGAAACGCATAGGCAATTTAGTTGCCCATTTTCTGGCCAGGAAAGCTAATTCTGGTAGTGAGCTATAGCCTACAGGTTTGGATTGATTCCTGTCTTGATGATATAGCTCCTCTAGTGACTCTTGATGCTTTGTAATCTTTGTCCTTTTATGAAATAAACTAGACCTTTAGATTTGGATTCTAAAAAAAAATAAATAAATAAAAAATACACAGGTCAATAATTTATTCGTTTGTAGGAATATATATATATATATTTATATATTTTGTGATACAAGATAGAAATTATACTCTAACCTAATTTAAGTGTATATGTTATTGGGTTACACGTGTGAGTGAAGTCCTACAGTGAATAAAGATGAGAAGAATAAGTAGTTAATACTTAATATAACATAATTGAATACATACTCATTGGACTTAGGTCTTTTTGGGTTAAAGTGTGTCTCTATATATTATATTAATTATTCAAAAAAGTTCCCCAAGGTATTTATCTCCCTAACAAGCGCCGGTATCAGAGCCCATGTGATGTGGGCAAAGGTGGCAAGGTTATCGAGGTTCTTTTCATAGTTGGAGCAGGAACGGGGTGTGTTTATTTGAGGCAGAGACTCACACGTGAGGGGAAGATTGTTGAGTTACACGTGTGAGTGAAGTCCCACATTGGGCTTAGGCCTTTTTTATTTAAGTGTGTCTCTATATATTATATTAACTAGCTTGTAACACTATGCATATGTATGAATACACTTAAAGATATACAATAAGATGCATAATATAATTCCTATATATATATATAATTTAAATACTATTGATAGTCATTTTTATATTTTGTTAACTCTTTAAAAATTTTTGTAAGGATATTGTAGGGGTGATAGGCCTAATAGTATGTATCTATGTATATATTGAGCCGGGGGCCCAATCCGAGGACATTAAGTAGTCCGAGGACGGATAAAACACTATTATGGGAGTCCGCGTTAGTGAATGAAGATGTGAGGTTTGGTCATAAGAGTCCAAGAAGGTGGTCCGAGGATGAATGCCTCCTTGGCTAAGTAAAGCCGAGGTCTGACAGTATGGTCTGCCATCCAGGGTAACGTTCCAAGAAATTCTATTAATAAGGATAAGCATCCTAAAAGCATAGGACAAAGGGAAGCCATATAATATCTAAGAGAAAGCTGTTATCATCGTATTGAATGCTCTGTAACTAACTCTTTAGCCACATTAATGAGGAAGTGACATCTGAACAGTAATTTTCAGTCTTACAGCTACTCCCTAAAGACTTCAGGAAGGTGCTGATAGAACAAGGATCAACACCAACAATTTAATCTACACGTGGAGGGTAGAGATGAAAGAAGGAAGATAGTATATAATAGAAAGAAGACCTTAAGAGAAAGGGATCAGAGAATTAAGAGAAAAATACTGTAGCAACAAGAACTGTACTTGTAACCAAATTCAAGAAATATATACAAGAACTGATCTCCTCGGATTGTGCCAATGATGATTTTCTTTAGATAAAACCAGTCTATCTTTACTTTATTGTGATCTGGATTTATTATAAGTGTTACCCAATTCATTAGAGCTTAGTTTTCTAACTCACTCTCTACAAATTCATTGTATTGGGCTCTTTGGACTTAGATCCTTTTATCTTTTGGGCTTAGGAACCAAAACCTACCTTTACAAATATTATTAGGTATAAAATGTAAATTGTCCATTTTCTTTTAAAATTATTGTGATTTTTTTTTTTTACGATTAATTTATTCTAGATTCTTTGGTTTTTGTATTTAATAACTCACTTGAATGAATATTTATGATATGGTCCCACATTTGATTCTAAAATTAAGAAATAAAACTCTTTAAAAATAAATAATTTATGACACATACCGTAAAATTGGAACTTTAATTTAGAATTTTAATTTAAATTTCTCTCATTTTTATCTATTATTATATATATAAATATATAGATTACTCAAGGAAGGAATAAATTCATTATGATTGTGTGTTTTAAATATTTATGCATAATAAAGTATAAAAATATTTATTTTCAAAAAAAATAAAAGAGTATAAAAGTATTATTTAATAGATCATTAAGTGCACTTTAACCTGTGCTCTTAGAACATTTATTAATTAATATATTATTATTATTATTATTATTATTATTCTTGAAAAAAAGAGCTTTAAAAGCTCTAATTTACTAACATACCCTTAAAATGGAAACAAAATGAACACATTACCTGTGTATTTTGTTGTAATATTTATCAGCATTTTTCGAAAAAAATTAAGGCAGGATATGATCAACTAGTTGGAAATATAACACATGCACGACGTGCTTGCTTGCATTCCATAACTTCATATCATAACCAAAACCAAGCGCTTCTTTCTCTTGCAGCAAATCATGGCTACCAGCAAATCAGTTTTCTCTTTGCTTCTCACTCTCAATGCTTTCTCTCTTCTTTTTGTTCCACATGATTGCATTGATGCTAACTCCCTTAAGGTTTGCAAGTTTGATGGAATATATAACCTTGGGGACTCTTTCTCTGACACAGGCAACTTTATTATTGAGAACCCAGCTGTGCCTTCTGCTCATTTTCCCTATGGCAAAACCTTCAAGAAAGCAACTGGAAGGTGCTCCAATGGGTTGCTAATGATTGATTATATTGGTAAGAATCATATTAAACTTGTTGATGTTTTTGTTTTTTGTTTTTTATTTTTTAGTTGATGTTGGTTTATAAAAAAGTTAGAAAGAAACTGCTTTTTTGCTTGAGATTTTTGTAATGCTGTTCTTTTTGAAGGAATAAAGAGGCAACAACGTGACCAACTGGCAACTGACAACACTGTTTGCAAAAATTTTCAGGCTCCACTGATTTTAGATAGCTTTAAAAAAAAAAAAAGAAAACTTTACAGTTTCAGTTTGTTTGTGTGGGTCAGGGGGTAATTGGATGCTGTTTAACTTTTATAATTATGTTGTGCACTACTAGCTAGTAATAACAATAATGATAATGATGGTGTCGGTGGTAATTAATCAATGGTTATGGTTGTAACATAATTACAAGATAATATATTCTTCATACTTCCTCGTTTTTTTGGATTCCTTTCATTTTTATTTTTTATTTATTTTTAAAGCTAATTCGATAGTTGGGCTTAAGAGATTTGAACCGTTGATGTTTTTGTTAGAAACATCAGGAGGTGTTAACCAGTTGAATTATAAGACTTTTAACTTTTGGAATCCTTTGTCTTAATTAAGTTCTTTAGGTTTTGATTTCTCCCCTTTCAATTATTTATGTATCTTTCCTGCAACGCTACATCAAGAAACCAAAGTTGATTACTATAAAGTTCATATTACAAAAAAGTTACGGAATCTGGAAAAGTCACTTGGTTCTGTTTTTAGGCTAAGCATGATTTGTTTTGTTTGAATTTTACTTAGCCGAGGGAGCTATACAAAATTTATTGCTTTGTTTATTTATTATTCTGTGTCATACTAAATTTTTTTTTGGGTTCTATAATTTCACAGCTGAATCAGCCGGAATTCCATTTCTTTCTCCCTACTTGAACAAGGATGCATTATTTGTTCGTGGTCATGGGGTGAATTTTGCAGTGGCTGGTGCCACTGCCTTGCCTTTAAATGTCCCTAGAGAAAAGAATAATTCATCACCATTTGCTGACAGTTCTCTCAGTGTGCAATTGGATTGGATGTCCACCTTTTTCAGTAATATCTGTTTTGATCATGATGGTTAGCCTCTCATTTAAGTATGTAATACTAAGTTAAATGTAGTATATGATATTAGATTGGTCCCTAAAATTTGTCACGTTCTAGTTTTTGAAATTTGAAAAATTCTTCTTTTTAGTCTTCCAAGATTCAACCTGACTCAGATTTTGCCATAGAAGGCTATCGCAAACTGACTCAATTATTTGAGGACTAAACCTATATTTTTTTGCATATATAATTGTTTTGTTTTGTTTTTTGGTAGATTGTGTTGAGAAGCTTAAAACAGGCCTATTCATGGTGGGAGAAATCGGAGGGAATGATTATAACTATCCATTGATTCAAGGCAAAACCTTCGAGGAGGTCAGAAGTTTGGTTCCAAAAGTTGTCAAAGCAATTAAGGATGCTGTCACAGTATGTTTTCTTAGTAAACAAAACAAATTCTTTTAAATATTCCTTGACATGATTATTGAGTCCTTATTCTATGAAATTGTTTGTAGAGGGTCATTGGTTATGGTGCTGTAAGAGTGGTTGTCCCTGGAAACTTCCCAATTGGCTGTTTACCAATTTATCTTACAATATTGCACACCAACAATTCAGCTCATTATGATGAATTTCACTGCCTAAAGGGATTGAATACTTTGTCAACATATCACAATGATCAACTCAAACTAGCCATTGGAGATTTGATAAAAGAAAATCCTAATGCTGTTATAGTATATGGTGATTATTACAATGCTTTCCAATCGGTTTACCATAATGCTGCACATCTTGGTGAGTCTCTGTCTAATTCTAAAAAATTGCTAGAACAATATATAACTGTATATGACAGAGATTCAGTAATGTAATTTTGATTGTTTCACAATGGACAGGATTTGATGCTGCTTCTGTTCAAAAATCTTGCTGTGGTGTTGGAGGTGCTTATGACTTTACCTTGGAAAATATGTGTGGAGGTCCTGATGTAACAGTTTGTCCCAATCCAGATGAACGTATCAGTTGGGATGGAATTCATATGACACAAAAGGCATACCAGAAAATGGCATACTGGATCATCAATGACATCTTATCTAAGCTTAATTGTAAAGATTAAGTTGTTTTAGTGTATCTGTTTGGCATTTGATTATAAACTAATTTTTTGCTTATTTTATGTATTATTTGGGGGTTATACACAACTTTTTGTCTCAGCTTTATTTCAAATAATTTAAGTTTCAGTTTTTTGGAAATAAACTAGCTTTTAACTTTTTGTTTCACGTATGCATATAAGCTACCAAAACCAAAGCGATTTTATGAGGTGAAGTTCATATATTTATTAACAAAGTAAATTAATATTTAATTACTTTAAGAATAGGCCATCCTTGTTGTATTTACAATTGATATATTTGTGCTCTTAAGTTCACTGGTTCTTTGGGTCAGAGACTCAGAGTCATGATTTACTAAATAAATTGGAATGAAATTGACAGTGGTGTTGATTAAAGAGTAACTCTTAACCCCTTAAATTTCGGTGACAGTCAAGGCCTAAGAGCAGAATTCTACAGCTGAACATCTGTTCTTTTTGCCTGTCTGGTTCAGGTATCTGAAGTACTCGACAAAAAAGTATCAGAAAAGAAACACAATGTGTGTGATTGGCTCTGTGTGATTGCACTTCTTGTATATATATATATATATATACATCTAGGTTGTAATACGAGTAATCCAACTTTAATGGCTGTATAATGAAAAATGATTAAAACATTAAAGTGTGCTCGAGTGATCTTAAGGTGTGCTCGAATAAAGTCACTATGCAATCACAATGTCAATTGAGAAACAAAATTCCTAGAACGACAAACAAATGGCCTAAAACGGTACTTCATGTGAGCCCACTTGAAAGAGGCTCAAGTGGAGTACGTGTGGATACATAGACGTGTATATGTGAGCTTGAGTGAGGGTTTATTCAATGTTCGCTTAAGTGAGTCAGTTACTTAATATGCAAATTCTAGAAAAAAAATAAATAAATAAAATGAGACTTTTTTTAGTCTCTAATGGCTAGGGCTGTAAACAAGTTGAGTTTTTTTGAATATTGAATGTTTAAGTCCAAACAAAGACTATATACAATAGTCAAACTCGAGCTCATCTAATAATCCAAAGGCTTGAGCTCAGCTTGACTCAACTCGATTCGTTAATCAAGCTTGTGAACTCAAGATCCAATACAAATGTATTATCAAACTCATATTAAGCATATTATTAAGCCCATTTTGGTTGTATGAGTGGTTTCATCTCTCAATTAATTAAAGGTTTATATGAGTTTATTTTCTAAGCCCATATCAAGCTTATTACTAAGCCCATAAAAGAGCCAAGGTTTGGAATTAATTTTTTTTTTTTAATTGAGCCCATTGTCATGAGCCTATTCATGGACAAAATTTTCCCCTTTTTGCTTGGGCTTGACTCGTTGACTAAACAAGCTTAAACTAATTAAGGCTCAAACATAACTTGTTTATCAATAAACTAATATGAACAAGTTTTATATCAAGCCAAAATCAAGTTGTTTATAAATTATTTGGTTCCTTTATAACCCTATTAATGACTGGTAACAACTAAGACATATTTTAGAAGGATTGTATCAATTGAAGTAACTTTCAAAGACAACTCTTCACTATGTATAATTAGTCATCCATATTCCTTTTTAAATTGTTTTTTTTTTTTTTTAAATGCTTTTGGAAAGTTTTTATAGATTTTACACATTATTAGAGAGAAATTTATAGGATTTTCCAAGACTACTAGCGGTAGAATTCAAGTTTGGTTGTATCCTAGATGTGATTTGTCTTATAACTTGTTAGCAAATTCAATTGAATGGGAAAAATATCATCTTAACTCTTAGGGTATGTTTGGTTGGGTGGATTTTAGGGAGGATGGAAAAAAAGAGTGGAAAATAGGAGAGAAAATGAGTGGGAAGTGAGAAGGGTGTTTGGTTGAGAGGGGAAGTGGGAGAGAAAAGTGGTGGGCTCAGCTGTTTTCTCTCCAGTCCCACCAAAATTTAATCTCTCCAAAATGGGGAGAAAATGGGAGAGAAAAAGAGGAAGATGTGTGTTGGACATTTTTTTTTTGCCTGGATAAAATTTCTTCTTGTTTGCACAGCACGTTCACATTGGTTTGGTTTTTAATTTTTAATTTTTTTTATGTGGATAAAAATTTGCACAATACACTTTGGTTCTTTTTGTTTGTTTTTATCTGTTTTTTATTTTATTTTTATCCTTTTAGCATTTGCTTATTTTATAAAAAAAAATTTAATAAAAGTGTCCATACAATTTTTTTTTAAATAATAAATGTGTTACTTTTTGTTTATATATTTAGTAAGGACTTAATGGAAAATTTATATCAACTTTTTTTTCATCCTCTCATTTTTTATCTCAATCAAACAAAAAAGTTTTCCATCCTTACACTTTTCCACCTCTTCAACCAAACACAAATGAGGGAAAACTAAATTTTTTCTATCCTCCCACTTTTCCATCTTCCCACAATTTTTATCCTTCTACTTTTCCATCTTTCCAACCAAATGGACCCTTAGAAAAATTAGAGTTTTTAAAGCTCTTATTATTATTAAGAACTTTAAAAACTCTAATCTACAATAAAATGGAATGAGAAAATAAATTCTAGTTAGATATCTCAAGGAAACACGTTACAATAATATTTTACATTTTACAACAACAATAGTTTTGGTCGTAATTATGACTATTGAATAGAGTAATTTTAGGTACATAACAAAACGTTACAACAATTTCACAATAAATTAGTTGTTTAACCATCAAACCCATGAAGGATGCAGAATTCTGTATCAATTCAAAAGAATTTTATTTTGTTCCTATCTTTGTCAATATATACGGTTGCTCAACAAATTGACAGAGTAACCCAATACTAAGCAAATAAACTCCTAAAGTTTTCCTCAAAAAAAAAAAAAAAAAAATCCAAATTGAAATGGTAATAGTAACTAATGAGTAGTTTATTATCAACAGAAAGAAAAAAAGTAAAAAGCATTAGCTTTTGCCTTTTGATTGTTAGGAGTTTAGGATAGTACGTAGTTTGTGCTCCAAGAAAATCGAGTTTAACTTCTAGAACTAGTGACTACTATTCAAAGAAACCAAAATCCAACATATAGGAGAAAACAAACTTAAAACAGACTGAAAATTTTCCTTATTAGGTAACTCCTCGTTTATATATATAACACATGCACGATGCGCTTACTTGCACTAATTCCATAGTTTCATATCATAATTCATAGATAACCAAGTGCTTCTTTCTTCAGCAAATTATGGCTACCATCAAATCAGTTTTCTCTTTGCTTCTCATCACTGTCATTGCTTTCTCTCTTCATATTGTTCCACTTGATTGCACTGGTCCAGACGTCCTTAAGGTTTGTGAGTTTGATGCAATATATCAACTAGGGGACTCTATCTCTGACACAGGCAACTTGATTCTTCAGAACCCATCTCTGCCATTTTTCCAGTTTCCCTATGGCAAAACCTACTTCAAAAATGCAACTGGAAGGTGCTCCAATGGGTTGCTGATGATTGATTTTATTGGTAAGAATCATATCAAACTTAATATGTTGATGTTTATTTATCTATTTATTATTAAGTTGATGCTGGTTTGTCAAAAAGTAGCAAAGAAAATTACTTAATTTGTTGCTAGAAATTTTTATAAGGCTGGTCTTTTGAAGGATTAAAGAAGTAACAACATGACCAACTGGCAACTGACAACATTGGTTTGTCAAAATCTGACTCCCTATATCACACTTTCTCAAACTCTTGAATATTAGTACTGCATGATAAGAATGTTTGGAAAAGTGACTTGGCTCTGTTTTTAGGCTAAGCATAATATGTTATGTTTGAATTCTACTTGCCAAGGGAACTAAGGAAATTTTATTATTTAACTTATATGACTCCACCACACGTGTTAAGAACTACCTTATGAACCAATATGATAATCAAAATTAACTTATATTAATTTTTTTTTTTTTTTTTTGGTTCTATAATTTCACAGCTCAATCAGCCGGAATTCCACTTCTATCTCCCTACTTGAATAAGGACGCATTATTTGCTGGTGTTCATCTTGGGGCGAACGTTGCAGTGGCCGTCGGTGGGGGGGTGAATTTTGCAGTGGCTGATGCCACTGCCTTGCCTATAAATTTTTTTGGAGCTAATTTTCCATCATTAGTTACTTCAAGTTCTCTTAGTGTGCAACTGGATTGGATGTCCACCTATTTCCATCATACCTATCACAATCATCATGGTTAGCCTCTCATTTGAATTAAGCATGTAATACTGAGTTAAAATGTAGGAGATAATATTAGATTGATCCCTAAAATTTGGGTCCGCTTTTAATTTCTGAAATTTGAAAATTTCATTTTTAGTCTTTCAAACAATTGTAAACACACCAAGCTTGGCAATTTTGCCAATGAAGGCTATGGATCACAACCTAACTCAAATTTAAAAATATATATTTTCTTTTTGTTGATGTTTGATAGATTGTGCTGAGAAGCTTAAATCAGCCCTATTCATTGTGGGTGGAATTGGAGAGAACGATTATAACCTTGCATTGCTGCACAAAACCGTTGAGGAGGCCAGATACTTAGTTCCACAAGTTGTCAAAGCAATTAAGGACGCTGTCACAGTATGTTTTCGTAAACAAAACAAATCCGATTCTAATTTTTGTCTGCAAAATTGCCTAACATGATTATTGAGTCCTTATTCTATTACTTTGTTTGTAGAGGGTAATTGGTTATGGTGCTGTAAGAGTGGTTGTCCCTGGACACTTCCCAATCGGCTGTTCACCAATTTATCTTACAAAATTCCACTCCGAAAATTCAGCTCATTATGATGAATTACACTGCCTAAAGGGGTTGAATAATTTGGCAATATATCACAATGATCAACTTAAACTAGCCATTGAAGATTTGAGAATAAAAAATCCTAATGTTGTCATAGTATATGGTGATTATTACAGTGCTTTCCAATGGGTTTACCGTAATGCTCAACATCTTGGTGAGTCTCTTTCTAATTCTAATAAATTGCTAGAACAATATATAGCTAGATATGACAGAGATTCAGTAATGCAATTTTGATTGTTTCACAATGGACAGGATTTGATGTTGCTTCTGTGCTAAAATCTTGCTGTGGGGCTGGAGGTGCTTATGACTTTTTCTTGGGAAAAATGTGTGGAATTCCTGGTGTACCAGTTTGTGCCAATCCAGATGAACGTATCAGTTGGGATGGAATTCATTTGACTCATAAGGCAAACCAGTATCTGGCAAACTGGATCATCAATGACATCTTCCCTAAGCTTCATTGCAAAGTTTAATTTGTCTTAGCGATTGAGTTTTCTTATGCTGGAATGTAGTAGATTATTAGTTAAACGTCAAAGGGAGTTTATGAGGGGAAGTTTATACATTTGTTAACTAAATAAATTAATATCTAATTACTTTAAGATTAGGCTATCCTTTGTTGTATTTACAATTGATATAATTGTGCTCTTAAGTTCAATGGAAAGCTTCAATTGCATTTACAAATTAAAGTACTGCTATAAAACTGGTTCTTTGGATCATAGTCATATGATTTACTAAATAAATTGGAATGTAACTCTTAACCCCTTAAATATTGGTTACAGTTAAGGGCTCAGAGCAGAGTTCTGCACTGGCAGATAGGCATGGCAAATATAGACTTACAACCCCAGGATTTAGTATGCTTTTGAAGTGTCATTCCCATTGCCATTTATAGATTACATCTGTGGCAATGTGACTGTGCAGATGCGATTATGAACATTAATGGACAACCTATAATTTGCTAGGATCCATACTAAAAGTATTAACAAAATCTTTCACAATTTCCTTTTCACAATTATTAATGTGACTACTAGTCGCAGACCCACAGATGTGTGGGAATAAATAATTATTTTTTATTGTAATATAATGTATAATTTTTTCCCTAAATTTTTTTAAAGATAATTTGTTCTCCCTAAAAATTAAACAATTTCTTTTTGGTCCAATTAGGTCCAATTGGGTTTACTCAGTCAATTTCGGTCCCCCCTTCAGTCTATTTTACACTAATTGGGTCTTAAATTAATTATTTTTGTACGTTTTCCTTTCAAGTTTATCTCAAAATTTATTTTATTTTGGGTAGAAAAGTATGAAATGTTATTATATTTGGGCTAAACTCTTTAGTTTTGAATTAAAAAATACAAAGAAAATACTGAAATAGAAAATTAGAAATTAGAAATATGAGCCCTAAAAATGCAATAAAAATGATAAACATTCAAAAGTCACATTGGTTCTATTTAGTCCATTCTGTCCTCTTCGGTCCAATTTGGTCCCATTTGGTCCTATTTAGTCCATTCTGTCCACTAAAGTTCTATTTGGTCTAGCTCAGTCTATTTGGTCTTATTCTGTCCAACTTAGTCCATTCAGTCCACATTAGCTATATTCGGTCCACATTAGTTCTATTCAGTCCACTTCGGTCTTATTCAGTCCATTCTGTCAAATTTGGTCCAATTCGGTCCATTCTTTCTGCTTTCATTCTATTTAGTCCTATTCCGTCCACATTAGTGCCACACGGTCCATTCTATCCACTTTGATCCACTTTAGTCTTATTTGGGCCATTTGTTCCACCTTAGTCCTATTCGGTCCATTTTGTCCACTTTGGTTTTATTCGGTTCATTTTGTCCATTTGGTTCTATTTAGTCTACATTGCTCCTATTCTGTCTACTTCGGTTCGCCTCGGTCCAGTCTATCCATTTCGTCCCTAATCAGTCTAATTTGGTCCCGTTCAGTCCACTTCTATCCATTCGTTCTTATTCGGTCCTATTCGGTCCACCTTGTTCCTATTTGGTGTATTCGGTCCTATTCTGTCCATTTGGTCCACTTTGTTCCATTTGGTCCATTCAAATCACTTTGGTTCATTTTGGTCCACTTCAATCTATTTTTGTGCACTTACATAATGGGAAAAGACATGTTTGTGTTGACATCACCTAATCTAAATCCAAATTTATTAAAAAAAAATATAAATCTCATCAAATTATAGAAAATAATATGATAAGAAAAAAAAAAATATATATAATAATAATAATAATAATACGCACCAAATTATCCAAGTAATATTATGTAATAAAATAACATTATATTCTTATATACTATATTAATAATGCAATATGATAACATTTGTGAAATCAAAGAGAATAAAAAAAAAAATAACAACTTAAAAACACAAAACTTAATCATATCAGCCCAAAGTAGAGTTTCAAACAATACAAAAATTCATCAATCTAATTAAAGTAGCGATGCAAGAAAAAAAAAATCCACCAAAACTAGAAAATAAAAATGAGAGAAATAACCTTTTGTGTGTAGAAAATGAGAGAGAGAGAGAGAGAGAGAGAGAGAGAGAGAGAGAGAGAGAGAGAAATAACATTTTGTGTGAGAAAAAACTATGAGTAGAATAAATTTATAGTAAGAGGAGGGGAAAAAGAAAAGTAAAAAATAAAGGAAGATAAATGGATAGAGGAAAAGTGAAATTAAGGTAAATAGTGGTAGGGAGATGAAAATGTAAAAGAGAGGGGAAAAGTTAGAAAAAGTATAACAATAAGTTGGGAAATTAATAAGAAAAAAAAGAATTAAAAATATAAGAGAGAATGTTGAAAATGGGTGAATGATGTGGCCGTTGATATGACTCAATAAGGGAAAAACAACAATAAATGCTACGTTTCAACTTTTAGATGTATATAGATAACAGTCCCCCTTGTGAAGTGATGTTCAAATCAAATCACAACTTATCATCTTAGTAAGTTGTTAAGAAATTTTTTATATTTCTAGCATTAGTTAAAAACTATTGTCTTGTATCCATAAACATGGGGTGAAATTCAGAATTTTGTTTTTACTTTTAAAAATATTTAAGAGTTGCTTCACCATCTGTTGGTCATGCCTAAAGGAGGACACACCCTTGTTCATTCTTTTTTTTTTTTGATGAAAAGATAGACAACTTTATTAGGATGAAGATAAATTCAATATATCTTGAGCCAAAGCCGACTCAATGACAAATGGATTCTTCTTTACCCAAGTTACAAAACTACTAATGCCTTTGGCATATTGAGCTAAAATATGCGCGGGTTTATTACCTCCACACCTAACCTGGGACGCAAGCACAGATTTAAAAACTTGCAGTCTATGACAAATCTCAGTGACAACATTAGAGATGGCTATCGATGGATTACACAAACCTTGAATGACATTAGAGAGTATAAGTGAGTCACTCTCAAAGTGTGCATCCTGAATACCAACGTCCTAGGCAAACTCCACAGTTTCCTCCATTGCTTTCACTGCAGCTTCTAAAGGCCCCAAAGGGTAATGAAGCCTCTTGCTTAACGCAGCCACCACCCTGCCTTCATGATCATGAATAACCACGGCCACATTTGTTGCCTGTTGTTGAGTAAAAACCACCCCATTTGTGTTGATTTTATATCATGGAGGTTTCAGGTTGATCCACAGTTCCACTTCTTTCACAGATGATCTTGAAGGTTGAAATTTGCCACCTGAAATTCCTCTATCACTGATCTAGCTTTCTGAATAATCAGACTAGCCGTTTGATCAGCTTTCCTGTGCAAAAATTGATTCCTATTGAACCAAATGCTCCAAGTAATAGTGATGACTAATTCCAGGATTTTGTCACCAACATGCAGCACAAACTTTAAATGCCATAAAAGATCAGCGAACTCATTGAAGTGTACCCCACTTAAGTCAAACGAAATTCTAGAGGTTGTCCATATATCTCGGGTTTTCCCACATTGCCAGAATAGGTGCCCATTGTTCTCTGCTTCCATTCCGCAAGCCTCACACGTTGGATTGTCTAAGACTTTCCGGTGACAAAGGGTGGCTTTGGTTGGAAGTATTTTGCGGCTTGCACGCTATGCAAAGTTTTTAATCTTGTTTAGAACATGTAAGGTTGAATTTTATCAACCATCTTGTTGGCTTTATTCCGTGCCAAATTTGTTTGTATTTTAGCAATTAGTAACCCTGTATTTAGGTGGGAATCATGTAAGGGTAGTGAGTAAGAGAGTGTGAAGAAATGCTCAAGATTGTGCAAAGATGCAGAGACTCACGGCTGGGACTCGCGGCTGACTCGCGATTGGCAAGCCGCCAAAGCTGGCACACGTGTGAAGCATGCAGGGGAGTTGAAGAGTCATGCCAGCTGTTGCACTACAAGGCAAAAGTCCTAGGCTGGCCAGGCCGTTAGCTCGCGACTTGAACTCGCGACTCAGTCTAATCGCGAGGCCAAGTTGCCAGACCACCCTGTTTGGGAAAAATTGACTCTTTGCATTCCCTTTCTCTCCCCACTATATATAGACCCTTATACCCATGAAATATGAGAGCTTCCAGAGAGAATTTTGATAGAGAAACCCTAGAGAAAAACAAAATTGATTCATCTACAATCTTCACATAGAGACTCTTCAAATTCCTCTACTCTCTTCCTCTCCATTGTCAAATCCTTGAGAGGTACATTACCAAAACATTTTCTCACCATACCTATATCTGTGAGAAGACCATTTGGTGTTTGGGAAGCAGTTAAGAAGGGACCAATTTCATATTGATTGATGCTATGGTCAAGTAGCGGAATCTGGGAAGCTAAAGAAGAAATAGGTTCGGCGTAATCTCGTTGGAGTAGGAGCTTGGAGGGCTTAGGTACATTCTGTAGATTAGGCTTGGAGGGTCTTCTACTGTTCATGTATTCCAACTACATTCTTTAGTAGATTATTTACTACTTGGAGGGCAGTGGAGAAATTTTACGCCAAGGGCTTCGGTTTCCTCTTCGATAACACATCGTGTAATGTCCTTGTGTTTGCATCTCTCTTCCCTTAATCTTTTCCATTTAAATTCTGCTGTGGATGTGATTTTATTTGGTTTAGATCATTTATCAATTCTGTATTAAGCTTATGTTCATATTCCGAACATTAATTGTTTGACATTAAGCTTGAATTGGTAATTTGTAAATTGGGGGTCTAAACATTCATAGTGTTTTATACACTAATTGAACTTTCAGAACATTAAGGCCCCACAAATATTTCCAGAACGCTCCACTATTTTGCCCATTTGAAGGTCCAAATTTGAAATGGTAATAGTAATTTTGTTGTTCTATACCATGAACAAGGTTGTGTCATCAAAAAGGTTAATTTCACTGGTTCATGAACAATTTTTTTTCCCTTTTTTGCTTGGGCTCACTCATTGATTAAACAAGCTTAAACTAATTAAGGCTCAAACTTAGCTTGTTTATCAATAAACAAATATGAACAAGTTTTTTTTATCAAGCTAGACCTAAGTTGTTTATAAATGATTTGGTTCATTTATAACCCTATTAACAACTAGTAAGAACCAAGACATATTTTAGAAGGCTTGTATCAACTAAAGTAGCTTTTCAAGTGTGTCTTTTCAAAGACAACTCTTCATTATGTATAAATAGCCATTCATATTCCTTTTTAAATTGTTTTTAATGCTTTTGGAAAACTTTTATAGATTTTGCACACTACTAGAGAGAAATTTACAGGATTTTCCAAGATTGCTAGCTGTAGAATTCAGGTTTTGTTGTGTCCTACATATGATTTGTCTTAAAACTCATGAGCAAATTCAATTGAATGGGAAAATGTCATCTTAACTCTTAAGAAAAATAAGAGCTTTTAAAGCTCTTATTATTATTATTATTATTATTATTATTATTATTGTTATTGTTATTGTTATTATTATTATTATTATTATTATTATTATTATTATTATTATTATTAAGAGCTTTAAAAGCTCTAATATACAATAAAATGGAATCAGAAAATTTCTAGATGGATATCTCATATATATCTCAAGGAAGCGCGTTACTATTATTTTTTACATTTTACAACGGCATGAGTTTTGGTCATAATTATGACTATTGAATAGAGTAATTTTAGGTACATAACAAAATTTTACAACAGTTTCACAATAAATTAAAGTAACAAAAGGTGCAACCAAACACGACAAGAAAAGCACAAAATGTGCAAACAAACACATAATCGCAAGAGGGAACAATGCATGTGAAGAAAGGTAAAGATGTAAGAAGCTAGATCTAAACATTCAAGCATGAATCTAAAGATAGACAAGGATCTAAGCATGGAGCATCCAAAGATGGCATCACAAGATAAAGGATCTAGGAATAAAAGCAAGAACAAGCAATTAAAACTCTAATCCAAACACTTTATTGAACTTGGGTGTTTGGATGTGAACCTCGACCAATGGATCAAGATCTACAGCCTACCCATGACACAAAGCAATAAATGAAGGCATAAACAATCTAAACAAAGCTATAAGCACTCAAGCATAGCATGTAGTTAATCATTAAACATCAAACAAGTTGCAAAGTAGTTATATTAAATAAAGACAAGAAAAAATGTGGATTTAAAGATGATTAAAAGACTTTAGAAGTTGTTTGAATGCTTTCAAACAACTTTCCAAGGGTTGAGGGCCCTTTTTCAATTTTTGAAAAGTTGGAGGGCTTTATTGCAATTTTAGAAAGATTTGGGGCCAAAATGTAATTTTAGGAATTTTTGGGTCAAAATGAACCTTTGGAGAAAAACTAGGGTTAAAATATGAATTTGGGAAAGTTTAGAGTCAAAATGCAATTTTTGGGAAAAACTGGGGTCAAACTATGAATATGAGAAAGTTCCGAGTCAATGCAAATATGACAAGTGAATGGGCTAATATGCAATTATGAGACAATTTATGTTCCATCATGCAAATATGAGAAAGTTTATGAACAATTTTTTTTCTGATCAAGCCCTATTGTCATGAGCCTGTTCATGAACAAATTTTTTACCCCTTTTTTGCTTGGGCTTGACTCATTGATTAAATAAGCTTAAACTAATTAAGGCTCAAACTTAACTTGTTTATCAATAAAAAAATATGAACAAGTTTTATATCAAGCCAAAACCAAGTTGTTTATAAATGATTTGGTTCATATAACCCTTTTAACGACTAGTAACAACCAAGACATATTTTAGAAGGCTTGTATCAATTAAAGTAACTTTTCAATTGTGTCTTTTCAAAGACAACTCTTCATTATGTCATACATATTCTTTTTAATTTTTTTTTTTTTTTTAATGTTTTTGGAAAGCTTTAATAGATTTTGCACACCACTAGAGAGAAATTTACAGGATTTTCCAAGATTGCTAACAGTAGAATTCAAGTTTGGTTGTATCTTGGATGTGATTTGTCTTAAAACTTATTAGCAAACTTAATTGAATGGGGAAAATGTCATCTTAACTCTTAAGAAAAATAAGAGCTTTGAAAGCTCTTTTTATTGTTAAGAGCTTTAAAAGCTCTAATCTACAAGAAAATGGAACAAGAAAAATTCTAGACGGATATCTCATAAATATCTCAAGGAAACGCGTTAAAATAATATTTTACATTTTACAACGGCACAAGTTTTGGTCATAATTATGACTATTGAATAGAGTAAATTTAGGTACATAACAAAATGCTACAACAATTTCACAATAAATTAGCTGTTTAACGATCAAACCCTTGAAGGATGCAGAATTCTGTATCAATTCGTAAGAATTTTATTTTGTTCCTATCTTTGTCAATATACACGGTTGCTCAACAAATTGACAGAGTAACCCAATACAAAGCAAATAAACTCCTACAAGAAGTTTTCCTCAAAAAATAAAAATAAAAATAAAAATCGGACTAGAAGTTCTGACCAAACTAACAAAAGAAGAAGAAAAAAAATCCAAATTGAAATGGTAATAGTAACTAATGAGTAGTTTGTTATCAACAGAAAGAAAAAGGCAAAAAGCAAAAAGCATTAGCTTTTGCCTTTTGATTGTTAGGATTTTAGGATAGTACGTAGTTTGTGCTCCAAGAAAATCGAGTTTAACTTCTGGAACTGGTAACTACTATTCAAAGAAACCAAAATCCAACATATAGTAGAAAACAAACTTAAAACAGACTGAAAATTTTCCTTATTAGGTAACTCCTCGTTTATATATATATATAACACATGCACGATGTGCTTACTTGCACTAATTCCTTAGTTTTATATCATAATTCATAGATAACCAAGTGCTTCTTTCTTGATCAAATTATTAATTATGGCTACCATCAAATCAGTTTTCACTTTGCTTCTCATAACTCTCATTGCTTTCTCTCTTCTTTTTGTTCCACTTGATTGCACTGGTCCAGACTTCCTTAAGGTTTGCGAGTTTGATGCAATATATCAACTAGGGGACTCTATCTCCGACACAGGCAACTTGATTCTTCAGAACCCATATCTGCCATTTTTCCAGTTTCCCTATGGCAAAACCCACTTCAAAAATGCAACTGGAAGGTGCTCCAATGGGTTGCTGATGATTGATTTTATTGGTAAGAATCATATCAAACTAAATATGTTGAAGTTTATTTATCTATTTATTATTAAGTTGACGCTGGTTTGTCAAAAAGTAGCAAAGAAAATACTTAATTTGTTGCTAGAAATTTTTATAAGGCTGTTCTTTTAGAAGGATTAAAGAAGTAACAACGTGACCAACTGGCAACTGGCAACTGACAACACTGGTTTGTCAAAATCTGACTCCCTATATCACACTTTCTCAAACTCATGAATACTAGTACTGCATGATAAGAATGTTTGGAAAAGTGACTTGGTTCCGTTTTTAGGCTAAGCATAATATGTTATGTTTGAATTTACTTACCAAGGGAACTACGCAAATTTTATTATTTAACTTTGTGTTATATGACTCCACCACGTGTTAAGAACTACCTTATGAACCAATATGATAATCAAAATTAAATTATATTAAATTTTTTTTTTTTTTGGTTTTATAATTGCACAGCTCAATCAGCCGGAATTCCACTTCTATCTCCCTACTTGAACAAGGACGCATTATTTGCTGGTGGTCATCTTGGGGCGAACGTTGCAGTGGCCGTCGGTGGTGGGGTGAATTTTGCAGTGGCTGATGCTACTGCCTTGCCTATAAATTTTTTTGGAGCTAATTTTCCATCATCACTTACTTCAAGTTCTCTCAGTGTGCAACTGGATTGGATGTCCACCTATTTCCATCATACCTATCACAATCATCACGGTTAGCCTCTCATTTGAATTAAGCATGTAATACTAAGTTAAAATGAAGGAGATAAAATTTGGGTCAGCTTTTAATTTCTGCAATTTGAAATTTTCATTTTTAGTCTTTCAAACAATTGTAAACACACCAAGTTTGGCAATTTTGCCAGTGAAGGCTATGGATCACAATTTCACTCAATTAATTTTTTTTTTCTTTTCTTTTTGTTGATGTTTGATAGATTGTGCTGAGAAGCTTAAATCAGCCCTATTCATTGTGGGTGGAATTGGAGAGAATGATTATAACCTTGCATTGCTGCACAAAACCGTTGAGGAGGCCAGATACTTAGTTCCACAAGTTGTCAAAGCAATTAAGGACGCTGTCACAGTATGTATTCGTAAACAAAACAAATCCGATTCTAATTTTTGCCTGCAAAATTGCCTAACATGATTATTGAGTCCTTATTCTATTACATTGTTTGTAGAGGATAATTGGTTATGGTGCTGTAAGAGTGGTTGTCCCTGGGCACTTCCCAATCGGCTGTTCACCAATTTATCTTACAAAATTCCACTCCGAAAATTCAGCTCATTATGATGAATTACACTGCCTAAAGGGGTTGAATAATTTGGCAATATATCACAATGATCAACTCAAACTAGCCATTGAAGATTTGAGAATAGAAAATCCTAATGTTGTCATAGTATATGGTGATTATTACAGTGCTTTCCAATGGGTTTACCGTAATGCTCAACATCTTGGTGAGTCTCTTTCTAATTCTAATAAATTGCTAGAACAATATATAGCTAGATATGACAGAGATTCAGTAATGCAATTTTGATTGTTTCACAATGGACAGGATTTGATGTTGCTTCTGTGCTAAAATCTTGCTGTGGGGCTGGAGGTGCTTATGACTTTTTCTTGGGAAAAATGTGTGGAATTCCTGGTGTACCAGTTTGTGCCAATCCAGATGAACGTATCAGTTGGGATGGAATTCATTTGACTCATAAGGCAAACCAGTATCTGGCAAACTGGATCATCAATGACATCTTCCCTAAGCTTCATTGCAAAGTTTAATTTGTCTTAGCGATTTAGTTTTCTTATGCTGGAATGTAGTAGATTATTAGTTAATCCTCAAAGGGAGTTTATGAGGTGAAGTACATATTTTTTTTAACTAAATAAATTAATATGTAGTTACTTTAAGATTAGGCTATCCTTTGTTGTATTTACAGTTGATATAATTGTGCTCTAAGTTAAATGGAAAGCTTCAATTGCATTTACAAATTAAAGTACTGCTATACGACTGATTCTTTGGGTCCTAGTCATATGATTTACTAAATAAATTGGAATGTAATTGACAGTGACAGTGTTATTGATATAAAGAGTAACTCTTAACCCCTTAAATTTTGGTTATAGTCAAGGCCTCAAAGCAGAGTTCTGCACTGGCAGATAAGCATGGCAAATATAGACTTACAAACCCTGGATTTAATATGCTTTTGAAGTGTCATTTCCAGTGCTATATATAGATTACATCTCTGGCAATTTGACTGTACAGATGCTGAAAGTTCAAAAACGTGTATAAACACCCTTGAACGTTTAGACCCCCAATAAACAAATTAACCAATTCAAGTTTTATGTCAAACAACTAGTGTGCGGAAAATGAATATAAGCTATAATATAGAATTGGTAAACAATCTATGCCAATTAAAATCACATCCACAGCAGAAAATAAAAGGCAAAGATAAAGAGGAAGGAAGATGCAAACACAAAGACAACACGTGATGTGTTATCGAAGAGGAAACCGAAGCCCTCGGCGTAAAACCTCTCCGCCGCCCTCCAAGCGGTCAATAATCTACTAGAAAATGTAGTTGGGATATATGAATAGCAATAGACCCTCCAAGCCTAATCTACCCGATGTACCTAAGCCCTTCAAGCTTCTTGCTCCAACGAGGTTGCGCTGAACCTTTTTCTTTTCTAGCTTACCGGATTCCGCTACTAGACCATAGCATCCGCCATCCTTGGCATCCTCCAATGCTTCCCAAAGTTTCAAAAACACTCAACACTCTAAATTGGTGTGGGTAGTGTTTGGATAGAAATCTCCTCTCAATAGGTATGACAATGAGAGAGGGAATGAGAAGAGACTACAAGCTCTCTCTAATTGGGTGGGTGTTTTGAAGAAACCTCTCTTAGGGTTTTTCTTTCTGAATAGCCACACATATCTTGTGGGAATGAAGGGTATTTATACTGGTGTGAGAATGGAATACGAAGAGTCAGTTTTTCCAAAAACAGGGCTGGCTGGCGACTTGACCTCGCGACTTGACTGAGTCGCGAGTTCAAGTCGCAAGCTAACTTAATGGCCAGTCTGGATTTTTGTCGTGTAGTGCTCCAGGTGGCGTGACTGTTCAGCTCCCCTGCATGCTCTGCACGTGAGCAACTTTTGGCGGCTTGCAAGCTCGAGCCACCCGCGAGTCCTAGCCGCGAGTCTCTGCTTCACTGCACTGTCTTGAGCATTTCTTCACACTCTCTCACACACTACCCTTACATGATTCCCACCTAAATACAAGGTTTCTAAGTGCTATATTACAAGCAAATTTGTCATGGAATAAAGCCAACACATGGTTGATTAAATTCAACTTTACAATCTCCCCCTTTGGGTATTCCATGACAAAACACCCTAAAACAGACTCTAGACTTAAACGTGAGTTTGGGAACAATGGCAAAACTCACTCACACCTAAATCTAGAAGCTGTGCAACTCTTGAATCATATGAACGTGAATCTCCTGAAACACAACAATACACCATGATCATTGTATGCAGAAAAGTATGAAATGCATATGAAGGAAGCAATATGTGATCAAGCAAAGATGGAGTTAAGAAACAAACCATGACTTGATCAACGAAGTAATCACTACAAAGTAGTGACCACAATGCTCATTTA
This sequence comes from Quercus lobata, assembly GCF_001633185.2. Classification (NCBI taxonomy): domain Eukaryota; kingdom Viridiplantae; phylum Streptophyta; class Magnoliopsida; order Fagales; family Fagaceae; genus Quercus; species Quercus lobata. The sequence continues at coordinate 20,016,215 of NC_044906.1, read as the reverse complement.
CACTTGGAATGAATACTAGGACATACAAGCTAACAAGCTCAATGCAAGTCTCTTGCATGCCAAACACTCAACCAATGCATAATACACTAAGTATATGCATCTAGGAACAATCCTACAAGGGCACTTAACAAGAAAATGCATGACATTTAGTTAAAAGTTCTGATTTAACAAAGTATGAAAGGCTGCATACAAGCATGGTACAGACCATAAAACCTACAGATATGCATAATAACATAACCCTAAAAGCTTACAAAAGCACATGGGTACAAACACATTATATTGAATAAAAACTTAAACAATATAAATTAAAAGTGCTTAAAATTTCTCCCCTTCAAAGTGATGAGAAGCTGTGATGCACTTGGAACATGTATATACTTGTACCCTGAAATACTTGCACAAAACACATTAGACCCTCAAGGTAAAGCAAGTAATAAATGACAAGTATAATATAACAAGTATAGAAATGACTACAATGATCACATAGCAAAGCAAATGATCATCTGAACATGCATTCAATGAAGCATAATAACATAGGGATATATGCATGTCCAAAGCACAAACATGATGCAATGAGAACACCAAAGCATAACACAAAGCACCAAAAAGCCAACAAGAAAACAAACAGAATAAGGTTTTCTAGTTAACACAATGTCTTCTCCCCCTTGGTATATGCATCTCCCCTATGGAATATCTCTCCCCCTACAAATATGCATGAGAAATAGAATTTCTCCCCCTAAGGATGTGCACAAGAGTCATATAGAAATGACAAAATACTCCGAAACATTCTCTAGAGTATACTCTCCCCCTTTTTGTCAGGAATAGACAAAGGGTCAAGACGAAACGAGGGCAAGAGAGATGAAGGTATGAACAATGCTAATGATGCATGAGGGGTGCAAGATGAATGAGAAAATGAAGCTCAAACCTAAGACAAAGTAACATGCTACAAAGCATAAGGTAAGCATGACATGCTAGGATGAAGAAATAAGGTAAATACCAATGCATGACAAGGGTAACAAAAGTGTGTGCAAGAGGTGGCTAAGTGCAATGCATGAAAAATGCACATGTGGGGCAAGGTGTGTTAAATACACAACCAATGAACCAACCATGTTCCTAATGAGGAAACATGAGAAACTCCAAAGTTTGGTACTTATCGGAGTCCAAACAAGCGAGAAAATGTCTAAGAGGCATTTTATCAAACACCTAGCATGCACACTATGAACAAAAATGTGAAACAATGCATGAACAACATGAAATCTACCCTTAATACATGTTCTTTCTGCCACAAGGGGCCAACATCCAATGCAAATCAACAAAAGAAACCAATCCCATGAAGAAATTTAACAAAAATTAAGTTTTCCCAACTCCTATGATAAAAATCCCAACCAAGAGCACAAAACTCTTCAAAACATAATCTAAGGATCAAAATTAATGAAAAGAGCTTATAATTACCTTAGAAATGTTAATGGAATGAAAAACCATTCAAATTGGTTGGGTTTTGATGTAAAAATATTGAAAGAGGGGTTTTAGAGAGGATGGGAGAGGTTTAAAACAAGTTTCCCACAAAAAGCCCTTTAAAAAGCTGTTTCTGGGCGTTTCGCGACTGGGCGAGTCGCGAGGTTCAGTCGCGAAAATCTTCGCGAGTCGAGAGTGAGTCGTGAGTAAGCCGCGAGTTGCGAGTTTCAGTCGCGAAAATTTTCGCGAGTCGCGAGTGAGTCGCGAGCAAGCCGCGAGTGAGTCGCCAAAAGCTTCTGGATGAACTCGCGACTGGAGTTTTGCGACTGGCGAGTCGCCAGCTGAGCCGCGAAAAACTCTGACACCTGTTTTTCAATACAGAACATGGTTAAACAATGAAAAACAAAGTAAACACTAAACATGAACACAAAGAGTGATAAAAATCACTTCCAAAAACATATAAAATGATCAAAAATCTTTTAGGATTGAACCATATATGATTGAGCACACACACATCACATTTAGACAAGTACACTCTAACAAATGAATAAGACATTCATTGAACATTAGGCATGTGTGTTGTGTGTGTGTATCAAATGTGGAGTAGTCCTTAGTCTAGAGTGAAGCTTCAATAATCAATTCAATCAAGTCATACATAACTAGTGCTAAGTCAAGTGGTCTATCTCAATTATAGAAATGAACATATATGACCTCCCACAAGAAAATGATTACATATGATGAAGCTTTTCATTTGGCTTCTTTACAATTCATAACATTTGATCATTTTGAATCAAAACATCTCATTTTGAGATCGATGCCTGAAATTTGTGATATTTCAATTTGATGAACAAGCCTTTGGCTTTTTAGGCATCATACAATTTCATTTAAGTCGCTTTCCCTTTTTCCTAGTCGAATACTAGTATGTGCGACGGCTTTTGCAGCTCATTATCTCTTTTCATTTTGAGATTTACATTTATTGAGCTCTTTAAGCAATAAAAATAAAAGAGTGGGAAGAGATATAAGCACAAGTCTACGCATGTATCAAGACCAACATGACTATTGACTAATCATTCATGACAAGCTTGAAGATCGATTTACAACAATCACACAAAGATGTCAAGATTTTTCCCACAAAAATGTCAAGATTTTTCCCACAAAGATATAAGTGCAAAAATAACAAGCTAAACTCGAAAATGCACAAAGCCATTTGTACAAAGATACAAGGTCAAACTTACATGTGATATGTGCTCAAACATATACGATCAAACTTTTTGAATTTTTCACTTTTTATGTGGTTTTGGATTTTTTTTTTTACTCACACAAAACTGAAATATAAAAGTAAGATCAAAAACAAAACAATGCATATAAATAGATGCAAGATGCACAAAATGCATGAAGTTATGACATTTAATGCATGAAGGGTCCTACAAAGATCGAAAGAATTAGATCAAGGACCAAAAGAGCAAAGGCTCAACCATAGGAACCCTTTCTCATCCAAACGGAACGATTGTTTGGAATGAGTGTCTCAAGAGAAGTGAGACGAGGGTTGGAAGAATGAGAACCGGAGATGCACATAGTCAAGGAGTTAAGAGCATTAAACATTTTCTTTAACAACATGCTATTTTCACTCAAAACCGGTTTACTCTTTTTAGCACTTCCAAAAAGCTCAAGTTTCTCTTTTCTTTTGATTCTTTTAAAAGCATGAAACTTAGAGCATTGAGGTCTTAGATGACCAAAGGCACCACAATGGTGGCAAACAATGCGTTTAGGTCTACTAGGCTTTTTAGAAAGAGATCTAGCAACATTGTTTTGTTCCATTTTCAACTTGGAGCATTGAGGTCTTATATGACCGATCACACCGCAATGGTGGCAAGTTGGAACAAATTTAGATCCATTCAAAACCTTAGGTTGAGACCTAAACGGAGGCTTTGACTTAACAGCCTTTCTCTCCACCTTTTGATTTCTTTTATGTGGAGGAATGTACACCGATTTGTCCTTTAAGGTAGAACACACACTAGGCACAAAATCGGGTACCACAACATGATTGCAACAAATATTATCATCCTTTTTAACAATAGGTTCAGCAATCAAACACTTGGCATGCATCTTAAGAGATTCATTTTCACATTTTAACTCATCAACAAGTTTGTTAGACAAAACAAGTTTAGCATCCAAGTTCATATTCAAACATTCAAACTCTTTTAGCTTTTCAAGAGAATCTTCAACAAGTTTTTTATATTTCTCAACCAATTTGTTGGATTCATTAAGCTTAGCAATCAAATCATCCTTTTCACAAAACAACTTGCTTAAATTCTTTTGAAACTTTTTAGCATTTTTCTTCAAGAGTTTGTCAACAACACCCATAGATTCAAATAACATGTCATCACACTTATGAGGATTAACACTCATAGAGGTATTTTCACAAACACGTGGCATGTTACATTCATCACCAACCAAATCATGTAAAGAGTCATACAAAGCACAATCCATGGCAAATAAACACAAGGGGTCAAGGATCACACTTAGGTATTTAAACCACAACAAGTGTACCCGCTCTGATACCAAATGAAAGTTCAAAAACGTGTATAAACACCCTTGAACGTTTAGACCCCCAATAAACAAATTAACCAATTCAAGCTTTATGTCAAACAACTAGTGTGCGGAAAATGAACATAAGCTATAATATAGAATTGGTAAACAATCTATGCCAATTAAAATCACATCCACAGCAGAAAATAAAAGGCAAAGATAAAGAGGAAGAAAGATGCAAACACAAAGACAACACGCGATGTGTTATCGAAGAGGAAACCGAAGCCCTCGGCGTAAAACCTCTCCGCCGCCCTCCAAGCAGTCAATAATCCACTAGAAAATGTAGTTGGGATACATGAACAGCAATAGACCCTCCAAGCCTAATCTACCCGATGTACCTAAGCCCTCCAAGCTTCTTGCTTCAACGAGGTTGCGCCGAACCTTTTTCTTTTCTAGCTTACTGGATTCCGCTACTAGACCATAGCATCCGCCATCCTTGGCATCCTCCAATGCTTCCCAAAGTTCCAAAAACACTCAACACTCTAAATTGGTGTGGGTAGTATTTGGATAGAAATCTCCTCTCAATAGGTATGACAATGAGAGAGGGAATGAGAATAGACTACAAGCTCTCTCTAATTGGGTGGGTGTTTTGAAGAAACCTCTCTTAGGGTTTTTCTTTCTGAATAGCCACACATATCTTGTGGGAATGAGGGGTATTTATACTGGTGTGAGAATGGAATACGAAGAGTCAGTTTTTCCAAAATAAGGCTGGCTGGCGACTTGACCTCGCGACTTGACTGAGTCGCGAGTTCAAGTCGCGAGCTAACTTAATGGCCAGTCTGGATTTTTGTTGTGTAGTGCTCCAGGTGGCGTGACTGTTCAGCTCCCCTGCATGCTCTGCACGTGAGCAACTTTTGGCGGCTTGCAAGCCGCGAGCCACCCGCGAGTCCTAGCCGCGAGTCTCTACTTCACTGCACTGTCTTGAGCATTTCTTCACACTCTCTCACACACTACCCTTACATGATTCCCACCTAAATACAAGGTTTCTAAGTGCTATATTACAAGCAAATTTGTCATGGAATAAAGCCAACACATGGTTGATTAAATTCAACCTTACAGATGCGATTATGAACATTGATGGTCAACCTAAAACTTGCTAGGATCCCTATTAAAAAAGTATTAACAAAATCTTTCACAAATTTTGTTTTGGCAAAAATACACTGTTGGTCTCTTCAGTTTACCCACTGAGTGCTTTTGGTCTCTAAAGTTTCAACGGAGCAATATTGCTTATGTGTTTAATGCAATGATGACATGCCATTTTTTTATTGACATGACAACTATTTTATTAATAAAAAATTACACATTGAAGCAGTCCATTTGTATTACCCACCCAGTTTAATCAAGTCTAATGGATAGATCAAGTTGGAGACTTGTACAAACATTTTGCAACACTTTGTTTTCATTAATTGATGACTTGGGTTTCCTTGGAGCTGGTGGGCACATGATCACTGGACTATGGGGTTCCTTCCGCTTTGTACTTTTCTTTTTTCTATTCTTTCTCTTCTACTTGTTGATCTTGAAGCTCAATAACGGCCATAGGAGACCTGTTAGAAACCGGTTTGAATTGTTTGGGTAATAGAATAGGTTGCTCCAATGTGTAATTTTTTTATTTTATAACCATGTTAGTTAAAACATGTCATGTCATTGTTTTATTAAACACATAAGCAAAGAAACTAACAGAAGTTAATGGAACAACCAATAGCACTCATTTTTTAACTTTAGAGATTCATAGTGCTCGCTTGAAATTCAGGGACCAAAAGTGCTTAGTAGGTAAACTTTAAGAACCAATAGTATAGTTTTTTTTTATTTTATTAATTTATTTTTTAATGTGACTTATTATGACAGTACATAACAAAATTGTGTTAATAATAGTCCCATATGAAAATGACGTTGAAATCAAATCACAGCTTATCACCTTAGTAAATTGATTTAAGAAAAATTTTATGTTCCTAGCATTGCTCAAAAAGTATTTTCTTGCATCCATAAACATGGGATGAAATTCAGATTTTTGTAAAAAAAACATTTGAGAGTCGTTTCACCATCTGTTGGTCATGCCAAAAGGACACACCCTTGTTCGTGGTATAGATCTGATGACCACTTCTCCATGATCATGCAACTATATATAGTCATCAACCCGGTAATTAAGTCATTAGTTTCACTTGATATATATGGTGCTCTTTGCAGTAGTCATTAGTTTCAACTTTCAATTGATATCGTGGAGATTTATTTTATTTTTTTCCCGGTTCGATATAATTGGATTTTAGACTTTTTAGATATTATTTCAGTAAAATGTGTTAGCTATTACCTCAAAACCTTAAAACTTTTTCATTTTATTATTATATGTATCTGGTGGGTCCGAGGACCGAAGAGGTTTAAGCCGCAGTGTAGCTTGCATAATCCGGCCCGAAGAAGTAAGTAGGCTCCAAGGACTTCGCCGATCCGAGGATGGAAATAGAAACATGGCAGTTAGCATCTCATGAAGGCCCAGGTAGAAGAGAGAGGACCATAATGGGAACAAGGATGGTGGGATGAAGCTTCTTGAAGGGTATACCACCCCTCCTCCGCATTGAATGCCCTATACCAACCTTATCAACTGCATTAATGTGGAAATGACACCTGAACTGTAACTTCACAACTAGCAACCCCTTCTACCACCTTCAGTAGGGTTTTGATGGGACAAGTATCCCGAGGAACACCTTGAGGCATATAGGTGGAGGGCTATGATGCAAGGAAGAAGGATATAACAGGGAAGGAACATCCCAGAAAAAAGGATGGACATTTTCTTTGAGAAATAGGAAAACAAGAAAGTGAATAGTGTATTATTTGGTGTAGAACTTGAAAAAAAAAAATAAGGAACAGATCCTCGGACAAGCTCGAGGAGTCTTTTTTCTCATTCACCACTTGTGTCACACCTCTCTGTTACTCTAAGCTCTTTGGCCTTAGGCTTGAATTTAGTTTAGAATTGCACTTGAAGTACTTTTCCCATTCGCTAAAGAAATACTATTGTTTGGGCTTGATTTGAAGGGAAAGGTATCACTGTTCTTAGTGGGTTTGGGCTTTTATTTTCTGCGTACCTACAATGTACCTATCAGATTTAATATATATATATATATATATATAATTATAATTATGGTATTAACTATTAAGCAATTAAATTTCAAATAGAATTTTAAAAAATAATTAAAATTATAAATTGACATGGTAATAGTAATTATTACCGACAAAAAAAGAAAAAGAAAAGTTAATAAGCCTTACCTTTTGCCTTTGTTAGGATATATGGTAGGAATTTGCTTTTTAAGAAAAACTTATTTAAATTTTATTTTCCTCTTACAACAAGTGGAAAAAGGGATTTAACATTGAACATAAGAAAAAGCAAACAATATCATTAAATCATAAGATTCTTGTCAATCAACTAAAAATATTAAGGTTAACAGAAACTAGAAGTTTTATAACTATTCATGGTAGACTTAGTGAAAAGTAGAGTTAATTGAAAGGCTCTTTATTTTTTTAGGTGTTTGGCAAATTACACTTGTCATCAAGTGGAGTCTTCCTTAGGCTCATGATAGGGCATTGTACATTGCAAGTGTTGAGATGTGCAAGTGAGGTGGGAGTTGCATTTGTTGTATATATGTGTATATATATTTAGGTTGTAATATGAGTGCTCCAACTTTAATGATTGTATGAATAATGATTAAAACATTTAAAATATAGTTCTAGTGGCTTGTTTGAGCGGAGTAATTCTTAGTTACTCTCGAAATACAAAAAATGGTACTTCTTCCTCTCATATTTATGGTGAGATCCACTCATTAAATTCATGGTAGGGTCCACCATGAAGTGAGAGAAAAGAGCACCATTTCACTATATTCCGGGATTATCTAAGAATTTTCCGTTTGAGCGAGGTTAAGGCGTGCTCGAGTAAAGTCATTGTGCAATCACAATGCCAATCAAGAAACAAAATTCCTAGAATGACAAACATATAGCCTAAAATAGAACTTCAAGTGAGTCCACTTGAGAGACTTAAGGGAGTACGGTGGATATATAGATGTGTATAGGTGAACTTGAGTGAGGGCTTAACCAATTAATGGTCGCTTGAGTGAGACAGTTACAGAATGTGCAAATTATGGGAAATACAAAGAAAATGAGACTTTTTTTATATTCTCTAACAGCTAGGGCTGTAACGAGCTAGGTTTTTTTAGTATTAAATGTTAAAGCTTAAACAAAGACTACAAAAAATGGTCAGACATGGGTTTGCTAAAAAGCCTAAAAGTTTGAGCCTAGCTTGGCTCAACTTGATTCATTAATCAAGCTTAGATTGAGCTCAATATCAAGCTCAAACTCAGCTCAATATCAAGTTTTTGAGTTCGAGATCCAATACAAGTACATTATCACACTCACATTAAGCATATCATTAAGTCTATTTTGGTTGAATGAGTGTTCCTAACTCCTAATTAATTAAAAGTTTATACGAGTTCATTTTCCAAGCTCATATCAAGCTTATTATCAAACTCATAAAAGAGCCTAGGTTTGGCTTTTTTTTTTTTTTTTTTTATCAAGCCTAGCCCTATTGTTCATTGTTAGGTTCTAAGGAATTAGGAACTAATGTATTAGAACTTCAATTTGTAATGTTGGCAAACCATGATTAAAACATTTTTAGTCTTGCTTTAGACTTGTTCAAAGTATGTTAATATGTAAAGTTGAAATCGAGTGTTCTGTAGGATTTACTGTGAAAATCTGCCTAGCTCGATTGATCGAGAATTAGACTCGATTGATCGAAGCTCGTGTAGATTGTTTTTCTGCAGAATTTTCCAACTCAGCCCAAGCCCGTTTGACATATAGGGTTTTATGTTTTGCCTTAAGTATAAAAGGAAAAACCCTAACCACGTTTAAAGGTTGCTCTTAATGCTGTGTGTGAATCTTTTGTGAGATCTAGAAGTGTTTGCCTTCACATACACTTAGGGTTATCAAGAATCAAGATTATGTCAAGAACTTGATGATCAATTTAGTTGCTGTTTCAAGAGCTTAAAGATATACAAGTGGGAGTGCTTGTGCTTGCTGGGAATCCAAGAAAGAAGTAGTCCGTGGACTCAAAGCTGTTACGTGGTTGTGGTAGTAAGTTTTCTACTCGAGGTAGCAATAGGATGTTAGTAGTCTAAGTCGCTATTGTATAAACTTCAATTCTTTCATAGTGAATTTGTTTTACCTTGAGGATAGTTAAGTTAAATCATCCCCAGGTTTTTTACCGGTTTGGTTTTCCTAAATTATCATATTGTTGTGTTTTTTATTTTCCACACTCTACAATGATATGATATATTTATGTTAACTTAGATTTGATAATTTGACTAAGTAATTACTTGGCTAATTAACTAGGTTAATCTAGTTGTATTTTAAGGGATCCAAAAATGTACAAGTGGTATCAGAGCAGGTTGCTCTCTTGTTGTAGATCTTTTGATCTAAGAGCTGATCTTTGACCTCGGTTGTCATGGAACACGGATGCTCTCTTGTTATTCCACCTCACTTTGATGGGAATAATTATGCTTATTGGAAAGTAAAAATGAAAGCATTCTTAAAATCTATTGATGAGAGAGTCTGGAACTCTGTTGAATATAGATAGGGGAAGCCCACTACTCCTGTTAGTAAGTGGCAAACTTCTTAAAAAGAAGCAGCCGCTTTTAATAACAAAACTATGAATGCTATTTTTAATGCTGTTTCTATGGAGGAATTTAAGAGAATCTCTGATGTTGAGATTGCTCATACTACTTGGAATATCCTCTAAACTATGCATGAAGCCACAAAGACAGTTAAAATCAATAAGTTGCAGAGTTAACAACTAAATTTGAAAGCGTTAGGATATCTGATGATGAAAGTTTTGATGAATTCTATGCTAAGTTTAATGATATTGTTAATTCTGCATATAATTCGGGTGAAATCTATGATCAACCTAAGAGTGTTAGGAAAATTCTTAGATCTTTGACTGAGGATTTTAGACCCAAAGTGACTGGCATCACTAAAAGCAAGGATGTGGACTCCATCCCTGTTGAGGAATTTGTAGGATCTCTTCAATCCTATGAGTTGGACCTACCTAAGACTAGCAAATCCAAATCAATGGCTCTTAAGTCTGTTGATGTGAGTGAATTTGATGATGAGCTCTCTGCTACAGAGATTGCCTATCTTGCCAAGAACTTTAGAAACTTTCTTAGGAATAATAACAAAAGGGCAAGAGGTAAAAACAATGCTGAACCTAGAAATTTTAGGAAGAATGATCCCACTAAGGTGAATAACACTAAAAAACCTAAAGAGAAAGTAGATCAACCTTCTAATAATTCTATGGGTCAACAATGTTTTGGATGTCAAGGGTATGATCATCTGAAATCTGAATGTCCAACATTCTTGAGGTCTAAGGGTAAGGCTATGGCTGTAACCCTTAGTGATAATGAAGTTTTTGACAATGAGTCTGGTAGTGATGAGGATGAAAACTTCATTGCTTTCACAGCTACTGCTGTAATTGATGAAAGTGTTATTGTTGAAGAGAACCCTTCTGATGGAGAACTCTTTGAGGATGCAGATTTACAAGAAACCTATAATAAACTTTGCAAAGTTGCTGCAAAGGATGCTATGAGTGTTGATTTAGGTTTAAAGAAAATTGCATCTCTTGAACTTGATAAGAAAAATTTGCTTGTGAAACAGTTTGATACTAATGAATTGTTGAATAATGTGAAGACTGAGAACATGCTTTTGTTTGATAAAGTTAAGAATTTGGAACTTGAATCTGTTGCTAGAGAACAAACTAATAGGTCTGCAAGCTCCAAACTTGATCACATGCTGAGTGTTCAAAAGTCCTCCTCAGACAAAACTGGTTTAGGTTTTGTAGATAGCATCTCTGTGCCTAAAACTCATTCCACTAATTTTGTTCCTTCATCTGAGCCTCCTGTAAGTGATGTTGTCAAACTTGTAGAAGTTTCACCTCCTAGGAAAATTAGGGTTGATTTTCAAGAATCTAAACCTAAGACTCCTAATCCTTCTAAGGGCAAGTTGCATGATAGACCTGCATGAGTTTGTCATTTTTGTGGAAAGTCTGAGCACATTCGTCCAAACTGTTTTAAGTTGCAAGCTACTAAGTGAGCAAATAAGCCAAAAGTACCTGTGCCTCAAACATAAGATCCTATGGTACTTATTGGTGAATTGGTAAAGGCTCTAAACCTTTATTCCAATCCTGGAGTTGGTAATCATTCTAGTGTGAATAAGAACTCCAATACTCGAGGTGCATTTCAAAAGTTTTGGATGCAAAAGGCTCAATCTAATTGAGTCTTTTTGACATGGTCTTTGTGCTTCATCGCTCTACTCTTTGTGACTATTCTTCTTTGTTATTTTTTTTTCTAAGATTTACATTGCATAACATTCATGCATTTCATTTTAGGTTGTTTTTGTTGGTTCTTTTCAAATTATAAATAAATAAAAAAGGGAGGAAAAAGAAAGCAAAATGTTTTTTGCATTATTTGTCTTGGATTTAAAATCAAGGTTGGCTAATTTGTCTTTAAATAACATATCTTTGTACCTTATTTAGTTTGGATAAGCTTATTTATTGCACTTTACTAATTTGAGCTTTGTAGTGTATGTTGTGTGGGAAGAAGTTTATAGTTTTTGATCACATGATCTTAATCTTGAAGTCACATGTCTTTAATTGACGGATTTGAACTTATTGAGAAAGACATAAATAACCATTTCACCATTGTTTACTAGCTAATTATGAATACCTTAGTGCATATCGTAAGATTTTATGCTCGAAAAAGTGTAGCAAATGCACAACAAGAACATAAGGTGTAATATCGGTTTAAATGCTAAAATTGGTGTGTACATTATTGGGCTTTAATAACTTCACAATCAAATAAAATTGATGTGTACATTATCCTGGCTATTTTAATAAGTTTTTAATCAAATAAAATTGGTGTGTATATTATGAGGCAAATCAAGAAACTTACATGATTGCAAACTTTTATTCTAGAAGATGTGAGAGTTATATGATGTACCTCTTTAGGTGATAGTCTCTTTCAAATTTTATGTGATGAATTTTGTAGAAAGTGTGCTTAATTACTATTCACATATCACCTCACATGTATCTCAAGGTTTTACCAGTTACACACATTACACAAGTTACTCTTTGCTAAACTTTGTACCTGTTATAGTGTGTGATTTTGGTTTGGCCAATCAACGTTGAAGAATTTCTTGATATTTATGCAAAATGTGTTTGAAGTTTGAGAATTTAAGGAGAATTGTTTGAAAATCTTATTTTTGGGAAAACTAGGTTCAAAATAAGTGTTTTTGAAGAGCATTTTATCTCATACTCATGCATTTTATTCATAAAATACTATGCTTTGAGGAGTTTCTGCAGAAAATTGCTTTGTTTTTCAAAAAATTGTGCTTTCCAGATTTTCGATCAATCGAATTTGTTTCTCAACCAATCGAAAATGCGATTAAATTTTTCTTTGAATCTGACCTACTCGATCGCTATTGGATCAAGCAAAAGTGATTTTCGATCGATCGAATCTAATTTTCGATCAATCGAAAATCGTATGGAGAGTTTTATAAAAAACCTTAAGCTTTTCACGTGTTCTATCACTTTCAAACTTTTCAAAAGCTTTTCTCTCTCTCTTCGATCGGTCTAAGATTCCAAGCAAGATTTTTGTCGTTTTCCCTCAAATTTCTTCAAGGGTTTTTGTCCTCAAAGGCTGGAAAGACCTTTATACCCCTCATTTTTCATTTATTTTCAAGTTTTCATGCATTTTTGCCATGCATTAAAGGGAAATTTCGAACCTAAGAGAAATTGGGATTTTTGTTGATCTAAGCCTTTTCTTTAGAAATTGATCAATGGGTTTTTGTTGTGGGATGATATACAATTATTCTAAGTGAATTAATTTGATCAATTTGATGTTTTGTGAAAAATTGGAATTTCTAGGGCTTGAAACTACCCGATTTGGGGATTTTGTTCAATTGAGCTTAATTTGAAATTGGCTTGTTAGATTGATTGCTTTGATCATTATTTAATGTTTTCTATCTTGTGTAATGATCAATTTGGTGAATTTGTTGGATTTTTGAAAGTAGGTTTTCAAATTTGGGGTTTTTTGATTTAAACTCTATGCTCAAGCCAATTTTGTGACTTTAAAGTGCAATTGAACTTATTCTCACTGCATTAGAGCATGCATTATGTGTTGATATTGTCCGTGCATCATATAAAATTGTTATTTCTATATATTTCTGTGCTAACTTGTTGTCTACCCTTGGTTTTTCTATTTCTTCTCTCTCTTTTGTGTCTGTCATTTGATCCTTAGCATCATGGTTAGGAAAACTAGAGCCCATAGGACCTCCACCTCTACTTCTTCCCCTACCTTTGATAGTGAGAGGTTCCTGAGTGAGAAAAACCAGGAAGCTTTTGAGAACTGAACCTTGTTAGGAACATTTGGGCTGAGAGAAAGGTTGTCTTAGATGAGCTTAACCCTGAGATTAGGAGAAACTCTGAGCGTTGAGGCTGGTTACCATTGATGGATATTTCTTATCCACCTCCAGTTAACTTGATTAGAGAGTTCTACTCGAACCTCTCTGTCCACTTCTATGATTCCAACACTCTTGTGAGAAGTTGGATATGGGGTGATAAGTACACCATTACTCCTGCGGTAGTGGCTATTGCTCTTAGGGTGCCACTGGTCCAACATCCAGTTTACCTTTATGATGAGTCTCCTCCCTTAGATGATATCATGTCATAAATCATTGGTACTTCTATCCAATGGGGTTCTGATCCTCGGATCACGTCTGCTGAGTTGTCTGATTCATTATCTTTTCTTTCGGATTGCTTGTCATTCTTTGTGGCCTATCTTTCATTTGCACACTATCCCTATTGAGCGTTGTACGTTTTTGTATGCCCTTGTTATAGACACTCCTATGAGTTTTTCTCATCTTTTTATTCATTCCTTGATTGAGGTTCATAGGAGTAGTTCTATCGCTTATGCTTTTTTCTTTCCGGTTTTCATTCATCGGATTCTTTTGCATTTAGGGTTAGAGTAGTTTCCCGCATTTGAGCCTGTTTATATCATTACTCCTATCGGTGCCACCTTTCTTAGGTAGAGGACTGCTCAGATAAGAGCAAGCTCTAAACGCCCTAAGGTTGAGTCTTCCGGTGTCGCACCTCTTCCTCTCTCCTCTACAGGTGATACTTCTGCTGAGGCATCTGTCGATCCTGCTGCTGTTGCTGATGTTGTTCCCCTACTTTCTACTTCAGATGATTCAGACATTCGTCGTACGTTGGAGACTGTCATAACCGTTCAAGTGGCTCATGGTTAACTTTTGGTGGACATGCTTAATGAGCTTTGTGCCTTATGAGTAGATTTGGAGTATTTTAGTTAGTCGCCTCCACCGCCTCCTTTTGATGATGAGTGAGTGCCCTTTAGCAATTCATCACAAAAAGGGGAAGTACATATGTAGAAGGTTTTTTGTTGTTAGGGGGAGATTTTTTTATGTTTTGGAGCTGTGGAGCTTTTAGATTGTATCTAGGTGCTTCATTTTGTATTTACATTTTTTGGCTCATGATGTATTTTGTTTTATTTGAGTTGACTATGACAGTAGGAGATCCTATGATGTATTTATATATGTTTCTTGTTTCACTTTGTGCTACATTGATTATTGATTTATATTTATGAGGTTATTCATGATATATGTCTTGTAGTTTATGTTATGTGAAATCAAGAATTTATTTTGTGTTACTTGTATTTTTCACACATGCATTTATGTGTTTGTTGAGTGTTTCAGGAATATATAGGTTGATTTAGTCATGATGCTGTCTACACTTACAACTGATAGATGGTAGTTAGGTTGAATTTGTTATGATGGACAATATTTTTGTAATGGGTTTTTTATGTAACTTTGAGCATTTTGTTTAAGTTTGTGTTTTGTCATGGATTGCCAAAACAACTGATAGATGGTAGTTAGGTTGAATTTGTTATAATGGACAATATTTTTGTAATGGGCTATTTTTATGTAACTTTGAGCATTTTTGTTTAAGTTTGTGTTTTGTCACAGATTGCCAAAGGAGGAGTATGTTAGGTTCTAAGGAATTAGGAACTAATGTATTAGAACTTCAATTTGTAATGTTGGCAAACTATGATCAAAATGTTTTTAGTCTTATTTTAGACTTGCTCAAAATGTGTTAATATGTAAAGTTGGAATCAAATGTTCTGTAGGATTTACTGTGTAAATCTGCCTGGCTCGATTGATCGAGAATTAGACTCGATCGATTGAAGCTCGTACAGACTATTTTTCTACAGAATTTTCCAACTCAACCCAAGCCCGTTTGACAAAAAGGGTTTTATGTTTTGCCTTAAGTATAAAAGGAAAAATCATAGCCACGTTTAGAGGTCACTCTTTATGCTATGTGTGTGAATCTTCTGTGAGATCTAAAGGTGTTTGCTTTCACATATACTTAGGGTTATCAAGAATCAAGATTATGTCAAGAACTTGATGATCAATTCAGTTGCTATTTCAAGAGCTTAAAGATATACAAGTGGGAATGCTTGTGCTTGCTGGGAATCCAAGAAAGAAGTAGTTCGTGGACTCGGAGCTGTCACGTGGTTGTGGTAGTAAGTTTCCTACTTGAGGTAGCAATAGGATGTTAGTGGTTTAAGTTGCTATTGTGTAAACTTCAATTCTTTCATAGTGGATTCGTTTTACCTTGAGAATAGCTAGGTTAAATCTTCCCTATGTTTTTTACCGATTTGGTTTTTCTGGGTTATCATATTGTTGTATTCTTTATTTTTTGCACTTTACAATGATATGATATATTTGTGTTAACCTAAATTTGATAATTTGACTAAGTAATCACTTGGCTAATTAACTAAGTTAATCTAGTTGTGTTTTAAGGGGTCTAAAAAACGTACATTCATTAACATTGTTTTTTCCTTTTTGCTTGGGCTTGACCCATTGATTAAACAAATATAAACTAAGGTTCAAACTTAGCTTGGTTCTTAACAAATAAATATGAACAAGCTTTTTATCAAACCAAATTTGAATTGTTTATGAACAACTTAAATAATTTACAACCCTACTAATGACTAGTAACAACCAAGAAATGTTTTAGAAGGCTTGTATCAATTAAAGTAACTTTTCAAGCTCACCTTTTCAAAGACCACTCTTCACCTATTTTACATATAAAAAGGGAGACATAGCAATAAAGTTTTTACTCTATTTTCAACGTCTTCTTTCTTTTTCTTTCTATTAAAGTCCTAGTGTTGATTTCTCTATTCTATAATCCTGCATAAATTGATTATTTCATCATATTCATATATAATTCTAGGAATCAATTTATGTGATAGTTTTTAGACCCCTTAAACAATTGATTAAACCTAGGTAATTAGTCAAGTTGTTACTTAGTCCAATTAAACAAGTCTAGGTTATCACAATAATAAAGATCAAATCATGCAAAGCAGCGGAAAATAAATAACACACGATATGATCACCCAGGAAACCAAATCGGTAAAAACCTGGGGAGGATTTGACCTAACTATCCTCAAGGTAAACTAGAATCCATTATCAGAAAGAATCGAAGTTCATACAAAAGGACTTACAAGCACCCCCGCTCGACTTCCTAATGCTACCAACCAGTAGAACTTACTGACACGATCACGTGCAAGCTTCGAATCCACGGACTCCTTCTTTCTTGTATTCCCACCAGCTACAAGCACCCCCGCTTGTGTATTCTTTAAGCTTCAATGGCAGCAACTGTTTTGATCATCAAAGTGTAGAGAATATCTCCTCCTTGAAAACCCTAAGTTTGTGTAAAGGAAAGCTCCTCTAGATCTCAAGAGATTAACACAAACCGCAATATGAGCAACACTAAAACGTGGCCTTTTATACTTAGGACAAATAAGAAACCCTAAAAACGTTTTAAAACAACTAGGGCTGAGTTGGAAAATTCTGCAGAAAAGCAATCTGCCCGACGTTCGATCGGTCGAGCCTAAGCTTCGATCGATCGAGCTAGGCTGAAAGCCACACTGCTTTCTGCTTTACACTTGATTCCAACTTTACATTGACATACAACTTTGAGCTAGCTTTAAATACTACTAAACACATTGTTTTGATCATGATTTGCCAACAATACAAATCAGAGTTCTAAATACATAAAGTCCTAAACTTTAGAACTTAACAAACTCCCCCTTTGGCAATCCGTGACAAAACACAACTTAAACGCTTAAAGTTTACAAAATGAAAAGCCATTTACAAAATAATGCTCATAAACAAAAATTCAATCCTAACTACTATCCATCAGTTGCAAGTGTAGATAGCAGCTCAATTGAATCAACCTGTATATTTCCTGAAACACTAAACAAAATGCATAACCACATGTGTGACAGAAAAACAAAAACAGTAAATCAACAAATATGCAATCTAACTCTCCCCCTAAGTTAGATACATAAAAAACAATGTTAACTCAATGTTAACTCCCCCTAAACAGAACATTCTTGTATTTTCCACACATATCATCTAAATCTCTCCCCCTTTTTGTCACGCATTGACAAAGACAACTCAAACAAAGAGTTGACAGAAAACATACGCAACAGAGTAAGAGAAAATAGAGAAAGAAGGGAACACAAAACAATTAACTCTATAGGAAATAGAGACAACTCCCCCTATGAACAACAAAGGTTAAAAACAAGCTTCTCTCCCTATAAAAATAGGAAAAACAAAACAAGTTTTGGGAAAAACAGTTTTGAGGAAAAATAAAGGGGTTGGGGATAAATAAAAAGACACAAACCAAGTTTTAAAAAAACTAAGTTGAGGATACACATGAAGAAAAAATATTCTCTCTTTCAATAAAATGCAAACATGGCACTATGTGACCCATAAACAGTTGCATGAGTAGAGAAAATATTTTCACATTGACTATCCATCATATCTTTTAAGAAAATAATTTTCTACAATTCACACATAAAAATAGCATATACTAGAAAGTACATAGCTCAAAAAGTAATCAATCAATTTTTTTGATCAAGTTGAGTACCCAATGTAGCAAAGTGTATGCATGTTATGTGTGAAAACAATGAGAGATATGACTGCAAAACTGCAAGATGGATACAAAAAACAATGCAATGCATGTGAATTCTAAACATAAATGACGCATGAAAAAAAATTTTGGTCAAAAACATAGAAACTGAAAATTTTTCAGGTTCGATCGATCGAACATCAATCGAGTCAGGCAGACTTAAACCAAAAATTTTAATCGCAATTTCGATTGGTCGAAAAACAGGTTCGATCGATCAAAAATCTAGAAAAATCAGATTTTTGAAAAACAGAGCATTTTAATGCAGAAACTCCTCAAAGCACATTGTTTTATTTAAAAAAAAATGTATGAGTATGAGACGAAAAGTTTTTCAAAAAAACACTTGAATTCAACCCAAATCTTCCAAAATCAAGATTTTCAATCAATTTGTCCTCAAAGCGCAAACATTAAACACATTTTGCATTAAAATCAAGGAACTTTAATCTTGGATGGCCACAACAAGATCACACACAATATAATGTACCAAGTTTAACAAAGAGTAACTTGTGTAGTGTGTGCAACTAGCAAAAGCTTGAGATACATGTGAGGTAATATATGAAAAACAATCAATCACAAAGTCTACAAAATTCATCACATATAATTTAAAAGAGACTATCACCTAAAGAGTTACATCATATAACTCTCACATCTCCTAGATCATAAGCTTGCAATCATGTAAGTTTCTTGAATTTATGCCTCATAATATACACACCAATTTTAAGTCATGTGATTTTGGCATCAAGCCTAATATTACACTCCAATTTTAAGTATTTAAGCAATTTTAAATCGAGGCTTCACCTTATGTTCTTTTTGTGCATGTGCTACACTTTCTCGAGCACAAAATCTTATGATATGCACTAAGGTGTTCATGATTGGCTAGTGAACAGTGGTGAGATGGTTATTTATGCCTTTCTCTAAAGGTTCGAGTTCGACAGTTAAAGACATGTGACTTCAAGATCAAGACAAAGTGATCAAAAACTATAAACATTTTTCTCACACAACATGCACTACAAATCTTCAACTAGTAGAGTGCAATAAATAAGCTCATCAAAGCTAAACAAGGTACATAAATTTGTTATGTAAAGATAATATGGCCAATCCTTGATTATAAATCCAAGATGTGAAATACAAAACACAAAAATCTTTTTGGTTTTTAAAAAATTATATGACCAAAAACAAAAAGGCTCATATTATGCTAAATGAACAATGCAAATGCAATACATGACAGTGCTTAACTAAGCTATAGAGGGTACACAAACAAGAAATATCAATTTCTTAATTAACCCTTGAGTACATGTACAAACTAGTACACACTCACACAAAATCAGAAATAGCTTAGCACTTATTTAACACATACTATTCAAGTTTCTCCACAATGTCAAGCATGTTCTAAATCAAGAGAGAGATATCATAACTTATGTAATCCTCAAGAAAAATAAAACTAGACACAAAATAAAATATTTTTGTCTTTTTGAAAATTTTCAATGTTTTTGGATTTTTTTTTTTAATAAAAACCAATCTAAAAACAAAACAACCAAAAACAAAAACAAAACATGTCCATAAACAATTGAAAGAATTAATTCAGGGACAAGTTAACGACACTGACCTTGGAGAATCTTTTCTCACCCATATAGCACGAGTCTTCGGCTTTGTAGGTGAAAATCTATGTGAAGCAGAGTGTATATGAGGGATTACACCAATCTTCTGAGAAAGACTAAAATCCTGCAAATTCCTTTCACAAGCCAACAAACTTAAAATTTTCAAAATAATATGAAACAATTTATATGGACTTATGGCAGGAGAAATATCATCACATATCCTAGATTGAAACACAGAATGCTTAAATTTCAATTTATGACAATTAGGACGAATGTGACTGGAGACACCACAAAAGTGACAAACAAGAACAAATTTAGGAACATCAGTATTCCTAACAACAAGTCTAGTCTCAGATTTTGGTTTTTGCCTCAACAAAGAACAATTTGGTCTAATATGACCAATTGCACCACAAAGGTGACAGGTAGGCACAAAAACAGATTTATTATGCTCTCTAACAGTAGGTTTAGACTTAGGTTTAGAAATTTCAGCGTCTACATCAGAACTTTTACCTTTGTCTAACCTAGCAAAATAAGCCTTTTCTTTATTATTCCTCTTAAAAGGAGGGATATAAACTTTCTCAGTTTTAGGCTTAAGAGAAACAGAAACACTTCTGCTATCAACAGCAAGCTTGGTACTAGTCAAATTTTCAATTTTAGCTTTAGATTCAAATAACTCTTGTTCCAAGCTTTTCATCTTCTCATCTTGAGAGGAAATTTGATTTCTCAAAAATTCATTCTTTTTATTAGATTCATCTAATCTAACAATCAATTCCTCTTTTTCAAGATTAGCCAATTTTAACTCTTCCTTGAATTTCTTAGCAATTTTCATAGATTTCAATAATTCCTTACAAAGAGTTTCACAGGCATTAATAAAATCAACAGAAGCATGAGCAGAAACATGATCAGAAATACAATTCAAATTATTTATGACAACAGGAGTCAAGGATTAGCTCTTAGATCAAAAGATCTAAAACAAAAGAGCAACCCGCTCTAATACCACTTGATAGTTTTTAGACCCCTTAAATTGATTAAACCTAGGTAATTAGTCAAGTTGTTACTTAGTCCAATTAAACAAGTCTAGGTTATCACAATAATAAAGATCAAATCATGCAAAGCAGCAGAAAATAAATAACACACGATATGATCACCCAGGAAACCAAACCGGTAAAAACCTGGGGAGGATTTGACCTAGCTATCCTCAAGGTAAACTAGAATCCACTATCAGAAAGAATCGAAGTTCATACAAAAGGACTTACAAGCACCCCCGCTCGACTTCCTAATGTTACCAACCAGTAGAACTTATTGACACGACCACGTGCAAGCTCCGAATCCACGGACTCCTTTTTTCTTGGATTCCCACCAGCTACAAGCACCCCCGCTTGTGTATTCTTTAAGCTTCAATGGCAGCAACTGTTTTGATCATCAAGGTGTAGAGAATATTTCCTCCTTGAAAACCCTAAGTTTGTGTAAAGGAAAGCTCCTCTAGATCTCAAGAGATTTACACAAACCGCAATATGAGCAACACTAAAACGTGGTTAGGGTTTGCTTTTTATACTTAGGACAAATAAGAAACCCTAAAAACGTTTTAAAACAACTAGGGCTGAGTTGGAAAATTCTGCAGAAAAGCAATCTGCCCAACGTTCGATCGGTCGAGCCTAAGCTTCGATCGATCGAGCCAGGCTGAAAGCCACACTGCTTTCTGCTTTACACTCGATTCCAACTTTATATTGACATACAACTTTGAGCTAGTTTTGAACACTACTAAACACATTGTTTTGATCATGGTTTGCCAACAATACAAATTAGAGTTCTAAATACATAAAGTCCTAAACTTTAGAACCTTTATTGTGTATTTTATAAGCCTATGACGGATATCGGCCCAAGTACTATAGCATAATATATGTACATAAAGTGATCAGAAACTGAATTAAAAACAGTACTAGCTAGATGAATCTAAATCTATTAGATGTTTATTTAGTGTTATATATAAGAATTAATCTTTATAGTGTAGCATTTCGGTCCATTCAACCTATTTCAATTTAATTAAGACTATTTCCATCCACCTTGGTCCCATTCAGTCCATTTTCGCCCACTTTGATTTATTTGGTTCACTTTGGAAAAAAAAATAATCAAACACGCTAAAAATAATAGAATGATATATTTATAAAGATAAAAATAATTAAAAAAAAAAACTTGTAGAAGTATTAAAAAAAACAATAGTTGAAGCAATTTTTGCTATATATATATATATATTACACCTCATATTAGTTTTTTTAAACATTAATTTTTAATGCTTTTATAGATTTTGCACACCATTAGAGAAAAATTTACAGGATTTTCCAAAGATTGCTAGCGGTAGAATCCGGGTTTGGTTGTATCTTAATTAAATGTATATGTCTTAAAACTCATTAGCAAATTCAACTGAGTGGCGGCAAATGTCATCTTAAGAAAAAAGATTTTTTTTTTTTTTGCCTAGGATATTTCATTTTCTGTTTTCCATTTATTTCCTCTAAAATTCCCCACAACACTTGGTATTTATTAACCCTGGCCTCTCTAACACTTGGCAAGGGCCAGTTGGTTATTTTGTTAATTAGTTAGTTAGTTTATTTATTTATTTATGTAATTTGTCTTTCTATTCTTGTCTCCCAAACCATGTCTCCGACTTCATAGGCACCCTTCTTCCTGCTATTCTTGTCTGTAGCAGTATTGTACTAATTAACCATAAAACAGTTTTCATTTTTTTTTTAATTAATTTAAATTTTATTTATATATAGGGTCATGTTAACACCTAACAGTACCCTTATAAATTTCTCTAAAAAAGAAAACAGTGCCTTTAAAACAATTGTTAATAAACAAATTTATAAAAATTGTGAGATCTTTCGTTTTTTCCATATAAATTAATTCATTTTTTTATAAAAATTTCCTAAAAATATTTCTTAAATCAATGTCTTGAGGGCATTCGTTAACTTTTTTTTTTTTTTCACATATAAATATAAATAATGAACTGTTTTCAGGTTTAAGATCCCCTATAAATTTTAGACACCTTTTATTTATTATTCAAAACACTGAAATTGCTTTAAAAGCTCTAATTTACAACCATATATATGACCATTAAAATGGAAAGAGAAAGATTCTAGTTGGATATCTCATATCCCCCATGAGCAATTAAACTCCTAATGGAAGTTCCGACCAAACTAACAAAAAGAAAAAAAAAAATCCAAATTGAAATGGTAATAGTAATCATTATTACCAACAGAAAGAAAAGACTAAAATGCATTAACTTTTTCCTTTTGGTTGTTCGGAATATAGGAGAGTACGTAATTTGTGCTCCAAGAAAATCGAGTTTAGCCACTGGAACTAGTAACTACTATTCATTTAGAGAAACCAAAATCCAACATAAAGTTCTAGAAAAAGAAACTTAAAACACACTGAAGTTTCTCCTTTTTTAGGTAAGTACTCCTCGTTTATACTTAATATATAAGACATGCACGACGTGCTTGCTTAGCATATATATGGTTTCATATCGTAATTAATTCATAGATAACCAAGTGCTTCTTTTCTTGAGCAAATTATGGCTATCACCAAATCAGTTTTCTCTTTGCTTCTCTTCACTCTCATTGCTTTCTCTTTTCTTTTTGTTCCACATGATTGCACTGATGCAAAGCCCCTTAAGGTTTGCAAGTTTGATGCAATATATAACACGGGGGACTCTATCTCAGACACAGGCAACTTGATTCGTATGAAGACTCAGAACCCAGATATGCCTTTTTTTCGGCTTCCCTATGGCCAAACCTACTTCAAAAATGCAACCGGAAGGTGCTCCAATGGGTTGCTAATGATTGATTATATTGGTAAGAATCATATCAAACTTTACATGTTGATGGTGATGTTGGTTTGTCAGAAAGTAACAAAGAAAATACCTTGTTGCTTCATATTTTTCTAAGGCTGTTCTTTTTGAAGGAATAAAGTAGCAAGAATATCTTTTTCTTTTATAATTATGTTGTGCTAGTAATAACAATAATGATAATGATATTGGTGCTAATGGTAATCATGATGATCATGTTATGGTTGTGATATAATTTCAAGATCGCATATTCTTCATACTTGTTTTTCTTTTTCCACTGGATTCCTTCATCTTGATCAAATTGTTTCAGGTTTTGATTTCTTCCCTGTATTTCAGTCAATTTGTAAATCCTTTTATTTATTTATATAAAATAGGGATAATACACTAGCTATATTATTGTTTTTATAAAGTAGGGATATTTACAATTACCACTCTTGTGGTGTGCCATTAAAACACTGAGCTATGGTGTGGTTTGATTTGTGGTTGTGGTGCCAAAGTCACCTATTAATGGTGAATTTAGAAGAAGAAATCTCTAATCCACTAACTCATACTTTCTCAAAATCTGACTTACCAATGACACATTCTCAAACTCGATACTAGTACTGAATGAAAAGAATGTTTGTGATGGGTGTTTTGAAAGCATACTACATGGGTGGTAAGTGTAATTATTCCTATAAAATACAAGTTCGAGTGGGGATTAGTTTGTGATGCTTATTCCATGCTGATGGCTTACTATAAAGTTCATACTACACACATGTTATTGAGTCTGGAAAAGTCACTTGTTCTGTTTTTAGGCTAATCATGATTTGTTGTGTTTGAATTTTATGTAGCCGAGGGAACTATACAAATTTTATTCCTCTGTTTATTTATTATTTTTGTAGAATGTGACTCTGTGTTATACTAATTTTTTTTTTTTTGGGTTCTATTATTTCACAGCTAAATCAGCTGGAATTCCATTTCTTTCTCCCTTTTTGGATAGGGATGCAGTGGCTCGTGGTCATGGGGTGAATTTTGCAGTGCTTGATGCCACTGCCTTGCCTATGAATGTACTTACAGCTAATAGTATTCCATTACCACTTCATTTTAGTTCTCTCAGTGAACAGCTGGATTGGATGTCCACCTATTTCAATGATACCTTTCACAATCAGGATGGTTAGCCTCTCATTTGAATTAAGAATTTAATACTAAGTTAAATGTAGGTGATAATGTTAGATTTGTCCCTAAAATTTGGGTCAGGTTCAAGTTTCTGAAATTTGAAAAATTCTTTTTCAGTCTTTCCAAAAATTGTAAACATACCAAGTTAGCCATTCTGTAAACTTTCTATTAGAACAAAGCGCCCCATGCTTGCAAATTTTGCCACGGAAGGCTATGGATTACAACCTGGCTCAAATTTAAGGACTATACCTATATTTTTGCTTTAAACATGTTATCTGCTTTTTTTTTCCACTTTTTTAATATATAATTTTTTGTTGTTGATGTTTGATAGATCGTGATGAGAAGCTTAAAAAAGCCCTATTCATGGTCGGAGAAATGGGAGGGAATGATTATAACTTTCTATTGCTCCTAGGCAAAACCATTGAGCACATCAGAGACATTGTTCCAGAAGTTGTCAAAACAATTAAGGACGCTGTCACAGTATGTTTTCTTTGTAAACAAAACAAATTCTTATAAGTTTTCCCTGCAAAATTGCTTACTATGATTATTGAGTCCTTATTCTGTTACATTGTTTGTAGAGGGTCATTGGTTATGGTGCTGTAAGAGTGGTTGTCCCTGGAAACTTCCCAATCGGCTGTTTACCGGTTTATCTTACAAAATACCACACCAAGAATTCAGCTGCTTATGATGATTTTCACTGCCTAAAGGGATTGAATAATTTGTCAATATATCACAATGATCTACTCAAACAAGCCATTGAAGATTTGAGAAAAGAAAATCCTAATGCTGTTATAGTATATGGTGATTATTACAATGCTTTCCAATGGGTTTACCAAAATGCTGCAAATCTTGGTGAGTCTCTATCTAATTCTAAAAAATTGCTAGAGCAATATATAACTGATATGACGCAAATTCAGTAATGCAATTTTGGTTGTTTCACAATGGACAGGCTTTGATGCTTGTTCTGTGCAAAAATCTTGCTGTGGTGCTGGAGGTGCTTATGACTTTACCTTGGGAAAAACTTGTGGAATTCCCGGTGTACCAGTTTGTTCCAATCCAGATGAACGTATCAGTTGGGATGGAATTCATATGACGCACAAGGCAAACCAGTATATGGCAAATTGGATCATCAATGATATCTTACCTAAGCTTAATTGCAAAGTTTAAGTTGTTTTAATACATCTTAGCTTGGCTATAACAAAAAGCCAGAAGGCTCAGGTGCTAGTATGTAGTAGATTATTAATTAATTCCCAAAGGGAGTTTATGATGTGAAGTTTCATATATTTTTAAATAATCAAATTAATATTTATTTACTTTAAAAATAGGCCATCGTTTGTTGTATTTACAATTGATATAATTGTGCTCTTAAGTTCACTGGAAAGCTTCAATAGCATTTACAAATTAAAGTACTGATATACAACTGGTTCTTTGGGTCAGAGTCATATGATTTACTAAATAAATTGGAATGTAATTGACAGTGGTGTTGATATAAAGAGTAACTCTTAACCCCTTAAATTTTGGTTACAGTCAAGGCCTCAGAGCATAATTCTGCACTTGCAGATAGGCTTGGCAAATATGGATTCACAAACCCTGGATTTAATATGCTTTTGAAGTGTCATTCCCAGTGTTAGCAGTGCATCATATGCATTCGATATATAGATTACAACTGTGGCAATGTGACTGTACAGATGCAATTATGAACATTGATGTCAACCTATAATTTGCTAGGATCCCATAAAAGTATTGACAAAAAATTTCATTACTTTTTTCACAATTATTAATATCACAAATTGTGATGGTACATAACAAAAGTTGTATCAATTATAATCCCATGAGAAAGTGAGATTGTTTAAATCAAATCACAACCTATTACCTTAGTAAGTTGTGAAAAATATCATGTCTCTAGCATTGCTTTAAAAGTATTTTCTTGTATCCATAACCATGGGGTGAAATTCAATTCTTTTTTAAGAGCCGTTTCACTATCTGTTGGTCATGCCTAAATAAGGACAGGCCCTCGTTCATAGTATAGAATTTGTTGGGTTCTAAGACTTTAGGTTTAAATGTATTAGAACTTCAATTTGTAATGTTGGCAAACCATGATCAAAACGTTTAGTCTTATTTTAGACTTGCTCAAAGTATGTTTAAATGTAAAGTTGGAATTGAGTGTACTGTAGGATTTACTATGTAAATCTGCCTGGCTCAATCGATCGAAGTTCATGCAGATTGTTTTTCTGCAGAATTTTCCAACTCAGTCTAAGCCTGTTTGACGTATAGGGTTTTATGTTTTGCCCTAGGTATAAAAGGGAAAACCTTAACCACGTTTTTATATTGTTGCAGTTGTCGTTTATGCTGTGTATGTGAATCTCTTGTGAGATCTAGAGGTATTTGCCTTCACATATACTTATGGTTATCAAGAATCAATATTTATGTCAAGAGCTTGATGATCATTCAGTTGCTGCATTAAGATCTTAAAGATACACAAGCAGGAGTGTTTGTACTTGCTGTGGATTTGAGAAAGAAGTAGTCCGTGGACTCGGAGTTGTCACGTGGTCGTGGTAATAAGTTTCCTACTCGAGGTAGCAATAGGATGTTAGTGGTCTAAGTCGCTATTGTGTAAACTTCAATTCTTTCATAGTGGATTTGTTTTACCTTGAGGATAGCTAGGTTAAATCCTCTCTAGGTTTTTTATCGGTTTGGTTTTCCTAGGTTATCATATCGTTGTGTTATTTATTTTTCGCACTGTTCAATGATATGATTTATCTACCTAGATCTACATAATTTACCTAAGTTAATCACTTGGCTAAATAACTAGGTTAATCTGTTTGTATTTAAGGGGTCTAAAAACGTACAAGTGGTATCAAAGCGGGTTAGCTCTAGTATTTAGATCCTTTGATCTAAGAGTTGATCTTTGACCCCTGTTGTCATGGATTCTTGGAAGATCTTATTGCTAATATGCCATCTTGTCTACTTGTTGTTTTTGTCTCTTGTTGCCTTTGTTAAATCTTTCCTTGAGCATCTTGGTATAATTACATGTGATGAGAATTATTTGTGTTATACTGCTTTAACCGCCTTAAAGGCACGTGATTCTTGTCTTTGGTATTTGGATAGTGGTTGTTCCAGGCATATGACGGGAAATAAAACTTTATTCAAGACACTCTTTGAAGGAAAGATTGGGACAATCACGTTGGGAGATGGAAGCAAATCTGTGATCAAAGGCATTGGAACTGTGGACATTCCAGGGTTGCCAGTTTTTGAAGATGTCTGGTATGTTGATGGGTTGAAGGCTAACTTACTCAGCATCAATCAAATTTGTGACAATGGGCTGAATGTTCTCTTCACTAAGTATGAATGTGAGATACTTGGTGGAGGAGGTGATTGTATGTGTATTAGTGTGAGGACAGTTGACAACTGTTATGGTATAACACCGAGTATAAGCAACAAGTGTTTTAATGCAAAGATCAATCAAGTTTACTTATGGCATCAGTGGTTGGGACATGCAAGTCACAAGCAATTAGAAAAGATTTCCAAGTGTGATACAATTATTGGTTTGCCCAAGTTTGAGAAGATAGAAAAGTGCATCTGTGGACCATGTCAGATGGGTAAACAAGTGAAGTCCAAACATCCGTCTGTAACTGATGTTTAAACTTCAAGACCTCTAGAGTTGTTGCACATTGATCTCATGGGTCCTGTTAGAGTTCTAAGTTTAGGTGGAAAGAGGTATATTCTAGTTGTTGTGGATGATTTTATTAGATATACATGGGTTGTACTTTTGAGAGATAAAGTTGAGGCTCCTGAAAAGATGATACATTTGTGCAAGAAATTGCAAGTTAAGAAAGGCATTTTGATAGCCAGAATTAGAAGTGATCATGGAAGAGAATTTGAAAACACAAAGTTGGCTACCTTTTGCAATGATCAAGGCATGCGTCAAGAGTTCTCTTCACCTAAGACACCACAACAGAATGGAATAGTGGAACAGAAGAATAAGGTTGTTCAAGAGATGGCACGTGTCATGCTACACAACAAAAAGATGCTCAAATCCTTCCAGGGAGAAGCAGTTAACACTGCTTGTCATATACTTAACCAGGTGTATTTCAGACCTGATTCCAAACAAACTCCCTATGAACTTTGGAGAGGAAAGAAGCCTATTGTCAAATATATTCGGATATTTGGCAATGACTGTTACATTCTGCGTGATAGAGAGAATCTAGAAAAGTTTGATGCAAAGAGTGACAACGGATACTTTCTGAGATACTCTTCCACTAGTAGAGCATATAGTGTACAATCTGAGAACCAAAACAGTCATAAAGTCTTCCAATGTTGTGATCAATGATGAATTAAGTTTAGAAAGTCATTCAGAAAACACTTCTCTGGTTCAAGAAAAGATTATGGAAGCTGATGATTCACTTTCTAATGATTATGTGGGGAAGCATAGTGAGGAAGGGCTGTTGTTGTTGAATGATACAGTTTCAGTACCATCAAGTTTAGAACCATCCACACCGATTCATGAAACTTAACAAGAACAAAGTAAGCTTAGTCCTTTATCAAAACAGAAAGGTACCTTCACATCTCTAGTCAAAGATCCATCTTCTAGAGTTAAGTTGAATCACCCTGCCATAAATATATTTATGATAACATGAGATTGAGATCTAAAGTTTTGAATGAAATTACTCACTCATGCTATCTATCCCAATTTGAACCAAAAAAGATGGATGAAGCACTTCAAGATGCTGATTGGGTTAATTCTATGCATGAAGAACTTCATTAATTTGTTTAGAATGATGTGTGGGAATTAGTTCCTAGACCAAATGGAGTAAACATGATTGGAACTAAGCCAAAGGGAGTAAACATGATTGGAACTAAGTGGATATTTAAGAACAAGTCATATGAATATGGTATTGTTATTAGAAATAAATCAAGACTTGTTGCTCAAGGTTACACACAAGTAGAAGGGATTGATTTTGATGAAACCTTTGCACCGGTAGCAAGACTGGAATCTATTAGGATACTTTTGGCCATAGCAAGCCATTTGAATTTCAAGTTGTATCAAATGGATGTTAAGAGTACTTTCTTGAATGGCATGTTGCAAGAAGAGGTATATGTTGAACAACCAAAGGGTTTTGTTGATCCTCACAGATCGGATGATGTCTACAAGTTAAAGAGAGCCCTCTATGGTTTGAAACAAGCTCTCAGGGCTTGGTATGATAGGTTGATTGCATATCTCACTAAGCATGAATTCAAAAGGGGATTTGCAGATAGTACTCTCTTCATACGAAAGGATAAGAATTATTTTGTAGTAGCTCAAATTTATGATGATGGTATTGTTTTTGGTGCTACTAATGATTCTCTTGTTCAATCTTTTGCAGATGAAATAAAGGCAATGTTCGAAATGAGTATGGTTGGTGAACTAAATTATTTCTTGGGATTGCAAGTGAAGCAAACAGATTTTGGAATCTACATCAACCAAGCAAAGTATGCTAGAAATCTAGTCAAGAGATTTGGACTTTACAAGGTTGCTCATGCTAGAACACCAATGGCTACAAATGCAAAATTAACCAATGATCCATCGGGTGAGTCTGTTGATGTTACATTATATAGAAGCATGATTGGTTGTCTTTTGTATTTAACTGCAAGTCGGCCTAATATTGCTTTTAGCATTGGTGTATGTTCTAGATTTCAATCTAATCCTAAGGTTTTACAGTTGAATGCTATTAAAAGAATCATAAAATATGTTAGTGGAACTTGTGATTATGGATTGTTTTATAGCAAAGAGTCAAATCTGTCTCCTGCTGGATTTTCTGATTCTAATTGGGCTGGTAATGTCAATGATAGAAAAAGCACCACTGGTGGGTGTTTTTATATAGGAGTCAATCTTGTTGCTTGGATGAGTAAAAACCAAAATTCTATGTCTTTATCTACTGCAGAGATAGAATATATTGTTGCTAGAAATTGTTGTTCACAGCTTCTTTGGATGAAAAAGATTTTGAGTGATTATGGGATATCACAAGACACCATGGTTGTTTATTGTGATAATTCTAGTGCTATTGATATCTCTAAAAACCCTGTTCAACATTCTAAGACTAAGCACATAGAGATTAGATATCACTTTATTAGGGATTTGGTTAAAAGAAAGATTATGGCTCTTGAGTATATTCCTACTGAACGTTAGAATGCTGACATCTTCACCAAACCTCGTGATAAAAGTAGGTTTGAGACTATTCGTCAAGTAATTGGTGTAATTTTATGTCCCTGGTCTCCTTTGGCTTTCTTGGTCCTTGTGCTTCATCGCTCTACTCTTTGTGACCATTTTTCTTTGTTGCTTTTGGTCTCTTTGTTTTTCTAGGATTTGCATTGCATAACATTCATGCATTTCATTCTAGGTTGTTTTTGTTATTTCTTTTCAATAATAAAAAAAATAAATAAATAAAGGAAAAGGAAAGCAAAATGTGTTTTACATTATTTTTCTTGGATTTGAAATCAAGGTTGGCCAATTTATAGCTTAGATGAGCTTATTTATTGCACTTTACTAGTTTGAGTTTTGTAGTGCATGTTTTGTGGGAAGATGTTTATAGTTTTTGATCACTTTGTCTTGATCTTGAAGTCACATGCTTTTGATTGTTGAACTTGAACTTATTGAGAAAGGCATAAATAACCATCTCACCATTATTTATTAGACAATCATGAACACCTTAGTGCATATCATAAGATTTTGTACTTGAAAAAGTGTAGCACATGCACAAAAAGAACATAAGGTGTAACCTCGATTTAAATACTAAAATTGGTTTGTACATTATTGGACTCTAATTAATTCAATCATTTAATATCGGTGTGTACAATATCTTGGCTATTTTTAATAAGTATCTGATCAAATAAAATTGGTGTGTACAATATAAGACAAATTAAAAAACTTACATGATTGCAAGCTTGTTTTCTAGGAGATATAGGAGTTATATGATGTAACTCTTTAAGTGATAGTCCCTTTCAAACTTATGTGATGAATTTTGTAGAAATTGTGCTTGATCACTATTCACATATCACCTCACATGTATCTCAAGTTTTTGCTAATTGCACACACTACACAAGTTACTCTTTGCTAAACTTTGTACATGTTATTGTGTGTGATCTTGTTTTGGCCATCCAAGATTGAACATTCCTTGATTTTAATGCCAAATGTGTTTGAAGTTTGTGAATTTAAGGAAAATTGATTGAAAGTCTTATTTTTAGGAGATTTGGGTTCAATAAAAGTGTTTTTGAAAAACATTTCATCTCATACTCATGCATTCTATTCATAAAATACTATACTTTGAGGAGTTTCTGTATAAAATTGCTCTGTTTTTCAAAAAATTGTTTTTTCCAGATTTTCAATCAATCGAACCTGTTTCTTGACCAATCGAAATTGCGATTAAAATTTTGTTTTGAATCTGTTTGGTTTGATTGCTGCTCAATTGCTTCTGGATTGATTGAATGCAATTTTCGATCAATCGAATCTAATTTTCGATCAATTGAAAATCACATAGAGAGTTTTTTAAAACCTTGAGCTTTCACATGTTCTTTCACTATTCAAACTTTTTCAAAAACTCTTACTCTCTCTCTCTTTCTCTCTTCCATTAGTCAAAGGTTCAAAGCAATTTTTTGTCATTTTCCCTCAAACTTTTTGCAAGGTTTTTGTCTTTTTTCTAAGGCTGGTAAGACTCTTTTGCCCCTCAAATTTCGAACCTGTGAAAATTTGGGGATTTTGATGATTTCAATCTTTTCTTTCTAAATTGATCAATGGGTTTTTGTTATAGGATGATATTAACATGATCTTTGTGATTTAAATTTGATCAATTTGATGAATTGGGAAAATTTGATTTTTCTAGGGCTTGAAACTACCCGAATTGGGGATTTTGTTCAATTGAGTATTAATTGATGAAATTGGCTTATTTGTTTGATTGGTTTAATCATTATATTCTATTATCTAACTTGTGTAATGATCAATTGGTCAATTTGTTGAGCTTTTTGAAAGTGGGTTTTCAAAATTTGATGTTTTTGATATAAACTCTATGCTCAAGACAATTTTGTAGTTTTAAACTGCAATTGAACTTATTCTTATTGCATTAGAGCATGCATCATGTGTAGATATTGTTCATGCATCATATAGATTGTGATTTTCTATATTATTTTTGTTCTAACGTGTAGTCTGCCCTTAGGTTTTTCTTGTTTTTGTCTTTTGTCTCTTTTTTGTCTTTCCTTTCTGATCTTTAGCATCATGTCTAGGAAGACTAGAGCTAATAGGAAATCCTCCTCTTCTTCTGTCCCCACCTTTGATAGTGAGAGGTTCCTTAGTGAGAAAAACCAGGAAACTTATGAGAAGCTAAACATCCGTAGGAATGTATGGGCTGAGAGGAAGGTTATGTTAGATGAGTTAGATGGTGAGATTCAGAGAAACTTTTGGCATAGGAGTTGGCTTCCTTTGTTGGACATTTCACATCCCCCTTTGGCTGCCTTGATCAGAGAGTTTTACTTGAACCTCTTTGTCCACTTCTATGATTCCAACACTTTGGTGAGAAGTTGGACACGGGGTGAAGAATACACCATTACTCCTTCGGTAGTGGCTAATTCTCTTAGGGTACCACTGGTCTAGCATCCTGTTTATCCTTATGATGAGTCTCCTCTCCTTGATGACATCTTGTCATATCTTACTGGGACTTCTATCCAGTGAGGTTCTGATCCTCGGATCACCTCTCATGAGTTGACTGAGATTCATTATCTCTTTCTCCGGATTTCTTACCATTCCATCTGGCCTATCTCTCATCTACACACCATTCTTTTGGAGAGATGTGCATTTTTGTATGCGCTTGTCACAGACACTTCTATGAGTTTTCCTCATCTTTTCATTCGTTCTTTGATTGAGGTTCATAGGAGTAGTTCTACTGCTCATGGTCTTTTCTTTCCTGTTTTTATTCATTGGATTTTGTTACATCTAGGATTAGATGAGTTTCCGGCGTTTGAGTCTGTTCATGTTATAGCTCCTATAGGTGCCACCTTCCTTAGGCAGAGGGCTGCTCAGATGCGAGCTAACTCTAAACGTCCTAGAGTAGTTTCTTCCTCTTCAGGTGCACCTCCTCCACTTCCTCCTCCTCCTTCTACTTCAAGTGATACGGCTGCAGATGCTCATGTTGATCCGACCGCTGCTGTTGCTCCTCCACCTTCTGCTTCGGGTTTTTCTTGCATTTGTCGTGATTTGGACATTGTCATGACCGTTCAGGCGACTCATGGTCAGCTGTTGATGGACGTGCTTACCAAGCTTCAGGCTTTGAAAGCAGATTTGGCGAGTTTTAGAGGGTCACCTCCACCACCTCTTTTTGATGATAAGTGAGTGCCCTTTAGCAATTCGTCACAAAAAGGGGGAGTAAATATGTAGAGGAGATTTTGTTGATAGGGGAAGATTTTTTTTTATTGTTTTGGAGCTGTGGAGCTTTAGATTGTATCTAGGTGCTTCATCATGTATTTATATTTTTTTTTGACTCATGATGTATTGTGTTTTATTTGAGTTGTCTATGATAGGGGGAGATACTTTGATGTATTTATATATGTTTCTTGTTTCACATTGTTTATTGATTTATATTTATGAGATTATTCATGATATATGTCTTTATTTTTATGTTATGTGAAATCAAGAAGTTATTTTTGTTTTACTTGTATTTTCCACACATGCATTTATGTGTTTGTTAAGTGTTATAGGAATATACAGGTTGATTCAATTGTGTTGCTATCTACACTTGCAACTAATAGATAGTAGTTAGGTTGAATTTGTTGTGATGGGCAATGATATTGTAATGGGCTATTTTTGTAACTTTGAGCACTTTGTTTAAGTTTGTGTTTTGTCACGGATTGCCAAATGGGGAGTTTGTTGGGTTCTAAGACTTTAGGTTTAAATGTATTAGAACTTCAATTTGTAATGTTGGCAAACCATGATCAACATTTAGTCTTGTTTTAGACTTGCTTAAAATATGTTTAAGTGTAAAGTTGGAATTGAGTGTACTGTAGGATTTATTGTGTAAATCTGCCTGGCTCGATCGATCGAAAATTAGACTCGATCGATCGAAACTTGTGCAGATTGTTTTTCTGCAAAATTTTCCAACTTAACCCTAGCCCATTTGACGTGTAGGGTTTTATGTTTTGCCCTAGGTATAAAAGGGAAAACCCTAACCATGTTTTTATGTTGTTGCAGTTGTTGTTTATGCTGTGTATGTGAATCTCTTGTGAGATCTAGAGGTGTTTGCCTTCACATATACTTAGGGTTATCAAGAATCAAGATTTATGTCAAGAGCTTGATGATCATTCAGTTGTTGCATTAAGAGCTTAAAGTTACACAAGTGGGAGTGTTTGTACTTGCTATGGATCTAAAAAAGTAGTTCGTGGACTCAGAACTGTCACGTGGTCGTGATAGTAAGTTTCCTACTCGAGGTAGCAATAGGATGTTAGTAATCTAAATCGTTATTGTGTAAACTTCAATTCTTTCATAGTGGATCTGTTTTATCTTGAGGATAGCTAGGTTAAATCATTCCCAGGTTTTTTACCGGTTTGGTTTTCCTGGGTTATCATATCATTGTGTTATTTATTTTCTGCACTGTTCAATGATATGATTTATCTGTGTTAACCTAGATCTGCATAATATACTTAAATTAATTATTTGGCTAAATAACTAGGTTAATCTATTTGTGTTTAAGGGGTCTAAAAACCTACAGAATTGATGACCACTTCTCCAAGACCATGCAACTATTTAGAGTCATCAGCCTAGTAAGTCATTAGTTTCACTTTATTGAAATGGTGCTCTTTGCAGTAGTCCAAGGTATATTTTTTGAGCACAAAGTGATAAAATTAACCCGAAACGCGTTGATATCATTGATTGTAGTAGTGTCATGTGCAGAAGTCCCTCCTTAGCTTCAATGATATCATATGCCAATATCATGAGCTTCAATCTCTTGAGCAATGGATGCATGCTGTAATCCTTTCTATTCCCCTGGCTTAAGACCTCTTCAGAGTCACACAAAAATTCATTGGTTTTTATTCTTAGCATGGGATCAACCTTAGTGCAATCGGGTCTATTCTTAAAAGATTTCATTGCAGCCTTTGGAGTTATTTATTGTTTTGAGTGTTAATGTCAATGCTATGCTGTCTGAATGGTGTTGTTAGCTGGTTTGATTCAGTTTGTGGCAGTTGGTTGTAATGCATTGATTTGTTTGTGTCGGTTCTATTGGTGTTTTTGTTGTTTGATGTATTAGTGTACTTTTTTTGTGATAATAAAAAATTCAGTCATATAAAAATATATATAATAAAAAAAAATTCCAACACTTAGTTTTTTGGTTCAAAGGATGGTGCTTATAAATTTGTAATGCAGGAATCCAACAATAAAGGTTTTACTGAGGTGTCCCTATCAAGATCAATATTACAAGAGAAGTATTGAAAATAACCTTTGCAACACTAAACTTGGGGAATTCCAATTTCTGGACAGATTGGATCCACCATGGGTGCAAACTTCTTGAAAAAAATGTCAATCAAGTAAAAATTGGCAGTGTAATTGGAAATATTGCTTAATGGATCTAATGTCAAGCATAGTGAATTCTTCAATTTAGCTTTTGAATGTGTAAGTATGATACATTTTTAACAACATTAACAAAGACAGAATTTCTAGTGCAGGGAAAATAGGATACATGGCAAGGCAAGAATGATTTTATATGTTCAAATCAACAAAATGAGTTACTAATACCAAATAATTTTTCATTCCTACCAAGACTTCAATGCATAATACATATTGAAAAACATAGTATACATTTTTTCTAGCACAAACAAGACAGTATATATTAAGTCCCCTGGTCTCCTGATCTTCATGGTTATGCTGCCCCATACAATAGCTATTTTGTGTTTCTCTGCTTCATCACAATGACTACCTCTTTGAGGTCACCATTTGCATATTGAACTCTTTGACTATTGAGACCCTAAAATCTATTTGATCTTTGTCGTTGATGAGCATTTTTTATCACAAAATATCCTAGGAAATACACTTTTTCCCTGTGGCAAATGCTTCTAAGAAATGGGGTGTATTTTCACTTGGGTTTCAAAATTTAAACACGAATTCATCAGCTACTAAGACATTAAAAATGTAAACTAATTGCTTGCAAGGTTATAGGAAGAACTAACAGTTGGTGAATGAGTCTTTAGTAGCAATACAATCTGGCTGACAGTAGTGCAAGATCTATACATTGTGAGATATCAACATCAAAAGAAAAAATGGTACAAATAAAGATTTTGTAGTTCAAGAATGCAAGTGGAAAACACATTTATTCTCTAGCTATATGAAATGCAGTAGAGGGGTCCATGATTCCTAATGCGTCAAGCAACATTTAGGACACTGTCATGCATTCATGAAACAGCAATGCTTTGTAAAAGCAAAAGCAACATGACACATTTATATCATTGATTTTAAATACTGCAGTTTGAAATTGTTCAGATGAATTTGGATTCTGTACAGTCAAATTATTGCAAAAACCTTTGTTGACTCAATGTATTTAACGTACTAACCCTTCTATTTAATTGCCGGTGCACTAACTAGATTTTCAAAATGAACAGGATAATTGACTAATTTTCATTGAATGTGACCATGTGAGCACATTTGACCAAAAAAAAACTTTCTTTTCAAGTCTAATATTTGTAACTTTTTTCACCCATCAATCTTATGGAGATACTATGCTTTTGAGATTTTCATGCCTATACAATAATTTACCTTAGATACCAGATATAAAACTTGAAAAAAAAAAATCAACAATATAATAACTTTTAAGGACACAATATTTTTTCAAAATTATTTATATCAGAGAAAATAAATATTAGTCCAATTATACCATTTATGTCAACACTGATAATAAAAATGTAATAAAATGTTTGTCCCTAGTGTTACTAGGAAACCAAGGCAATAATTGTAAGAGGATATTGAATTGCGTCGTGTCATTGGCATTGCATATAGGACCCTACTCGTTTCAGGTGCCTCAGCATGACATTTGGACCTATCAGAGCACAGATACCCCACCATGTGACATAATCATTGTCAAAAACAATTTCTCTTAACTGTGAGATTCGTGCATTGCGTGTCCAAACCCCCCTTATATTTTCCTGCACATCTCTCTCTCTCTCTTACAGCATTGCTTGCAGTTTAAGGTTCTTACAAGTTTGGCAGCACTGCCTTTCTTTCTTGTCTCCCTCCCTCCCTCCCCCCCTCTCTTTCTCTCTCTCTCTCTCTCCCTCCCTAACTTCAATTTCCAACACCCTAATGCCCTATCAAAAACCAAACTTCCTATCATACAAACACACAAGGAAAAGGAAAAACAAAAACAATAAACAACCTAGCAAAGTCCCCCACTTTCTAAGGTAAACCGGAAGTACCACTTGCTTAGAAACCCATCTTTTTTGACTGCCAAAACTGGCCTCATCAACCTTACGCCATCTTACCACAACTCTGCCATACGGGACAGGTTCAAACGTGTGTGTTTAGCTTCAGCTTATATGTGCTAGCTCCGTACTACACCATTTTAGCTGGTGCAAGCAGAGATTGACATGCATGGTCAAGTACACAGTTCGTTTACATCATTTAACTTGGTCAAGCACGATAGGTTGAGCCAAAATTTAGGCCCGTTTGGTATAGTAGTAACATGTTTTCAGTTTTTAAATAATATTGTCTATATTTTTATACATTTTTTTATCCACACGTATTTTAAAAAAATATAAATAATGTTGCTAGAACAACGTTATTAAATGACCCCTTAGTCATTCTCTTTTTCATAATATATATGGTTTGGGTTCTAAGTACACATGATATAACTCTAATCTAACTTTTTTTTTTTTTTTTTTTTTTTTTTTTTTTTTTTTTTTTTTTTTTAACTCTAACCCAACTTTTATATATATAAAAGCATATTTTCATCCATAAAAAGTTTGAATTTTTTTTCCTTGCATTAAAATGCAATCTAATACTGTATAAATTTATTTCAAATTACATCATTTTTATAAGTTTGAATAAATGAGTCACGCGTGTAATCTCTTTGGGATCAGATTGCATCCATGGATCTTCCAATTTCTTTTAATTTTTAGCTGAATATGAGGCATGTAACATTTATTTGATTTTGTGTAATTTGCATAGATCTCTTGAGACAATTAGATTTTTTAAAAGTAATTGTCTGTCACATTTAGATAAAAATTGGAGGTTTATATGGGAGGGTTTCTCAATTTGTTCAATGGCATGTGGAAGAAAATAGTCCTTTACCTTATGGATGAAATTACAAACTTTAAATTATATTGAGACTAAATTTTATTCACCAAAACTATATTTCAACCTATTTTTTAAAGTTCTTTTCTAAATACTTTTTCATTAAGCATCACACAATCTATGATGGTAAAAATTTTATCACAAGATCAAGACACTTCTGGTTGTTCTTTATGGATTACATATTTTATCCTCTCTTCCAAAAGCACTTGAAACTTGAAAGGTTATTTACCATAAAGCCACACCCAAGTATGATTAAACTTATTTTCTAAGCTCAAAAGCAACTTTTTATAAGAAAACATGCATTCATAAGTAGAGGGCTTGAGTCCTTTATTTATTTTATTTTAAGTAAAGATAATTTAATTAAGTAATTGAAGAGAGGGGAGGCCCCGGTCCATCTCTATCCTCAAGCATTAAGATATAAGAGAGAAGAGGATACGGTGTTGGGTCTATCAATATCCCACACACAAATGCAGGCCAATGCAACAGATAATATTGAGCATGTACAATAATGTAATCCCAACATAGGAAAAAAATAATAATAATTGGAAAAAATGTCATCCCAAGCGATACCTCAATTTTGGATAAGGAAAAATATTATTTTTTGTTCCTCCTTTTAGTGAAAATGATCTCAATGCACATTGATCATATGTATTTTGTCTCTTACAACATGTGAACTCTTCAGTTGATATTTGACAGGTAAACTCCCAGCATGCGAGAGATTGAATAGTGAATACCTTCTTCCCTTTCCTTTTCTGGCCCTATTACTGTCGGGTATTAACTAGCATTAATTCTACGTGGTTATAAAATTTCATTATCAATAACCAATGATAAGCTAGCCATTTTACCAGTTGTCTGCTTGTCAGTGTAGATTACTATTTACTAGTACCTGTTATGCTCATACTTGGTTTAAATTAGGTGCAACTTAGTTTTCAGGTTAAGCCAGTGGAAATTGATTGCAATAATTTGTTGGATGCTTTATAGTGTCAGACTAAAGAATTAAAGAAAATGTAACAAACCATTTTAAGAAAATTTTTACTTTTTCTGTTTTTCATCAAAATAGTGTCAAAATTTTCTTAAAATAGATTGTTAAAGACACCCCTTAACATGACTTAAGAATTAAAAGGAAAATCTAAGAGAGCTTAAATTATAATCCATAGCTAACTCTTAGGCCCAGTTTGACTGAGGATATAGGTTATACATGCTTCAAGTGGCTTTACAATTTGCATTTTTGAAGCAAAAATGGTTCGTATGTTTTTGCACACTCATCGATATTACATGATCCCAATCCCTCTAAAAAAATGATATTACTACATGCTCATTTTTAGCAATGACAGCAAGACTGAAACACTTTCACTATATGACTTCTTTAACAAGGATATGCATATGCCCATTGGTTCCATTACTCTATTTAAACCACATTCCAATGTAAAAATATATATAAAAATTAGGTAGAGAAAGTTTCTGAGAAGTGGTGATCCATTCCATTCCTGCTATTGGTGTGTAAGGTCTCTGGCTCTGCGTTAATCATAGCCTTAAAGTACCTTTTGAACTGAAAGGCTCTTTAAGCAAAGAGGAGGATGTTTGGGAAATCCACTAAAAAAGAGTATTATTGGGTATTAAAGATGAAAACAATTTTAAAGTTGGAGCTAAATTACAATCAATGCTCATGCTTTATAAATTCAAAACTCAATGCTATTCACTATCATTTATGAAGCACTCATATTAAAGAACTTCTCAAGTAAAGTTTTATATTGCAAAAGATCTATCACTAAAACCCAAACTTTACAGTTAAAAACTCTAATTGGGTACAAAATGTGCAACCTATGACCAACTGTGTTTTAGAATAGTTTTGTTTTGTTTTTTCTTTGTTTAAATGAATTGTGTTCTGGAATAGTTTGGTACAGGAAAACCCTAAAGTGAACATGCGTGTATAGTAGAAAAGTCCATGTGTGCGCTCTAGTAGCCTCTATCCTTTGGGTATAGTTATTGTAACAAAGAAAGTTGAGCCATAACTACAGTAAATTGAGAGGTGTGGGTCATCATTATCTAATTCATAGCTCATCCATATATGTCAACTCAGTCTCTCTTTCTCTCTCCCTTTTTCTCAAGACCCATCTACATTCCATATGTCACACACATATGGTTCTGGCAACCGATTAGAAAATAGTACTGTACAACAACATTCAACAAAAATCAACACAATTATATAGCACATTGACACCCATTTTCAGTATATAATATCTATGCTACTATAGAGCAAGGACATGCATTTCAACAAGAAATAAAAGGTCATGGAGTAGACAAATAAATAAAGAGAGAAAAGTGAAGGTAGTGATATTCATATATAAAATAAAATGTTAAAGAAGTTTATACCATTGATATATTACAAATTCCCATGTTTGTGTACCCTCATCTACTCCAATATCTATGCAACTACAGAGAGAGGACATGCATTCCAACAAGAAATAAAAGGTCATGAAGTAGACAAATAAATAAAGA
This sequence comes from Quercus lobata, assembly GCF_001633185.2. Lineage (NCBI taxonomy): Eukaryota > Viridiplantae > Streptophyta > Magnoliopsida > Fagales > Fagaceae > Quercus > Quercus lobata. The sequence goes on along the minus strand of NC_044906.1, from coordinate 19,974,705 downwards.
GAGAAAAGTGAAGGTAGTGATATTTATATATAAAATAAAAATGAAGGTATGTAGTTTATACCATTGCTATCTTACAAATTCTCATGTTTGTGCACCTCTCCAGTCTCCAAGTAGATGAGTGAAAGGCTGAGAAACCCATGTTGGAGAAGGGGAGCACGTGCAAAGGTTCACCTAGCCATCACTAGAGCTAAAGCTTGCACGTGCCCTGCTTCTCCAGCAAGAGCTACTCGCCCACCATAACCATCTCTATCTTCTTCTTCATGACCATATGTATATAATAATTGAGCTAATAAGACACTGCATGAAATATGTGAAAGAAGCTCATGCATTTATATAGAAGTTCTAGCTAGAGAGAGAGAGAGAGAGTGTGTGAGAATTAAAGAGATTGAGTCTTGAAGTGGGCATTCTTTAAAGGCCTCATATGAGATGAGAAGCAAAAGCAATCAAGGAAACAATTTTTCACCCCCCAAGTGTTGCTGTGAAGAAAAAGTTAGACAAGCCCCCCCCAATTCTTAATGGACTTAGAAAAAATTTTCAAAAGCCCCTAGGAACACTTCGAAGACCATGACTTTGTGAGACCAATTATCACTCTCTCATTTAATGGGTGAAATACACTGTCCGATTGCGTCACTCCATGTTGAAAAAAGTAATACATATAGCTAGGCTCTTAAGATTATTGAATAGCATTCCATACTAGATTTGACCCTGAATTTGACATGACCCCATGCCAGTGAATCTTATTCTTACCGGTTTGATCAACTGTTTGATTAGTGGTGTCCAATATATTACGTATGAATGGGTCAGGTTTTTTGGATACTTTCTGCCGCCAAATAGAGTACTCCCACTCCTCATCCAAAAAAAAAAAAAAAGAGTACTCTCATAGTCTCACAGCCACTTCTTTTTATCCAAATTCTTGGATATTCACAATAATTTTTTTTTGTTTTTTTTTTTTTTTTTCATAATAGTAAAGTTGGGGTACTACAGTTTTTCTCATGCATGTAAATTTTACACTTTGATTAATAAAAGGTGATTCAAAACTTTATTTACTACGTTGTTAAGATGACATTGATCACATTTAATTTGTAAATATTTTGTAATAAAATTGATACTTTAGTGTTTTTCTTTTTATAAAAAAATATGTTCTTTATATGTTTGGTTTTTAATACTTGTTTATAAATTTCATCATAATACAAAAGTTTCATGATGGTCTCTCTTAGTTAGGCATAAACTGTTTATAAGTTGAAATGGAAGCTGAGATATTTATATTATAACTCAAAAAAGGGTTGATTTTACTGTTTACAAGTTGAATTTGATGCTAAGGTAGTTATTGAATTCATCTAAATTAAAGGGCAGATTTCAACTAATGACTCGATTTTTACTCCTGTGGATGAATGTAGAGAGTTGATGATGACAATTGAGCATATTTTATAGTGAACACAATTGGGAAGACAAATTCACGTGCTAATACTTTTATTTTTATTTTTGATAAGACATGTGATAATACTTTGACTAAATGGAAATGTACTCATTCCATTTCACTTCATAGTCTTATTTTTGTTCTACCTTGTTATATAAGGTGGACTATGGAGATAAATAATAGAATTATTAATTATTAATATATTTTATAGAGTCGTGCTTGACCCAAAATCAATTCGATAAACAAGGGCGACACCACCTTAAGGCCAGGGTGGTCCCAGACCACCCAAACCTGAATTTTTTTTTTTTTTTATATAATAATTTAAAAAATTCATTTGTCTACCCTTAAAAAAAATTTGGGAACACCCTCAATTTTTTTATGCCAATAAAATTAAATTTTGCTCTATAATTTGTTCTACATTTAGTAGATGAATGATTGCTTGATTGTATACATTGAAAAAGATGTAGCTTATAGTATTGATAATGAGACTATTATGCATCGATTTCAAAATATGAAAACTTGTAGAAGACAATTGTAAACTTTATGTATTTGCATGTTTTTATTTTTATTGTTGTTGTTGTTAATATATAAATTTCTCTTTTTGTTAGATTGTATAATTTATGCTTTTCTGGAAAAAAAATCCTGGAGTGGTCGATAAAAGACTGTTCGAATAGCCTATCACTCATCCGAAAAAAAACTATTGAATCAGGATTGAACAACTCGTTTACTTAACTCTTGCTCGAAATTTTAGTCATTAGAAACCATATATACTACTTGAGCTTAGCTAGAAAATCTATGATTAAAGTGGACTTGGTTCATTTCTAACTCCTCATTATTTGTAGCTATACACCAATATCATAAAGTAAAACATAATAGTCTTTGCACTTTAATGCTAACTTTCCCTTGACAAATCCAATTGGTTTTGAAAAAAATCACAATAGTGTTCTACTTCCAATCTTGTCAACATGTGGTCTTTTGCTAATCATAGCTACATGGAATGTGAGACAAAGCTGTTTATCAAACCAACCCATTATACTATGCTATGAGAACCTAAAGCACAAACTATGCATTAGATAAATGCAAGTAATTAAACACAGTGTTTGTACCATACGCCAAACTTTTAAGACTTCTGAAATGCGTAAAACTATTAAATGCCTCTCTGCCAAAGCTAGTGCCAAGCTAGCTATCTCCCACATAATTTTGCACATAAACATAAACATAAAAGTGTGTGGTTAGTACATATATCAACCATCTATTTTATGAAATTTTTTATAAAAAATTAAAAAAACTATCAAATTAATTAATTTTTTTATTTTTTCATAAATTATTTTTTAAATAATTTATTAATATATACCCTCGTAGCATTCGTAAGTAAATCCCAACATAAAATGTTGATGACCTTTTTTTTTTTTGATGAGAAATCTGAAACCTTTTTGACCAAAGATTGATGGCAGTGAAAGATTGGACGGTGGTCATGAAAAGCCAGAAATGTGTTTTTGGTTTTGGTATTTTGAAGATTAGATAGTGGTGGTAAATGGTGCAGAGAGAGAGACACAGTTTTGGGGGGCACTGCAGCATTGCACGTTGGGGTTGCGTGTTGGACACAGGCTTTTGATTAAAGAGAGTGAAAGACTGTGTGTGTGAGAGAGAAAAATATGGGGGATTGGAGGAGTTTGTGTTGGTTTTGAGGATAGCAGGGTGAGTCCCAAGGTTGATATGATTCCCTATCTTTTATTAGTAGAACATGGCCTTCCCTATTCTATTTTTATACTAGTATTTCTTTTTTTTTTTTCTTTTTTTTGCCTTTCATGATCCCCCATGGTTAATGGTGGATTTTTTAAATTCTGACCAAAGACCTTTCTGAATTCTGATGACCCACATCATAGACTTTGAGTGGTTTTAAATGTTAATAGTTGCAGCCCAGTTCTTGGATTTCTCCATGCAAATCTGGCTTAATTGTTGTTTTGTGCATTGTGCAATGGAATTTGTCTGATTCCATTATCTATATATTATTATAGCATTATCTAAGATATTTACGACATTGATATCTGTCTTCTTTGACTATTTTCACATCTCTCTCTCTCTCTTGTTTTTATTTTTGTTTTTTGTTTTCATAATCTTTTGGAAATTCATATCGTAGGTGAACCACAATAATGGGATTAAGATTGGACAGCATGATGCTCTTTTTTTTTCTTTTTTTCTTTTTTTTCCATTTTAAATACATGAAAGTATCTCCCTTTCACATAAGTTTGATAAGAAAAATAATAAGATGGACTAAATGGTTCATATTGAGACCCACTTCATAGTTCATACTTCATACCAGACAAATTTATAGAGTAAATATGATGTGAACTAGATTCTAGACTTTTAAAATAAACAAAATATTAATGATATTATTAATTTTATTATAAAAAAAACTTACAAACTAATGTGATAATAATTATGATGATTAATTCCACAATAATCATATAATAAATATATTTATTAATTACTTTTTTTGTTTAAAAAGTGACATTGATTTATAAACTAATTCATATCACTAACTGCTAAAATTATTTCCACAATCCTAAGCATTTAATCAAAGAAAATATGGCTAATGAAAGACCAAAAAATAATTATATTGCAGTGTCTCTTGACCAGAAAACTGTACTAAGGTCCCCCTCAAAAAAAGAAAACTATACTAAGGTCAAATGGAGGCTGTTTATAGAGTTATGTTCTTTTTTTTTTTTAAAAAAAAAAAACTAAATATGAATTACTTGTCATTACTAGTATATTCATTAGTGGCATTTGTTCTATAGCTTGATGGCTAGATCTTGTTTCTAGTTGGTAGTTTGTGTGTTTGATATTGATGGGTGTATTGTTTGTTCTCTTCTGTGTATGTCTATTGTCGGCGAATTGTTGTTGTTTTTTTTCAATGTTATCTACCTTTCAGCAAAAATAATAATAATATAAAATCCAAAAACTACTAAATAATTTTTCTCAAATGGATTTTTTTTTAGATTTAATTTTTTTTTTTAATTCTCAAATAGACATTGGACCATGGTTTTCAAAAATTGGACTGGACTAGCGAATTCAATCAAGAATCAAACCATAATCCAATATGATAAAAACCGTAAAAAAAAAAAAAATTTTGGTTCAACCAGAAAAGACCAAAATTCAAACTCCTTTTTGGTTCTTTGATCAATTCAGTTTTTAAAACCATGGATTGAAGACTACTTATTGTAACAGTTGCATACGAAATTATGGAGGGGGGAGGAGATAGGTCATAGGGATTCTATTAACCAATGGAAAAAAAGGGAAAACAACAGTACACATTTTCATAAATGTTTCACTTGCATTAAAAAAAAAAAAAAAAAAAAATCAATCACTACATTCATTTTCATCAGAAATTCTCTCGCCCTTACTGTGCTCCAGCCTAGTATTTTCCACCATAGAAAAATTTAAAAGCCCACCCAAAAAAAAAAAATAAAAAAACATATAAACAACAATGCAGCCTCAATGCCCAAACTTCATATGGACCTAGTCCAAGCCCAATGGGCCGAGCTATTGGATTACCAATGCTTTTGTTTTTTTTTTTTTTTTGAATTTAGAAACCGAAATCTGGCATTTTCAGTGAGACTTCTGGATGTAGTTCTGTCTGTGCGCTCTCTAGAGTCTGAACAAGTGCAGAAAAAAAGAACCCAACAGGTACTCCCTCTCTGCATTTTCTATTCCTCTCTGTTATTTTCAAAGTTTCTCAATAAAAATGGTACCTTTACTGTTATGTTCTTTATTGATTTGGTTCCTGAGAATCACAGTAAACTGAATACTTTAGAGTAGTTTCCATTGTTAAAGGGTTTATGGGGTTTTAGGAATTAAAGAACTTGAAATGTCAATGCTCTGAATATGCATCCGGTTTCATTTTCATTTTTTTCCTTTGTTTTCTCGGGGACCAAACAGAGGGTTAAGGTTAGAAAAGAAAGGTTTTTGCTGTATTATGGGTCAGGTTATGAAGAACCCATGTCCTGAAATGTGTTAGATTTGCATGTTTTGTTTGTTTTTCGAGTTTTAGGAGTTGCAACCACATTGTTTGATTGAAGTTCTGAATGAATAGCCAAATGTAAACGAAAAGGCAAGAGCTTATAGTTTATTATTGTGCTTCTGTGCTTACTCTTTGGTTTGATACATACCACTCAGCATGTTGTATGTAGTGGACCATGTGGGTCTGAGACTCTGAGGAAACAATGGTTTTCTTTCATTCATTTATTTTCTTGGTTAAATTACTGCCCTGTTATTTTCTGGAACTGTTTTCTCCAACTGATTGCGTAATTTTTTGGAGAGCTTGTTCTTGTGGCTGCTCTAAAGAATGATTAAAATTTAAAAATATTGAGAATTATATTGCTTGTATTTTGAATCTTAGCCATCATCACTATGAACTACAACAAGAACTTAGTTCCAAAATTTGGAGTCGGCTATGAATTCTTATTAGAGTAATTGGGTCAAGCACATGTATTCTTCTCCGCTATTCTATCTGTTTGGAATGTTTACATGTGGGTCATGTGGTTAGCTAAGTAGTAAAGTCCCACATTGAATATTAACTAATGACAAGAATGAGTGGTTAATATAACATAATTGGGACCAAACCCATTGGCTTAAGCATTTGAGTCAAGTGGTGCCCTATATGTTATGTTAACCCCTTAATTGGAGTCTCCCCAAGGTGTTATCTCCCCCAACACTATCTTATCCAACATTATACTCTCATTCACCTCTTTAATTGAATCTCAATCAATGAAGAAAAAAAGTTTGAATTGAAAGTATTCAAAAAATAATAATGATGTCCGCTCTTCATCTTTCAAATGGTAAATAATAAACAAAGAAATCAAGATGAAAGAGTTCTTGTAAGCTTATCCTCAACTTTTACTTTCTGTGATATATTTCATTTGAATTATGTCTGTTGTCATTTTGGTTGTGAGGTTATGTAGGAAAAAGAATTTAAATTCTTTAAGATGGAAGCAGCATAAAGCATAGGATTCAAAAGTAATATTCTTTTCAGTTTCTTAGTAATTAAACAAGAGAATTCTAGTAATTTGTCTTTTTTATGTGGGGTGATTATAAGATCTTATTAATCAAAAGATAACTGCTTTTGGCCAATTGACTGTCTTATAGAGCTTTTGTGATATTGTCAAAACATAATGATAATGAGCAAGGAAAAAATTAGAGATTTGTGTTAGTTTGAGGCTTAATTCAAGTTTGGTTGCTAAACAAATTATGGTTTGGTGAGAAATGAAAAGATAATGCTTTTGTGTTATCTGATACTTTCAGTTTTTTTTTTTTTATTAAAAAAAAAATTTTAATTTAAGAGTAAAAGATAGTTATTTGCACTGTGTTGCTTTGATTATAGAGATACGAAGATCTTTGACTAAATTTCATTGTTTGGCTTGTCGTATTTTTTAATACCTTGGTGAAATTGGCAAGAAAGTTGTTCATTTGTCTTGTGCATGAACACTAAGCATTTCCAATTGATTGCTTCAAGAGATATGCGGTAACACAAAAGAAAATGATTTGAAGAAATGACTTATCTTGTTTGTTTGGTGAGTTGGATTTGCCTATAAGGTTGTTGGCGGACCACATTTTGGCTTCCTATGACTGCTCTAAAAATAGGTCTGTAGATTGCAATGTTGAATACTATAAAAGACTTAAATGTGTATTCCTCATCACTATTGGTTTTGAGGTGGAGTGGCATAACTTTTGGTCTAACAAATGATATGAGAGCCAAGGTTTGGAGTTTGAGTTGCAGAAGCGTCATCATGAGGGGGGAATTTTGGGGGAACCACAATTTAGCTCCTTATGACCGCTCTAAAAACATACCCTTAGGGTGCGATGTTGAATGTCATAAAAGATTTGAGTGTATCTTTCTTATTACCAATTGGTTTTGAGGTGGAGTGGCACTGCCCACGGTCCGACAAAGGTGAAGTAAACTTTTAGAATATACTGACATGGAAGCTCTTACCTAGATAACAATTTAGGGCACTTGTTTTTCTTTTAGTCTTCTTCTTGTCATTATCCTCCCATTAGACTGGTCGGAGTGTAAGGTCAGGGGCTGAATGCATGTGTAATTTATCAACCAAAAAAAAAATCTCCATGCCTCAAACCAAAAAGATTCCTTTCATCTCTCTTGTGGTGGATGTGAAAGCTTCCATACCTGATGTTCTGTTCTAAAGAAAGAGAGAGAGACTGTCTATTAGTGTTTTAGTCCAGATTGAAGAAACGATCCATAAAACATAAGCATGTGGTCCTTAGCTTTGATACCATGTAGTCCTTAGGTCTGATACAATGTATTACTCGATGGTATGAACTTTTCAAACACAACATTTGTATTTATCCTTTACATTCAGTTGCCTGAAGTCCAGTGTCTACTGATCCTATGAATCACTTTCCATTAAAAAATTCAGCTATTTCCCCTTTCATTTAGGGAACAATGGCCTAAATCTATAATGTAGCTGTCTCTCTTTGGCTTTCAAATAATTTTTCAACCAAAGTAGCTGATGGTAATATATTCCAGCACAAGAAAAAATCATTTAAGATATTTTAACCATATAATGTTCTTGAGTATGCTATTTGAGATAATTAAAAGTTTATGGTTCTATATTATGATTCAACTTCTAATTTATATGTGAAATAGAATGGTTATTCCTCCACCAGTTAGGCCTCCAAGAATTATGCAGTATCTGAAGCCTTACGTTCTGAAGATGCACTTTACAAACAAGTATTTGAGTGCCCAGGTTGTACACATACCAACTGCCACTGTTGCCTCTGCTGCAAGTTCACAGGAGAAGGCCTTGAGGTCATGCATGGAATCTACTCGGGATGTGGCTGCTGCTGCAAAGATTGGAAAACTATTGGGGGAGCGCCTGCTGTTCAAAGACATCCCAGCTGTTGCTGTTCATATGAAGAGGGAACAGAAATATCATGGTAAGGTCAAAGCTGTTATTGATTCTTTGAGGGAAGCTGGTATCAAACTGCTTTAAATTTTCATATGCTTTATAAAGTGAAATGTATTGCTGAATTTACTTTTAAGTTTGTAGTCTCTAGCAGTTCTAAGAAGATTACTGGGGGGATATCATTGGGAAGAAAGGTTGATGGAGTTTGTGTTTCCATGCTGCTCAATGTGATCATGATGAAAAGGTTTCCTGGGAATTCAGATTTTTACTCTAATTGTATAATTTTCCCCGTATCTTGTTGCATGTTAATTTGTAGACCAAGCAAATGCAACATATTCTCATGGAACTTAAACATATATGCTTTCCATATAAAATGATGACAGGATCTGAATGTGATTTGCAAATATGAGTTTGTAATTTTGCTTAATATGACCTGTTTTGGCCAGCCAGGACTTAGAATATTGACCAAAGCATACTGTACCCTCATTACATTACCTTTGTTATCCATTGTGGTGGCTGTGTCATGGCGGCTGTGGTATTGGCAGTGATGTGATGGTTTGTGAGCATGCTAGCACTAGCATTGTGGCTAATACCTAATGGTGGGTCATGGTTGTGGGGCTATCTGTCTTTTACTCTCTCTTTTTTTGTGTGAAAATACGTGGGTTTTATTTTCTGGACAAAGTTTTTTTTTTCAAACTAGGTTGAGAATGTCTTTCAACTCATTACACAACAATTCATAAGATCAATCACATGTTTAAATAACATAATTTATTAAATCATTTAAATAAGTCGCCAAAGTATATGTGGATACTCGATTGAGTTGTCATGTAGTGAGAGAGAAAGGGCATATAAATGCACATACACATAGGCAAATATTTCCTTCTTTTTTGTTTCTTTGTTCTTCTTTTATTTCTCTTTGGTAGTTGAACAATGAGTTTGAGGACTTTTAAGTTGACAGTACTCAAACTCATTGTTCAAAGTTTAAACAAGATTCACTAACTACATCTTTACCTTTTTGCAATTTCAAAACAGTGAAAAGGTGAAGGGTATGATCAACTTTGTACATATAGATGACTAGTTACATTCTAAGTGACATAGAAAAGGACAAAAGCAATCGTGTCTCCAACCAAAATGGCCGTGGATAATGACACTTCAATGCTTGTATTCTAAATAAGTTTTGCTTCTAGTTCTAGTGTGAATCATGGCGTTTGCTTTATTTTTAAATTTTTAAGGGAGTAGTAGTGTTTAGTAAGGCAAATTATGTTAGGTAGATTCATATATCAAAAGCAGGAATCTTGACCCTATGATTTAGGAATGAGACAAAGGAGGGCCACAATATGATAATCTAGTTACAATAATGTTGCAAGAAAAATTAAGAAATTTCACATCAACAATTTCTTTTTCTTGTTTTCTAAACTCACTGCAATCTTTTCATTGGCGAGTTGCCTCACGCACAAACATATGGAGTAGGTGGTTCTTTTGTCTCTTTGATGCGGATAAGAGCCAATTTGCCTGAAAATTACTAGCTTAAGACTCTACTATACTTACCCAAAAAGATGGATTCTACTATTTATAGTAACAATTAGTCTATGTTTTCCTCAAGCAAAATATCTAGCATTAGAATATTTATACACTAAAAAGGGTCTCTTCATATATATTGTAAATTGCAACTATCCACAAAAATTATAAGTAATTGCAACATGTATTTTAAACTTCAAAATTTACGATCTACGTCTTAATTTAAGAATAATTTAAGATCTCTATCCACCATCCAAATTAGAGTCCAAATTAGTGATGCACATTATAAACGTTCTTATAATTTAGGGTAGAGATTGCAAATACTCTCATAGTTGAATTGGTATATTTCTAGTGTTATCATAGTTCAGGCTCCCTAGGGTAGATAGTTGCCCACAAAATTGTTAATTTTTTTATTCCAATTTGATTGTTAGGGTGGACATTGCTAATTAACATTTAATGAAAGTGTTGATTATAAAATTTTGAAGTGTGAGGCTTATATTTCAAATACCCTATAGTTTAGGATGGGTGGTTGTAATTAACTTTTTTTTTTACCAATTTATTGTGCAAATAATTTAAGAATCTTAATCCCCTGTGTTTATATAGGAAAATAAGATTAAGATGACATAAATAGAGAAGAAAGGATAACAGAAAAAGTAGTAAGTTGCAGCCAACTTTAATAAAGTGCGTAACTTTGTAAAAATATTTTATGGTTGGATTATTTGTGGAGACTTAAAAAGCATAAGTTAAGATGCATTTAATATTTCATTGTTGATATTTTATATATTTATTTTCAGAAATTTGAAGTGAGAGAGTTATTCCAAGATATATTACTAAGGGTGATGCTAACGAGTGCCCTAAGGGCATTCGTTAACAATCTATTTTAAGAAAGTTTTGATATCACTTTTATTGGAAATGAAAAAAACTGTCAAAATATTAATTGTTTTTTTCCCCCCATAAAAACTTTCTTTAACTAGACTCTTAACCAATGCCCTAAGGGTACTCGTTAGCATTTTTCTACTAAATTAGACTTCTCTAGAGTTGTTAAGGCAACTCCATCATATAGTTCTTAAATGCTACCAGTCTATTTTGAAGTGATAAAATGAATTGATGGGATTTTAAGATTTATGACTATGCTAGAGTTACTCTAGAAAGTCTTTAGGACTTTTTTTTTTTTTTAAAGAGAGTTTCAACCTATGACATTCACTCTTGATGATAACTCTTTGTCATCAAATCAAGACACCAATCAATTTTTGGTGTAGGCAAGAATTGAACCCTAGATCTCTTACTCAACTATCCAAAACTTTACCAGTTGAGTTAACTAGAACATACAAGTCTTTAGGACTTAAATCATATTTTGTCATTGTCAAAAAAGAAGATATATTTTACTAAAATAGACTTCTTTAGATTTGTTAAGGTAAATCCAACATAAAGTTCTTAAATGCTATTAGTCTATTTTTAAGTGATCCGATTAGATTTTATCACATCATAAACATTTTTTTAAAGAATTAATTATCAACATTTTGGTGTTTATTTAAATTATTAATAATATATCAAAATTCAATCCACTCATTGTAAAATGAATGAATAGGATTTTAGGAAATTTATGCTAAAGTTACTCTAAAAAGTCTAGATAATTTTAAGAGAAGTGTTACGTTTATAATATTTTTATAACAAATTGTTGATGGCCATTTCAGAAGCCCAAGTAGAAGGGAGAAGCCCATCAACACAGACAGAAATGAATTGGTAAATGGATAGAAAACCCATTAAGTCCAAGCGGCATGAATAATGGATCACAAGCCCATGAGATAAACAAATGGGTCTTGAAGAGGTAAATGGGCTTAAAGGAGCCCGGAAAGAGAGAAAAAACAAATCATGGGCAATATATGATGTGGAAAAGTAAGAATGGGCCGCGGCAGGCTCAAAGTAATGAAAACAAAGAGAGAAAAGGGTTGATGGCAAGCCCATGAACCCCAAGGATGAGGAATAACGTAATTGGGCCGGGGAAGCCCAAAGAATCCAGTAAAAGCCCATGGTAATGCGAAGTTAGGAAAATGGTTGAGGAAGCCCAAGGAAAGCAAATGGGCCCGGGACGCCCAAAGGAAAACAAATGGGACACAAGAGCCCGCTAGTAATGTAACACAAGAACCAATGGTCTTGCTGGGCCATTAGGAGAAGAATAAATGGCAGGCCCAAAAGGGCCCAGCCAGATTGAAACAAAACAAACTCCGCAGTAGGAATGATAAAGTGATATGGCAGGAAATAGTAGTAGGAAGAAGGATGGGCTGAGAAAAAAAGCAAAGCCCACCATCAAGCAAGGCCCAACCCTACATAGGACAAATCATAAAGGAAAAGGAAACCAAAAAATGGTCAAGAACGGACGGCAGGCTGTGCAGACCAATCACGGCAGACACATGAGCAATAGACAAATTTTGAATATACATGAAAGAGAGGTACGCGCAAGGCCCAAACTCCACCAGCCTGTACTCAGCCAATATAAGACACGGTGAGGTCATGAGTTAGAGGTAAGGGGGTATGGTTTGGTGGTGGGGAGAAAGGAAAACCTATTTTGGGATTCCTGCTAGGGCTCTTTTGGGGGAAGTGTCCTGCTGGGATGACACACCACCCAAACGGGTAAAACTGAGCTGAAACCACTAGGTGCATGCCATGAGGAATAGGGAGAGAGAAGACACCCACATCGTAGCAAGAAAGGGTGCCACGGCAGACAAACAAACAAAATAGCCTTCTTTTGTCTAACGATGGGGAGTGGCTCACAGTAGGACCAGTGGTGATCGGCAGGTACACCCAGACCAGACAAAGGTGGTTAAGGGCTAAAATAATAAAATCCAGTCACGGCAAGTACTATAAAGAGGCCCTTGCCGTGTACAGGAAGGGATACAACAACAACAGTAAGCACTACGGTATTTAAAAACTTGAAAACCAGGAAATAGAAACAAGGATTAAGAAAAAAGGAAATATTAGAAAGGAATGAGAGAAAAAAAGATAGAGAGTGAGAATAGCAGGCATGCACCAATAGGTTTATTCACTCTCTCCCTCTCAAAATCCTGCTCTCTGCCAGAAATGAAAGGTGTTCTTAGGTGCCAACCATTCAAGTCCACTTCTCTCAAAGTGATTAATTTCTACGGCAGGATCTTCCTGAGATTATTCACTTTGAGAAGGGGTGTTCTTCCCTTTCTGGTTTCGATCCTGCGGATAAGACTCGATCTAATTTATTTACTCTCTCAGCAAGTTCACATACCACCCACTTGTTCCCTTTCACTTTTCTAATAAAATGATTATTGTTAAAACTGTGGTTATTTTTTTTCTTATGAGGTTTATCTGTTCACCTTAATAAATATCTCAAAGTATTTGATTTTGTTATTATTATCATGTCTGCCTACTGCAACTCACTTGAAATAGTTCTGCCCGTTGTAACCGTGTTCCTAGCAGACAAGACATAGTTTGTGCACAAGCCGGACCAAGTTGAGCTCTAATTGGATTGGTTTCAACTCCCATACCCAGAATACTCGGGCCCCATACTAAGCAGGCCAGCCCACTTTAATCAAAAAGGTCCACTACACAAATCTTAGGTGATAAATTCTTACTGGGTTTAATTTAAACTTACTACTGAAATTACTTTTTTTATCTACTAGTAAATGTTACATAAAATTTGTTATGAAAGTATTATAATACATAACATTTCTAAGATTTTTAATTATATTCTGTCATTATAAAAAAAAAAAAGGAGATAAAGATAACAAAATAGTGAATATAAGTTGATAACTAAAAAGTGGCGACTAGCTGCTCGACTTTAATAACAGTAACCACCGCAATTTTAGATACATTTAAAGGTTGGGTTATTCCACCGCACTTTTAGATACATTTAAAGGTTGGATTATTGCGTGGGAGTTTAAGGTTTATTGAAAAAAAAAAAAAAGTTGGATTATTTGTAAAAGGAAGAAGAGTTTTAATGACACAAAAAACAAAAATACCTAAATTCAATCACCTGCTTAGTGGTTTGTGCCTTGTCACATTTTGAAGGAGAGCTTTTTCCAATATATATATTTGAATCCTGACTTGGAGATGCCATGAGGTCAAGTTAGTATTTTTATATATTTACCAGTCAAGGCAGCAAGTGCAAGGCACGTGCTAGCTATGGAAAAAAAAAATAGTGATTAGGATCAATTTTAGATTTTATTTGTAACACAAAATATAAATATAAATAATTTGATTTTTAAAATCCAAAGAGATTTACATTAATCAAAAGAGATATTAATTTTAAGAATTTTGATAATTATGTCATAAAAAGTTAATCTCAATCGTATAAGACCGTGACAAATCCTAGTCCAATATTTTATTATTTTATTTTGACCTATAACTTACACCTTAATAGTTGTAAATATATTGTAATAACAACAAAATGTCACAACATTTTTAGTTGTGCTAGATCTCGATATAATATTTTATTATTTTATTTTGATTCATAAGGAATTGACACATGCGTTACAACATTTTCATAATATCTCTATGTATACATTGTACTTAATTACAATGTAAATTTATATTATGGACAAAAAAAAAATTGGCAAATTTTGTACACATTTACAAACTTTGTACAATATTTACCATTTTTTGTGCAAATGTGTATAATATTAACAACTTTAATGTATTTACAATGTAAACTTGCATTGCAAGTACAAAGTAAACATATAAAGATCTTAAAAAAAAAAAAAAAAAAAAAACAAAAACAAAAACAAAAAACAAAGCTCAAACCAACTGGCATACTTGAAGGGGAAAGAAAAAGAAAAAGAAAAGAAAAAGTGCAACTCACTAATTGAATATAAACCAAAAAAACACTATTCATGAGCCTTTGGCTCTTTTTATATAGTTAATAGATATGCTAGCTTACATAAATATTTAAAAAAAAAAAAAAAACTTTAGGCACGGTATAAATTAATGTTAAAATGTTGTGGACTTAGCATTTTTTTTATTTGATGTATAAGAAACTGAAATCTCAACAATTGTAAAAATATTGTGATAATAATAAGAGTTGTAACATTTTCTCAAAACATTTATTTTTAGTTGTAGTTGGTTACATTCTTATATTTTATTATTTTATTTCGACTTGTAAGAAATTGACACGTCAATAATTGTGAAATTTGTTATGTCAGTATAACAATATATATACTAGCTTACATAAATATTTAAAAAAAAAACACACAAACTAATTATTGAAAAAAAAAAAAAAAACTTTAGGCACTGTAGCTACCGTGCCAGTTGAATAAACCAAAAACACTACACAATAAGTGTTGTAACATTTTCTCAAAACATTTATTTTTAGTTGTGGTTAGTCACAGTCTTATATTTTATTATTTTATTTCGGCTTGTAAGAAATTGACACGTCAATAATTGTGAAAATATTGTGAAATTTGTTGTGTCAGTATAACAATATATATACCAGCTTACATAAATATTTAAAAGAAAAAAAAAACACAAACCGATTACTAAAAATAAAAATAAAAACTTTAGGCCTATCATGCCAGTTGAATAAACCAAAAGTACTGTACGATAAGTGTTGTAACATTTTCTCAAAACATTTATTTTTAGTTGTGGCTGGTCACATTCTCATATTTTATTATTTTATTTCAACTTGTAAGAAATTGACACATCAATAATTGTGAAAATATTGTGAAATTTGTTGTGTCAATATAACAATATATAGACCAGCTTACATAAATATTAAAAAAATAATAATTCGATTACCGGAAAAAAAAAAAAAAAATTAGGCACTGTAACTACCGTGCCAGTTGAATAAACCAAAAGTACTACACAATAAGTGTTGTAACATTTTCTCAAAACATTTATTTTTAGTTGTGATTGGTCACAGTCTCATATTTTATTATTTTATTTCGACTTGTAAGAAATTGACACGTAAATAATTGTGAAAATATTGTGAAATTTGTTGTGTCAGTATAACAATATATATACCAGCTTACATAAATATTAAAAAAAAAAAAAACCGATTACTAAAAAAAAAAAAACTTTAGGCACGGTAGCTACCGTACCAGTTGAATAAACCAAAAGCACTGCATAATAAGTGTTGTAACATTTTTTCAAAACATTTATTTTTAGTTGTGATTGGTCAGTCTCATATTTTATTATTTTATTTTGACTTGTAAGAAATTGGCACGTCAATAATTGTGAAAATATTATGAAATTTGTTGTATCAGTATAACAATATATATATACCAGCTTGCATAAATATTTAAAAGGAAAAAAAAAAAAAAAACAAACCGATTACTGGAAAAAACAAAAATGTAGCTACTGTAGCTACAGTGCCACTTGGCACTGTAGTTACTGTTCAAAACTTGGGAAAAAAAAAAGTGGCTTATGAAACCAAAGCACTGTAGTTACAGTGCTTTAGCGTATTCGTGCATGTCAATAATTGTGAAAATATTATGAAATTTGTTGTGTCAATATAATAATATATATACCAGCTTACATAAATATTTAAAAGGAAAAAAAAAAAAACAAACTGATTACATGAAAAAAAAAAAAAAAAAAAAAAAAACTATAGCTATTGTAGCTACAGTGCCACTTGGCATTGCAGTTACTATTCAAAACTTGGGAAAAAAAAAGTGGCTCAAGAAACCAAAGTACTGTAGTTAAAGTGATTTAGCGCATTTGTGCTTTTATATATATAGATTTATTTTCAGTTGTGGTTGGTCAAAATTTCATATTTTATTATTTTATTTTGACTTATAAGAAATTGACACCTGTGAAAATATTATGAAATTTGTCGTGTCAGTATAACTATATATATAAAAGGGAAAAAAAGAAAGTACAAACGAAAGACTGGAAAAAAAAAAAATTTTGTTACTACTGTAGCTACAGTGCCGCTTGGTACTGTAACTACTGTTCAAAACTTTTTTTTTTTTTAAAAAAGACAAAGTGGCTCACCAAAATGTCACTGTAGATGAACAGTGCTAAAACACTAAAGGAGCAAAATGAAATTGACATCTCAATAATTGTGAAAATATTGTGAAATTTGTTGTATCAGTATAACAATATATATAAAAGGAAAAAAAAAGTACAAACGAAAGACTAAAAATAAATAAATAAATAAAAAACTGTAGCTACTGTAGCTATAGTGCCATTTGGAATTGTATCTACTGTTCAAAACTTAAAAAACAAAGGCAAAGTGGCTCACCAAAATAACACTATAGATGTACAGTGCAAACTGTAGTGGCATTGTTGCTTTTCACAAAACATTTATTTTCAGTTGTGGTTGGTCACAGTTTCATATTTTATTATTTTATTTTAACTTATAAGAAATTGACACCTCAATAATTGTGAAAATATTGTGAAATTTATTGTGTCAATACAACAATATATATAAAAGGAAAAGAAAAATGCAAACGGAATGCTGAAAAAAAGAAAAAGAAAAAGAGAAGTGCCTCACCAAGCACTGTTGCCGCTACAATGCTTGCACAGTGCAAACACTCTGAGTGCACAATGCCGAAGCACTGTAGCGGCATTCGCACTTTTATTTCAGTTGTGATTGGTCACCGTTTTATATTTTATTATTTTATTTTAACTTATAAGAAATTGACACCTCAATAATTGTGAAAATATTGTGAAATTTTTTGTGTTAATACAATAATATATATAAAAGGAAAAAAAAAAAACAAACGGAATGCTGAAAAAAAAAAAAGAAAAAAAGAAAAAAGAAAAAAGAGAGAAGTGCCTCACTAAAGCACTGTTTCCGCTACAGTGCTTGCACAGTGCAATTACTCTGAGTGCACAGTGCCGAAGCACTGTAGCGGCATTCATGCTTTTATAATATAAAGATTTATTTATTTTAGTAAGTATTGGTTATTTATTTATTTATTTATTTTTGAGAAGAGGGTACAGGTTATTTTAATATGTAATATACTATTATTATCCTTATTTATATTTATACATATACACATAATAACTTAATAATAACATTATTATTGGGAGCAAAAAAAAAGTCTCCTTGTTTTTGGTTAAAAGGGTGGCCTGCACGAGACAGTATTACTCCTATTTTTTTTTTTTTTAATTATTCTTATGAAAACTTACCATAACTCTTGTGTGTGTATATATATCTATATTGTGGGGGTCAGTTAATTAGGAAGTACTGTTAAGGCAGTACTAATTGGGCCTATGGTCCGATTCGAGGACATTAGACCATCCGAGGAGGTCCATATCAGATTATAAGAAGAATGGAGTGAAGAAAGGAGTAGAGACAGTATGAGATAAGTCCAACGAGCGTCTGAGGATAGAAGCCATCTTGGCAACAAGTGTCCTAGGTCAGTACGAGTGTCATATCATCATGGACTTATTTTGAAGTTACATCATTACTAAGAGTTAGACGTCGGACAAGGGATAAGAAAGGAGAAGGGCAACAAATATTTTCAAAAAACTGTTACCTCCGCATTAAATGACTCCCAACCAACTCTCTGGCCGCATTAATATGGAAGTAACGTCTGAACAGTGATCAAGCAGCCTTACAGCTACTAGTTGATAGTTCTAGGAAGTGCTGGATGGGATAGGAAGGAGTTTCCCAAATCTAATCTACACGTGTGTGGTAGGGGCGACACCAAGACTGGAGTATATAACATGAAAAGATGTCCTAAAGAGGGGGGATCAGGAAAAAGGAAGGATTATCTAAGAACAGGACTATGACTCTTGTATAACTTTATTGTTGAACAAGATAATATAATACAAACTCCTTGAGTTATTCCGAGGACAGATTTTCTAATCTTACTTGTGTCTAACAGTCTTAAACTACCAAATTTAATTGTTTTTCTTCTGGAATAGATCTAGTTCTTTCATCCACGCTTTACAAATTTATTGTTTGGGCCGCTTGGGTTTGAGCCCAAACCTGATTTGGGTCCCATCCAATTTTAGCCCTTAGAGCATTTGCAGCAGTGGAGCTAAAAAGTTATAATGCTATTTTAGCTCCACCAATATAGCAAAAAGGGCTTGCAGCAGTGGAGCCAAATCCATAAAATTTAGCTTATTTGCTACAGTGCACATCTATAGATAGATGTGCACTGTAGAACTCATCTAAAAAAAAAAAAAAAAAAATTTAATCCCACTATCGATTAAAATAATAAAACTCAACTTATTTTTTTCATTCTTTTATTCCATTTCTTTACCGCACATCAAAGCACACATCTCCCTCATCAAACACTCATCTCTCTCACTCCATCAAGCACTCATCACCGTCGCCGTCCCAACCCAGCCCAACCCAGCCCACGCTGTCGCAAGCTCTCATCTCCCTCACTCATCTCTCTCACCCCATCAAGCACTCATCACCGTCGCCATCCCAACCCCAACCCACGCCGTCCGTCGCCGTCCCAGCCCAGCCCACGCCGTCGCAAGCTCTTATCTCTCTCACTCATCAAGCTCTCGTCTTTGATTTGTGCTGGGTTTGTCTCCGGTTGGTGATTTTGTTTGGTCTGGGATTGAGGATTTGGGTTTTTTTTTTTTTTCTTTGCTGTGGACTGCTGCTAGTGGTGGTGGTGGTGGTGGTGTTGGTAGAGGAAGTTTGTGCTGTGTGGTGGTGGTGGTGGAGGAAGTTTGTGCTGTGTGGTGGTGGTGGTGATATATTATTTGATTGGAGTAAAAATATTATTATTTTATTGTAGTAGAAATATTATTTTATTGTGATGAATATATTATTTTATTGTGTTGAAAGCTAAAATAGATCCACTGTTGCAGCATGTGTGTAGGTAAAATAAATAAAGTAACTTTTGGTGGAGCTAAATTGCTAAAAATTTAGCTACACTGCTGTGGATGCTCTTACATATATATATATTTATGGAAAATTAGTAATACTAGATATTTCATCAAGACTGAGTTTGTAACCTTGTGGAGCATTAGAGTGATTGAATGTATATATATTTTATTTATGGAGCATTAAAGTGATCAGATGTGTGTATATATATATATATATAATATATATATATATATATATATATATATATATATTTTTTTTTAATTTTTAGAGTCGTACGTGGTTACATCATACATGTTTCGTGTGTCCATGTTTGTGAAGTTTCCCTTTTACATGCTGCCTAGCCCTTGGGTTAAAGGACACTCTCTCCATCTACCATCATGGGTGGGTAGCAATCTCTACATTGATAATTCATTAACTAAAACAATGAGCACCTTAAAAAAAACACACACATACATTGATTGGATAGAAAATCTTAAAGCCCCATCCGACGAGGCCATAATGTGTACTATTGATTATTTGGATCCCACCCATGATTAAAAATCTACCAAAAATTTCCACTTATTCTTCACTTCATTTTCATAAAATAATAGACTTTTTTTCATTAATCACATGAGACATTGGTGGACACAAATTTGAATCCCATAAACAAGGTCACCAATTATCATCATTGATGCTTTAGAATCCTTTTGTTTTATTTGTGTGACATACTGACATCGATACATCACAAAATGCAATTATGCTTCACAGCATCACCTTGTTCCTTGATAAATCATATGCACATGGTTTTCTTAGTACTTTTTTTTGGGTCTTCCATTGAATTAATTTTTTGAAATGACAAAGATGACATTTACTTTCAAAATGAAGAAGTAAAAATATAAAAAATCTTCTCAAAATATTTTATTTTTCACTAGAGACGTCATGAATTTTTATAAAGTTTACTTTGTTTCTTTACAACATATGAGATTAATCAAGTAATTCAAACCTTCACTTTTGAAAAATTTTCATTGCTTAATACCCCCAAATTAGATGGATCGTGTTGTGCATGAGAGTGTTAAGTCTTAAATAGGATGTTTATAAGTAGATTTGAATTGTATCTACTATTAGACTTGTACAACAGCCAACTTGATCTACCCAAAATGTCTTACCTACTTCACCCTACATAGATGTAATATTGATTGCCAAGCGAGTTGGATGGGTTCAACTATTAAAGCGATGGTTTCAATTTTTTAAAAACTACCAAGACCCAACCAAACCCTCCTCTTTGTAGTTTTGTCTAATGTTATTTATTTATTTATTTTTTTGTTAACACCATGATTTACACATATTAATATGAAAATTGAATGATATTTTTCCAACATATTTTTAAGCATACATAATGACATAGATATGGTACTCATAATTTTTTTTTTCATTTTTTATAGACAAATTTAGAAAATAACCTTGCTTAAGATGTGTATACTTTGATCTATGGGAAAGTGAGTCACTTCATATGATTTTCCCTTAATGATTTATATTATTTAGAGGAAATACAAATTATATTTCTAGGTTGAAATTGTACAAATTTTCAACTGACCAGCCGTTTTTGAAGGTTGGTGTGTTGATGACGATTTGGAATTTTCAATTCGCCAATGGCGGACTGTTTGAAATTTTTGCCCTCAACTCACTCAATCCATCTGGCACATAATTAGGTAACTTAACACAATTGTATCTAATGCTTTCCTGAAATTTTACACATTAACAACCTAGGTTTTTTTTCAACAACATAGTATCCAATAATTTCCATTCTAATTAAAACATAAACCCACTACTATATTTCAATTTAGATATCCGCTTCATGATAATTGCTCTTTATTATTAGTTCAAGACACTAATGCTCAGTTTTTTTTTTTTCAATGACAAACCTTATGTGAAAATAGTTTTTCGCATTCTTCTGTGTTTAGTAGAATCAGAAGGGAAAAAAAATGGTCAAAGAAAAATTCTCTTTTAACTTTTTTTATTTAGCTTGACATGTAAAATTGTTTTCCACTACAAGAAGCTAAATAAAGAAAACAACTATATCTTTCCCAAAACTAAATAAGGTAAGTCAAGAGATACTTTTCCAATTAATTTTAATGCCATTATCAAACATAGAAACGTACATGAGATAGTTTTCTAAAAAATAATTTTTGAAAAATAATCAATTTTTCAAAAAATTAAATGTTAATATTGAAACAAACAGAATGGTGTATGTGAAGTTTGAATCTTGATATCTTATTCGATGATAAGAAAATTTAGCAATCAACATATCTAGTACCCCACCTAAACATACCTGATACTACTAAAAATTATTAAGATTTTGACATTGTATCCCATTCCATCCACAAAAAAATCCAGCAAAAAAATTTGATCTGTTTATCATCACCACAAGTTCCACATACAGATATCAATATTCATATGGCGGCTAGCTTATACCAAAAAACTAGAAATAAAAGGGCCTAGGTCAGCCCTTGTAAATTCACAAAACTTTAGGACCTTTTCTATATCATCCAGATAAAGTCACTGCCATAAAATAATTTGAACCTTTTATGGTCCACATCAAAGTAATAGAAATTCACATATATTACACTCAATATTTATCTAACTATTAATAGTTTTATTCATAACTTGAGTTTTGGCTTTAAAAAAATTTAAAATAGATCATTCATGTGAGAAATATCTTAATAGATAAATACAATATTATGAATAAGCATTTTTTTGTAGAGTTTTTTTTTTTTTTTTTTGTATAATTACATTAAATATCACTTAGTATTTAAATGAATAGCTTTTAATTTTTCAAATTGGTCTCAAATATTATATATTCACATAATGTGTGTAAGTGTGTGTATCATACATAAATTTTGCCCCCTCTCAACTCAAATCCTGGGTCTGTCACTGTCTAGAGGAAAGTGAGTCACTTCCTATGATTTTCTCTTAATGGTTTATATGAATTAGAGGAAATACAAAATTATATTTCTAGGTTGAAATTGTACAAATTTTTAACTGACTTGCAGTTTTTGGAGGTTGGTGTGTTGATGGTAATTTGGAAATTTTCCAATTTGCTAATGGCAAATTTGTTAAAATTTTTTCCCTCAACTCACCTAATCCAACATGCAGATAGTTTGCAATCAAATTAAAATGTAAACATACTATTATATTTCGACTTATGATATCCGCTCCATGATAATTGATTATTATCATTGCTTAGTTTGTTTCAATGAAAAACCTTATGTAAAGATGGTTTTCAACATTTTCTCCTATGTTCAGTAGTATCGAAAGAAAAAAAAAAGGGTCAAAGAAAAATTTCCTCTTAACTTCCTTTATTTAGTTTGGCATGATATAGAGTTGTTTTCCATTAGCGTAAAACAACTCTATCTCACCCGAAACTAAATAAAGAAAATAACTCTATTTCACCCAAACTAAATAAAGAAATTTAAGAGATAGTTTTCTAACTCATTACCAAACATAGAAATCTGCGATAGTTTTTTTTTTTTTAATATTTTTTGAAAAACAATTCATCTTTTAAAAAAAATATTAATATCAAAACAAACGTATAAGTGAAGTTTGAATCTCATATCTTATTCGATTGGGTTATCTAGCTAGGGCCCCACCTAAACATACCTCATACTACTAAAAATTATTAAGATTTTGACATTGTATCCCATTCCATCCACAAAAAAGTAGCAGCAAAAAAAAAATTGATCTGTTTATCATCGCAACAGGTTTCACATATCGAGATCAATATTCATAGGGCGACGAGCTTATACCAAAAAAAAAAAAGAAAAAGAAAAAAAGAAAAAACAAACCGGAAATGAGGGATTGTTTGAGATTCATTAATTTGTTGAAATTGAAAATTTTTTGTTGAAAGTACTATAAATAAAAGTAAAAATTAAATAAAATAGTATAATGAAACTTATGAATAGTATCAAAAAGTACAAAAAAAAACATATAAATAATAATAAAAATATACTAAATAGTGAGATGACACAGTTTTTAATTTGGAACGAGACCGACGTGAGTCCTGGTCAGCCTTTGTAAATTCAGCAAAACTTTAGGACCATTTCCATATCATCCAGATTAAAGTCAAGGGCATTCTCGACTTTTAAGTACTAAAGTGACCCGTCACGTGACAATTCCCACGTGTCACACGTCCCAACAAACGATGTCCAACTCTATCGGACCCCACGTGTCATTTCCTACCTTATCTTGCCAGTACGTGCCTCATCGATCCACTTGCCACGTCACTGTTTACAATCAGATCTTGATCTAGATCGACGGCCACAGATCCTTCTCTTTTTCCTCAGACTTGCTCGACCTTTAACGCTCGTCGTTATAAATATCACCCTCGTTCAGCAACTTTTTCTTCCTCTTGTAATCGGAGGTCCCTCCCTCTATCACTCTCTCTTTTTCTCTCTCTCTTAAGGTACACGGTCTTTACTAACGTGCGCTTCTTCTTTTTCGGCTAAAGTGCGCCATGGGACTACTCGACCAGCTCTGGGACGACACCGTTGCGGGACCTCGGCCGGAGAGCGGACTCGGAAAGCTCCGGAAGCAATCGACCTTCTCGTTCCGATCGAGCTCCGGCAAGGGTACGCTGCGTTTTTGGCTTTTGCTAACTTAAGCCGGGGGCGCATTTTAGTGGAAAAATATATAACTCTATGTATATATATAATCTTTCTCTACCAATCGAACCAACTCAAAATGATAAAAAGAAACAGAGAAACTGAAACTATTCTAATCGGACGGCTCAGGTATTTTGGGCCCACTTCAATCAAATCAGACGGCCAAAAACGATCATTTTAGGCTCTGAATCTTATATATCCAGCGCATATTAGCGTTAACGGCGCATTTTAGCTCAAGAAATAAACGGCTTAGATTAATTTGGGTGGAGGATCAGACGGTGGATGTTTATCTGTTTATTTAATTGTTATTTTTTTTTTTGGGGTTATCTATTTAAATTATGTATTATTGATGGGTGGTTGATGATCATGATCAGAATCAGATGGCGGGAGCGTGAGATCGTACGGTGAGGATTCGACGGAGGAGGCGGTGAGAGTTACACGCAGCATCATGATAATAAAACCACCCGGTTACCAAAACGGGTCGCCTCCGATTTCTCCCGCCGGGTCCACCCCTCCGGTTTCTCCTTTCTCCCCTGGTGAGCACTAGCTTTCTCCTCTTTTTGGTGTGAAATGACAAATATGCCCATGGGTTATGATTTTCTAGAAATATCATTGAGGGTATTTTCGTCTTTGGTGGGGGGGGGGGGGTTTGCTTAGTCAATTGGATGATGATGATGATAATTAGAAAGTGTTAGGTGGGGTGAGGACCGTGTAGTTAGGTTAGGAAGGGTGTGGGGGTAAAAAGACATATATGTCCTTGTCAACTTACAATTATGCATGGGGTAGGTATTATCATTAACTAGGGTTAGATGTATGTAACTAAGTATGGCAACATTTGGATATTATTTATAAGATGGGGTAGTAGATTATTAAGTTGCCCTACTTGGAAGGGAACTATTATTCAATGGAGTCCACTTCTATTATGGACACATCAGTCTCATCTTCCCATGCAGTGCATTTGTCACATCATACCGGATTTTTAAATTTTTATTAGTAAGTTACATGCATCTATTAAGTGAGATTTTAATATGGGACCAATGGAAATTTTAATATGGGGACCAATGGAGGAGGTGGTGTCATGTTGCCCTTGTTGTGTGAATGTTGTTAACTAGGTGAAGTTCATTAATATCTATTATAGGGGTTTTATCTTTGTAGATGTAGGATTTTATTGGTGCTAATTAGACATTCATTGGATTCTTTTAGCTGTTTTAGATATTCATTAGATTGTCCTAAGTAGTAAATTTTTTATGTGTCATTTATGCATATATAGATTATGAGGTAATAATTGATGATGTCCCATGAAATTGCATATTATGAAGCTGCCATGTTTTGGCATTATATGTAAGAGAACTGAGCTGTTGACTTAAGCTAATAACCTAATGAGTAATAACACAAAGGTCTAACTGTATATAGATGCTACAGCATAGTTTCATAACATGTTATATCATAATTAAATTCTTGTTGTTACCTTATTGTTTAGTTGGTTACCCATTTTATAATCTAGTAGCTACGATGTTAATATTACATTTTGGATCACATGCCACACATTTCCTCCATATGATCAGCACTGAAATGTTACTGATGGGTATTTTCTAGGAGGTAGAGACTCCTTTCGATTTCGAAGGAGGTCAGCATCTGACGCATACGAGAAAACAAGCGAGGTTAGACCCAGGAGTGCTGCTTCTCCTTACGACGTGTGAGATATGAGCCTCTTTTCGCGCGCAATGGGGATGAGAAAAAATGTTTGCACTTTTGTGTTCGTCAATGTTATCTAAGTATGTATGCGGTTGTTTATCTAGTTTTGTAGATTTTCTATGTAGCCAATGGGTGTCTCTTGGTCTATGTGAGACTATGCAGTTTGTAGCTAGGTTGTGATCATGTACCGGTTGTAGCATAATGCACTTCGCTATCTGTATATATATAAAGCTAGCCTTCCACAGTTCTGTTCTGTTTGAGGTTTGTTATGTGTGATTTTGTTTTATGGAATAAGAAAGCAAAAAATCTCTCCTCCTTTCTCTCTCCTTGCTGTGTCTATTTGGAGCAGCATGTTAATGGTTTGGATTCTAGGATGGATAATGTTTGCTGGAGGTAGAACAATGAAAGCTTGCTTTGGTTGTAGTTAGAATGTGCCCATCAAAATCGTGGGGGTTGGAATGTTGGGGAATCTCTTACAGGGGTCAAGGTTTTGAATTATGGTAATGGCTGTTTTATTATTTTAAATCATGGGTTATGGTGGGTGTAGTGAATCTTTGAGGGATCTTGTTTGCAAAAGTGGACATTATGATTGGAATCTATGCTGCATGTCCACTAGATTGCTTGTTAAAGCGGGCCATAGTTTTAATCGAAAGTATTAGCAACAGGACAAGTTAAGGACACAACTAGGCTCGTAAATGAGTCGAGCTTTGGCGAGTAGTGCGTGTTTGAGTTTAGCTCGTTAATAAAAATCATATACTCAAACTTGACTCGAGTTTAAGAAAAGTTTAAAAACAATATTTGAACTCGAACTTGTGAGAATGTCAAAAAGCTTGAGTTTGTCTCAACTCGGCTAGCTTGATTAATTAGTCAAGTCAAGCTCGAGCTTAATATTAAGCTCAAACTCGAGCTCAAGTAAGCTTTTTAGCTTGGGATCTACAAAAATTGCATCATCAAATGCTTATATCACCAAAAATCAAGTAAAAAATAAAAATAATATACTCATTTTATCATACTTCTAATTTTACCGGTGATTAGAAATTATTCAAATTACAATTTTACATAATTAAATCCATCTATTTATCATTCATTGTCTATATCTTGAGTAATTATTCAAAATATAATTTTTACATCCACATTTATCATCTGTGTAACTATAATCTTCACAAATCTAAATAAATTAACATTCCAAAACATGTATGAATAAACAAGCTATAAATTAACATTCTAAAACATGTGTAATGTCATAATAATGAGTTTATTAAGTAAATATATATCAAGCTATAAATGAGTCTAAACTTGACATGTTTTGTATCGAACCATATTGTTCACGAGTTTGTTCACAAATAAAAAATTTTTTTTTTCTTGGGCTTGGCTTGTTTATCAAATAAGCCTAAAACTAAGGCTCAAGTTTAGTTTATTTATAAACAAACGAACATGAATGAGTTTTTTATCAAGTCCAACCCAAGTTGTTCATGAACGGCTTGGTTCATTTACAGCCCTAGATACAACTTTGGTAACTCTAATGTGATCAGTCTAAGTTTAAGGATATGACTTTGTGGTAACTCTAAAATATGATCAGTTGTGAGTGGCAATGAAAAAATGATGGTTCATGTTGTTTATTTTTCATAGTCGATTATTTCAATTAGTTGTGGTAAATCGTGTAATTCCTTATAACTAGTTGTGGTAAATCATGTAAATATTAAAGAATTATGTTTACTTAAATTTCAATTTTCTGCATGAATCTCACATATATACAACCATTAAAAAATATATATATATATATATATATATATATTGTATTATGTGTGCACTGAACTATGTGACATGACAAGTCTATAAATACAATTTTTTTGCTAAACTCTAATATGATCATGAGTGGTGGAGAAAAAGTGATAGATTCATATTATCCATTACTCACAGTCGAGCATTTTAACAAGTTGTGATAAATTGTACAATTTTATAAGAATTATATATAAGATGAGTATCCAATGTCACACTAGTTTATTTTAATCTTAATTTTACTATAAATATAATTTTACCTAAAAAGTGTATTATGTAACGAGTAATGTTACAGCCACAAACTATTTTACAAATTATTGATATGACAAATTCTTATTAGTTCTAATATAGATTCATTAGTTTATAAAAATGTTGTAAAATAATTTGTGTATGTAGTATTACTCTTATGTAACATGTGTACTCTCACATATATGCACCCCATGTATCATGTGTAAACTTTGAAGGACTTTCCGTTAATTCCGTTGTAAGTTGAAACTTGTCAAAGGCTCATTTAACCCCTTGGGGAAGCTTGCTTTTACTTTGGAAGGAACTTTCTTGTAGTGTAAACAAACGCATGTCATAGGCCCAAGTCAATTTACATGGAAAACTGGTTCTCAGGTGGGAAATTATGAACAACATAATCAGTAACTCTTTACTTGTCTTTGATTCTCATCTAAAAGTAAACAGCAACACTATGGTCAAAAATAGTTGACCAATCATTGTGTGAGTAGTAGGGCCCATTAATTACTTGCTTTGATAAATTATTACTCAAGAATATGATTGCTGGGCCTGCCACTAAGAATGCAGCTCCAATTAAATATGGTGTCATAATCATGGAATCGACCTAGCATTAGCAAGTTGCATATGTTGTCCATATCAATTTCATTGTGGAATTTTCTTTCACTTTGATTATTTATTATTTTAAGTTGGAACTTCTAGGAGTTTCAGAATAGGTCTAACTTATAATTTAGACTAAAAACCCATTTGTTAAAAATAAAAATGGCGATATGTGGTTGCTCAAGTATTGAATAAATTTTAGTTGAAATAAAATGAAAGATCGAGACTGCGTGCTTAATACTATATATTTTTGTTGTGTTTCCATCCTTTTGATCGTCACCATTGTTTGTTTGATTGAAAATTTTCACTTTGATAATATGTCTTGCTCGCTTTGAGTTGGTATCGATGATGTTATATGATTTCGTGTTTAAAAAATGTGGCTCCAAGAATGCCTTAGTGAGGGAACTTTGTCAAGGAGTAATTGCTTAATGCAGGTTTGATGATCGAGACAAGACGTGACATGTGAAATTTAAATTTTTTTTCGAAATTAAGTAATTTTGATTACATATTACTTGCGAGTATGGTTTAGTGGTAGAAAGTACTCGTGACTCATTAGCTTACGATTTGATTTTGAGGTTGTGGGTTCGAGTAATGATAACTAGCAAGTCCTACTATTGCACAGGTAGTCCCACGTCATTCATGAGTAAGGCTTAAGTTGGTCAGGGGCAATGATCACACATTCACACCTACAAGCTTCCTTTGACTATATTACCTAAGGGTTTGTTTGGTTGGAGCAGTGGAAAAGTGGGAAGATAAAAAATTGAGAGATGATAGAAAAGGAAGAGGATATAAGAGATTTTGTTTTCTCCCATTTATGTTTGGTTGGGAGGATGGAAAATTGGAGAGATGAAAAACTTATATGTTTGATTGAAAAGAAAAATAAGAGAATGGAAAATGAAGTTGATATAAATTTAAAATTTATGTCCACCATTTAATGAAACAAAAAAGAAACACATTTTTTTTTATTAAAAAAATTGTGCATGGACACTTCCAAAAATAAATAAATAAATAAATAACACAAGCTAAAGGAGGATGAGCGCATGCGCACACACACATAAAAAAAAAATCAAAAAAAAAAATAAACCACACACACACACTACCAAGAAGTACAAAAAAAGTTTAAAAAAAAAAAAAAAAAAAAACAAAGAAGTGGTAAAAAAGAATAAAGGGGGAAAAAAAAAAGCAAAAAAGGGGAAACTTGAGAAGAGAGTCACAGAAACAAAAATTGAAGAAAAAAGAAAACTAGCAAGAACAACGGCACCAAAAAAAAAAAAAAAAAATGGCAAGAACGATGCCCATGTGCACTTGCACATGGGCATTTTGGTCAGCTCACACCTTGAGCTTTTCTCCCCCGAATTTTCTCTCCATTTTGGGGAAAAAGCATTTTGGTAGGTCCAAGGAGAAAACACCCGGGCCTACCACTTTTCTTTTCTGTCTTCCCTCCTAACCAAACAATCACAAAAAATGCTATCTTTTCACTTTTCTTCCCTCAATTTTCCATCCTCTTTAAAATCCTTCTAAACAAATACACCTTAAAGGTAAGGATTCAAACTCTGGACGTAACCCTGCAACTCGAATAATTTCCCCTTTAGATCTCTATGCACTTTGTACATGGAAAAATGTCAATTAAATTACAAAGCTCTTTACTACACTACTTCAATGTAAGACATATAACCATAAAGAAAAAAAAGTTTGATGTTATTTTAAGCTACTTGCATGAAAGATAAAAACATTGGAAGAAAACTTATTTGCATTATGTAACTAGACAACTAAAATAAGGATTAAAAAAAAAAATTATTGCAAGGATAAACAAGTAGAATGGGTTTTAGATATGTTTTTCTTTTAAAATGCAAGCCTTACTTATCCTTGAGGCTCGATAGTTTTTAGTAGTAGTTATAGATTATGTGTATGTCATGTTTGTCTCATTTTTTGAGACACATGTCTCGATGTGTTATCACCCTTCCTTTGAATTTTAGGATAGTTACCCAATTAAATTCTAACCTACTTTTATTTTAATTTTTGCTTCTTTTTAATTACTTACTTAGTAGACATATGGTGGTCATGTAATTTTTCCTCGTGTCTCATGCTTATTGTTAAACTAATTTAATACTATATATATATATATATATATAAAAGAAAAAAAAAAGAAAAAAGAAGAAAGAAGCATTGCCCTACAATTAAGGTTGTTTTGCCATGTAGAAAAGAAAAAAAAAAAAAATCTAAAAATCTACCATGCTTACAATTAAAAAGCGAAACATTATACTGTTTCTTTATTTTATAATAATTCGAACAACTTTGAGTTTACTTCCATCACCAATATGATTGATAACGAGGAAGAGATATTAAAATTTCTCAGCCACTTATATATGTGTGTGTTTTTATCATTTTTAGCCACAATTTCTCTCCACTTGTTTGAATATTTAAATATAAGAAATATTTTATTAAATTGTTATTATAATCTTTTCCCATATGCATAGTAATTTTTTTATTACATGTATTGTATGTGAAAGATTTGAGTGCTTCTTCTACCCTAATAATAATAATTTTGTTTGTCTTTTTTATTCTTTTTCCCACATAATACATGAACCATCTTTTTGAACTTAATCACTAGGGAAATTCTATGGCAACTTTGTATTAATTTTTTTTTTCCATCACAATAACATGTTTCTTCTTTATTTTTTTCTGTAGCGTTACGAAATGGTGCATTGAAATATGAACAACTATGAGTTTACCTCAGTCACCAATATGATTGATAATGGGGAAGAGATATTTAAATTTCTCAGCCACTTATATATGTGCGTATTTTTAATCCTTTTTAGCCACAATTTCTCTCCACTTGTTTGAATATTTAAATATAAGAAATATTTTATTAAATTGTTAATATAATCTTTTCCCATATGCACAGTATTTTTTTGATTACATGCATTGTATGTGAAAGATTTGAGTGCTTCTTCTACCCTAATAATAATAATTATATTTGTCTTTTTTATTCTTTTTCCCTCATAATACATGAACCATCTTTTTGACCTTAATCACTAGGGAAATTCTATGGCAACTTTGTATTAAATTTATTTTTCCATCACAATAACATGTTTCTTTTTTATTTTTTCTGTAGAGTTATGAAATGGTGCATTGAAACTCTTATTCTTCATTATTTTAAACAGAGTTTTATTTTCAAAAGTTTGGTACTTCAATGACAATGCCTTTATGAGGAGAATTAAGATTCAAAATTTTCATCATCTATTTGTTAAAACTATCAAATTATCAAAGAAGAAGAATAAATTCTATCTTGTATAAAAAAATTTTTTAAAAAAGAAGAAGAAGAAGAAGAAGAAGAATAATAAAGTATGTTAATTGTCCTATAAATAATGAATGAAGGAGAGAGCAAAGTTACACATGACATTTTTCTCCTTTGCCCTTATAAATATTGTCTTCACAAACACATTTTGTGACACTTTTTCATTGTTGCATTGCAACAGATGCTATTTAAGACGCCTTTTCTCCTGTGATTTTTTAATTGGAGTTTTAAAAATGCTAGATTTTAAAATGCACATTTTGAAATAACTTATCCAATCAGGTCCCAAATATGTGAATGCTTAACAACTAATGAGTCCGTAATTGTTTTAAGTTTTTTTTTTTTCTTTTTTGGTGGCAATGTCTATAACTCTTCAAATTAGGTGATAGAATAAACATATTTTGTCTCATTTTGAATATTCTACTTTATATTTCAAATAAAATAAACCGATATCCAATCACACTTCAAATAACTCCAAAACTTGCTTAAATCATCTATAGTAATGCTATTAATAAGTTGGGGTATGTGACACAAATGGGTCTCAACTCTAATTCCTATCCTTATGCCCATTTGAATTATTGGGTTCCTAAAAAAGGCATAGTGGCATACAAATGTAGTCATCCATATTTGGATTGCAGCCTAATAGAATGGTTGTTCCACATGTTGGTACAACATTTTGACCAAGAAATAAACACATCATTAGTAAAACGAAAGTTTGATTATTGGCATTTTTTATTTTTAGTCATGAATTGTCTGAATAGTGCAACCGATTGGAGCCATCACTTCCTATCAAAAAATCAAATAAGATCAATCAACCACAAAACTTTTGACATTGCAAAGTTGTGTTATAATAATCAATGATGTGGCTCTTCCTTGAATTAGTTGTTTATTCTTAGGGATAAAACTTGTAATTTTTATCTCCTCTTAAGGATTCATACATGCCCATTAGGTCAATTCACAAAATTAGACTTTAACAAAAATGAAAATGACAAAATTAGACAATTATCACTCTCAACGTAGACTTTGTCAATTTAGAACCTAACAAAAAAAGGGTAAAAGGGGCCCACTAAAGGTGGTTTTCCTACATTAATGTAACCATTGTAGTATCATATTGGTTGGATTAAGTGAGCCATAGTTATCGCATATCCACTAGAATATCAATGGGTACTAAGTTAGTGTTTTACCAATAATCCATAAGTGCTTTCCATTCCGTGAGTCGAACTTAGGACCTAGTGCCCACCACACCAGTTAGAAGTAAGTTCACTAACCATTGATCCATCACCCAGCTTGATGGTTAAACAAGTTTTTTCACACTAAGAAGTCCATAATCGCCTATATTGCTTGAAGGGGGGCTTATTTACTAGCAGTATTCATTACCCTAAAAGGATTTTCTTCTTGGACAGGACAAAAGATTTGTATATATGTGTGTGAGATAATGTCCTGAGTAGAAAGAACCTTGTAACTCAATTGATATTTGTTGATAATATCATGAGATATTTAAGATTTAATACTTTAAATCCCCCTTTTATCTAATTATCATATTATAAAATAAAATAAAAAAGTAGTATCATGACAAGAGGATGTGGTTGTGTTTTACCTATAAAATAAAATAAAAGTAGTATTTCACTCTCAAAGTAAGAGTCATAGGCCCACAGTGATAGGCACAGTAGAGAAATCCACCTTAATTTAGTCAAGCAAGCAATTTAAATAAGGATTATGAATGGGCCCTTTTCTTGGCCTTACCCATTCGATTGACTATTCAAATAAAGTCAAGCTCATTGATCTGATCATAAAGATAAAATAACTGTACTTTGTGTTATGTGAATATATTATGTATATATTGGCAAATCATCCATAATTTAATCTTACCTTTACCAAAGCTTAGACCCAGGAGTCCTGCTTCTCCTTACTACGTGTGAGATATGAGCCTCTTTTCATGCGCAATAGGGATGAGAAAAAATGTTTGCACTTTTGTGTTCGTCAATGTTATCTAAGGGTGCGTTTGTTTTGGCTAAAAAGGGTTTCAGGAAACCACTTTACACCCCTCTGTGTGTTTGGTAAACATAGAAAATTCGGTCAAATGGAAATTAGTTTCCATGTTGGCCATAAAATAACCCTCATTTGGTGTAAAACCATTTCGGCTTCTATTTTACCTTCAAATCAATTACACCCCAGGAAAATAGAAGAGAGAGAGAGAGAGAAACAGCAAGGAGATTGCACCAGAAGCACCGTCTCGTCGCACCCAGCACTAGCCCCAACCCCAGATCGCACCGATCTCGTCGCACCCCAGCACCGGCGAGATCACACCGCCTAAAGCACTGGCGAGATCGCATCCCAGCACTAGCGAGATCGCACCCCAACACCGGCGAAAAATGCACCCATAGTCGCCATTGGAAGCTCATCGGTGCTGCCATCAAGATCGTCACCACCCAAGCCCGATCCACCCAAAACTGATTTCGTCCTCGACCCACCCAAGACCGAGCTCGTTCTCAACACACCAATCTTGTTCTCCCTCTTGCTCAATGTCGCCAATCTGGCCGCCACCGACTACCAGCCCACTTCACTCCACCCCCAAACCCACCCGATCTGGCCATTGTTGTCCTCCACGGAACTCTGATCTCTCTCTGGCCGCCACCGATCTATCTCTCTTTCCTTCAATCTGTCGCTCTTTCTCCCTCCAATTTCACTTTCTTCCTCTGCTCAATGTTTTTATTTTAATTTTTGTTTGTGTTAAGTGTATATATTGAAATTTTCTGTAGTAAAATTTGTTTGGATGCTATGAGAAAATGTGAAAAATTTGTAGGAAAATAGCATTTTTAGAATGTTAGCAAACACTGAAAATAATTTTCCAGTCTATTTTTCATTGCATAACCAAACACCTGGATTTTATTTTCTTTATGGAAATTCACTTACCCCTGCATTCATTTTACACTCAGAATTCGATTTACATTGAACCAAATGCACCCTAAGTATGTATGCGGCTGTGCGGTTGTTTATCTAGTTTTGTAGATTTCCTATGTAGCGAATGGGTGTCACTTGGTCAATGTGAGACCATGCAGTTTGTCGCTAGGTTGTGATCATGTACCGGTTGTAGCATAATACACTTTGCTATCTGTATATATATAAAGCTAGCCTTCCATAGTTCTGTTCTGTTTGAGGTTTGTTATGTGTGATTTTGTTTTATGGAATAAGAAAGCAAAAAATCTCTCCTCCTTCCTCTCTCCTTGCTGTGTCTATTTGGAGCAGCATGTTAATGGCTTGGATTCTATGGTGGATAATGTTTGCTGGAGGTAGAACAATGAAAGCTTGCCTTGGTTGTAGTTAGAATGTGCCCATCAAAATCGTGTGGGTGAAATGTTGGGGAATCTCTTTCAGGGGTCAAGGTTTTGTATCATTGTAATGGCTGTTTTATTATTTTAAATCATGGGTTTTGGTGGGCGTAGTGAATCTTTGAGGGATCCTTTTTGCAAAAGTGGACATTATGAATGGAATCTATGCTGCATGTCTACTAGATTACTTGGTAACTCTAATGTGATTGGTCTAAGTTTAAGGATACGACCTTGGTAACTCTAAAATATGATTAGTTGTGAGTGGTAATGAAAAAATGATGACTCATGTCTATTTTTCACCGTCGATCATTTCAATTAATTGTGATAAATCATGTAATTTCTTACAACTATTTGTGGTAAATCATGTAAATCTTAAAGAATTATAGGTTACTTAAATTTCAATTTTATGTACGGATCTTACATATATACAACCATTAAAAAAAATGCCGTATTATGTGTACATTGTACTATGCAACATGACAAGTCTATAAATACAACTTTTGTGCTAAATTCTAATATGATCGATCATGAGTGGTAGAGAAAAAGTGATAGATTCATATTATCCATTAATCATAGTCGAGCATTTCAACAAGTTGTAATAAATTGTATACTTTTAAAAAATTATTTATAAGATGAGTATGCAATGTTACACTAGTTTACTTTAATCTTAATTTTACCCTAAATATATTCAGATCTTCTAGATTTTCTTGGATACTCTACCAATAGATTTATTTAAATCCTAACCACTCTTTTATGATTTAAGGGTTTAGATTCTGTCATGTAAGTATTCCATTAACAATACTCTTAAAATAATAAAATAATGTTGCAAACAAAACAATTAAGATTATTGTTAGCGTTTTCTCAAAAAAAAATTATTGTTAGCGAAATGCTGATATGGTAAAATCTAAACCCTTAAATCATTAAAGAATGATTAATATTTAAGAAAATATATTTGGTAGATACTCTGATATCTAGAAGATCTTAATCCTATAATTTTACCTAAAAGGTGTATTATGTAACATGTGTACTCTCACATATATATATATATATATATATATATGCACCCCATGTATCATGTGTAAACTGTGAAGGACTTTCCGTCAATTCCGTCGTAAGTTGAAACTTGTCAAAGGCTCATCTAACCCCTTGGTGAAACTTGCTTTCACTTTGGGAGGAACCTTCTTGTGGTGTAAACAAACCTATGTCATAGGCCCAAGTCAATTTACTTGGAAAACTGGTTCTCAGGTGGGAAATTATGTACAACATAATCAGTCACTCTTTACTTGTCTTTGATTCTCATCTAAAAGCAAACAGCAATTCTATGGCCAAAAATAGTTGACCAATCATTGTGTGAGTATGGGACCCAATAATTACTTTTTTGATAGATTATTACACAAGAATCTGATTGCTTGGGCCTGCCACTAAGAATGCAACTTCAATTAAATTAATAGGGTGTCTTAATCATGGAATCGACCCGGCATTAGCATGTTGCATATGTTGTCCATATCAATTTCATTGTGGAATCTATCTAATCTTTCGGTCACTTTGATTATTTATTATTTTAAGTTGGAACTTCTAGGAGTTTCTGAATTGGTCTAACTTATCCTTCAGACTAAAAACCCATTTGTTAAAAATAAAAATGGCGATATGTGGTTGCTCAAGTATTGAATAAATTTTAGTTGAAATAAAATGAAAGATCGAGACTGCATGCTTAATACTATATATATTTGTTGAGTTTCCATCGTTTTGATCGTCACCATTGTTTGTTTGACTGAAAATTTTCACTTTGATGATATGTCTTGCTCGCTTTGAGTTGGTATCGATGATGTTATATGATTTCGTGTTTAAAAAATGTGGCTCCAAGAATGCCTTAGTGAGGAAACTTTGTCGAGCAGTAATTGCTTAATGGAGGTTTGATTATCGAGACAAGACGTGACATGTGAAATTTAATTTCTTTTTGAAATTAAGTAATTTTGATTACATATTACTTGCAGAAATAGCTTAATGGTAGGAAATATGCGTGACTCATTAGTTTACGATTTTGAGATTGTGGGTTCAAGTAATGATAACTAGCAAGTTCTACTATTACACAGGTAGTCTCAGGTCATTCATGAGTAAGGTTTAAATTGGTTAGAGGCAATGATCACACATTCACACCTACAAGCTTCCTTTGACTATATTACCTAAGGGTTTGTTTGGTTAGAGAAGTAGAAAAGTGGGAGGATAGAAAATAGGGAGAGGATAGAAAAGTAAGAGGATAGAAGAGATTTAGTTTTCTCCCATTTGTGTTTGGTTGTGATGATAGAAAATTAAAGAAATGAAAAACTGATTTGTTTGGTTGAGAAGAAAAATGAGAGGATGAAAAATGAAGTTGATATAAATTTATAATTTATGTCCATCATTAAATAAAACAAAAAAGAAACACATTTTTTTTATTAAAAAAATTGTGCATGGACACTTCAAAAAAAAAAAATAAATAAATAACACAAGCCAAAGGAAGATGAGCGTAACCCCCCCCCCCCAAAAAAAAACTAAGAAGTACAAAAAAAGTCAA
The DNA here is from genome assembly GCF_001633185.2 of Quercus lobata. Lineage (NCBI taxonomy): Eukaryota > Viridiplantae > Streptophyta > Magnoliopsida > Fagales > Fagaceae > Quercus > Quercus lobata. The sequence continues at coordinate 19,936,958 of NC_044906.1, read as the reverse complement.
AAAAAAAAAAAAGTAGTGAAAAAGAATATAGGAAAAAAAAAGGGAAACTTGAGAAGAGAGAGTCACAAAAACAAAAATCAAAGAAAAAAGAAAGCTAGCAAGAACGATGCCCATGTGCAAGTGCACATGGGCATTTTGGTCAGTGCCTCACACCTTGAGCTTTTCTCCCCCCAATTTTCTCCCTATTTTGGGGAGAAAGCATTTTGGTGGGTCCAAGGAGAAAACATCCGGGCCTACCACTTTTTTTCCCTCTTTCCTCCCAATCAAACAACTACTAAAAATGCTATCTTTCCACTTTTCTTCCCTCAATTTTCCATTCTCCTTAAAATCCCTTCAAACAAACACACTTTAAAGGTAAGGATTCAAACTCTAGATGTAACTCTTGACTACACTACTTCAATTTAAGACATATAACCATAAAGAAAAAAAGTTTGATGTTATTTTAAGCTACTTGCATGAAAGATAAAAACATTGGAAGAAAACTTATTTACATTATGTAACTAGACAACTAAATATAAGGACTAAAAAAATATATATTGCAAGGATAAACAAGTAGAATGAGTTTTTGATGTGTTTTGCTTTTAAAATGCAAGCCTTACTTATCCTTGAGGCTCGATAGTTTTTAGTAGTAGTTATAAACTATGTGTACGTCATGTTTGTCTCATTTTTGAGACACATGTCTCGATGTGTTATCACCCTTCCTTTGAATTTTAGGATAGTTGCCCAATTAAATTCTAACTTACTTTTATTTTAATTCCTAGTTCTTTGTAATTACTTACTTAGTAGATATATATGGTGGTCATGTAATTTCATACATGTTAATTATGCACCATATTCACACAAGAAACATTATAATCCCCTCGTGTCACATGCTTGTTGTTAAACTAATTTAATACTGTATATAAAAAAATAAGCATTGCTTTACAATTAAGGTTGTTCTGCCACATAGGGAAAAAAAAAAAAAACCATCTAAAAATCTGCCATGCTTACAATTAAAAAGTGAAACATTATATTGTTTCATTATTTTATAATAATACGAACCACTATGAGTTTACTTCAATCACCAATATGATTGATAATAACGAAGAGATATTAAAATTTCTCAGCCACTTATATATATGTGTGTGTTTTTTTTATCCTTTTCAACCACAATTTCTCTCTACTGGTTTGAATATTTAAATATAAGAAATATTTTATTAAATTGTTATTATAATCTTTTCCCATATGCATAGTATTTTTTTTTTTATTATTATATGCATTGTATGTGAAAGATTTGAGTACTTCTTCTACCCTAATAATAATAATTATGTTTGTCTTCTTTATTCTTTTTATTCTTTTTCCCTCATTATACATGAACCATCTTTTTGACCTTAATCACTAGGGAAATTCTATGGTAACTATGTATTAAATTTTTTTCCCCCATCACAATAACATGTTTCTTCCTTATTTTTTCCTAGAGTTATGAAATGGTGCATTGAAATACAAACAACTATGAGATTACTTCCGTCACCAATATGATTTATAATGAGGAAGAGATATTAAAATTTCTTAGCCACTTTTATATATGTGTGTGTTTTTTATCCTTTTCGGCCACAATTTCTTGCCACTTGTTTGAATATTTAAAAATAAGAAATATTTTCCCATCAAAGAAAAAAAAGAAAGAAATATTTTATTAAATTGTTGTTATAATCTTTTCCCATATGCGTAGTAATTATTTATTTATTTATTACATGCATTATATGTGCAAGATTTGAGTGCTCCTTCTACCCCAATGATAATAATAATAATTTTGTTTGTCTTTTTTATTCTTTTTCCCTCATAATACATGAACCATGTTTTTGACCTTAATCACTAATAATCCATAGGTGCTTTCCATTCCGTGAGTCAGACTTAGGACCTAGCGCCCACCACACCAGTTAGAAGTAAGTTCACTAACCATTGATCCATCACCCAGCTTGATAGTTAAACAATTTTTTTCACACTAAGAAGTCCACAATCGCCAATATTGCTTGAAGGGGGGCTTATTTACTAGCATTAATCATTACCCTAAAAGAATTTTCCTCTTAGACAGGATAAAAGATTTGTATATATATATATATATATGTGTGTGTGTGTGTGTGTGTATGATAATACAATGAGTAGCAAGAACCTTATAACTTAATTGACATTTGTTGATAAAGTCATGAGATATTTAAGATTTTTAATACTTTAAATCCCCTTCTTATCTAATTATCATATTATATAATAATAAAAAAGTAGTATCATGAGTAGAGGATTTGGTTGTGTTTTATTGACAAAATCCATATAACAAATGGTAAAATATCATTTTCGTTCCTAAACTTTCACAAAAGTTCGTTTTTCGACCATAAACTTTGTAAAATGTTCTACTTTTCATCGTTTTGTTTATATTCGTTAGTTTATGTCTTACGTGACTTAATAGAGTGATGATGTAATATTTGACTTGAATTAAACTAATTTATTTTTTAATTTATAAACACGTGTCACCCAATGATTGGCACGCATGGATTAAAATTTTCAATGAGACAAAATTACCCCCACACCCACACACAACCCAATTCAAACGACGAACCTTAGGTCCTCCAATGCCATAGTCCCACTGGCCTTAATCGGCGACCCCAACCTGCGATGAAGAGTTCAAAGGCAGACCTCCTCTGTTGTTGAAGATAACGGGTATTGAAGCAACATAAAGAGTTTGAGTGTTCTTGCTATAGACAGAAGAGAAGACTTTCGAATAAGAAAATGAATTTGTCTTCATGGGTTTACTCAACAATTCTTCACTAGAATATCTTGTACTGGTAGTGGTGTAGTAAACCTTTATCAGATTCCAATAGAAAATGTTTCTGGAAGGAGATTATTGAAAGTCAAGATGATGATGATGATGAGGTAATAAGGATATATATATATATATATATATATATTTATATTTTGATGTTTTTGAGCAAGATGATATTACAACTATGGCGTTGGGGACCTGGGTTTCATCTTTTCAGATTTGGGGATTTTGGAGATTGGGTTGTTTGGATCGGGCTGTTTGGGTGTGAGGGTAATTTTGTCTCACTGAAAATTTTAATCCATGTGTGCCAATCATTGTGTGACACGCATTTATAATTTAGAAAATAATTTAGTTTAGTCTAAGTCAGATATCACATCAACATTCTGTTAAGTCACGTATGACATAAATTAACAGGTATAGACAAAAAGACGAAAAGTAAAACGTCTTGCAAAATTTAGGGACGAATGACAAACTTTTAAAAATTTAGACACAAAAAAAAAAACTCTTATAAAAGTTTAGGAACGAAAATGATATTTTATCCTTTACCAAACAGGTATAATATTTCACTCTCAAAGCAAGAGTCATAGGCCCACAGTGATAGGCACAGTAGAGAAAGCCACCTTAAATTATTCAAGCAAGCAATTTGAATAAGGATTATGAATGGTCCCTTTTCTTGGCCTTACCCATTCAATTGACTATTCAAATAAAGTCAAGCTCATTGATCCGGTCATAAAGATAAAATAACTGTACTTTGTTTTATGTGAATATATTATGTATATGTTGGCAAATTAGATCCACACTTTAACCTTACCTTTTCCAAAGTTTATTGAATTTAGAAATTTGAATTAAATCCTTTGTAGGCTTGTAGCCCGGGTTAAATTAAATTTGAATTTCTACTCTCAGGATGGCTATAGCCTATACTTAAATATTTTAAGTGTGTATGTTGGTTAGATCAAGTTACACAAGATTTTCTTTCTTAAAAAAAGTTACACATGATATAACTATTTATTAATGTTATACTACTGAAAAACTTTTATTATATTAATATTTGACAATCCCATTGTAGGATTTCACATTCTCCTAGATGTTGTCATGCACGTCAAAAATCATATTAATGGGAAGTTATTTATTATTTGAACTATAAACTCATATTTTATATATAATTTAGAAGTGAAAAAAAAAAAAAAGCTTGAAATTCTATATTTTTTAGATGAAATAGTTATTAATTTCCAATCATCTTAGTATTTTGTAGAAATGATTGACACAAGGAGATGAGATAATCTAATATAAAGTTTTTAAGTGGTGTAATTTTAACTTAATCCCTCTCAAGCTTGTAAAATTTTTAAGATCATGTATTACATTTTCTTTTTATACTCTCAATACTTGTAAGATTATAAGATCATTAAAGATCAATAGCCATCTCATTTATAAAATTTTAAATTTCAAGTTTTTTGTACATATAAAACTATGTATAAAAAGATGAGTTTATAAATAGAATTGTAAACAAAATTATGAGGAAATTTGGCGTGTGCATGAAGAACATAAAAAACATGTAATGAAGTGATATATTCAAAATATTAACTTGAATTTCACCTATCTATCTACAGTCTACACACACATGACATACCTTAATAGTATGCCTGTGCAATACACAACTCAATTAAGAATAGAAAATGTTTCAATATTATTGATTAATAAAATAAATAGTAAAAAAAACATTAATCTACTTTACGAATAAGTCCAATTTGTTTAATAGAAAAACCAAAGATTATAATAAAATGGGACCAATGGCAGAAGAAGTCCAACAATATGAAAAAAAAAAAAAAAAATTAGTGAAATAAAGACCATTAGGCCAGAATGACAGGAATAATGGTCAATAGGCTCACAAAAATAATAAGTGGCCAGGAAGAAAGCAAATGGGTCGAGGAAGCCCAATAAATAAAGTAATAAGCCCATGAGAATTGTAAGAGATAAAGAGAAAGTAAAATGGGCCAGGGAAGCCCAATAAAGGAATTAGTAAATTCATAAGGTTGGCACAAAGGCCAATATGCCCGAAAGGTAAGGATGCGGTAATTGGGCCGGGAAAGTCCAAAGGATTTAGCAAAAACTCATTGGGGTGAAAGAGGTAAGGAAGAATGAAATGGGCCGAGGATGCCCGAGGAATGAAATGGGCCAAGGAAGCCCAAGGCACGAAATAGGCTGGCCTAGTAGGAATGTTGGCAAGTAAAGCTCAAAGGAAGAAAGGAATGTAAGAAACAAATTGGCAGGAGCTTCAGCCTATAAGCCCAGAAGTAACAACAAGATAAAAGGATAAGTGACATCATAACAAGAGTAGTGCAGTGGCATGACAGGAGCTTCAGCCAGCCTATGGACGCAGGATGAAAGGGGACATGGGCCAAGTAGAAGGGAGAAAGCCCCCATGTATCATTCACACCACAAGAGTTAAACAAATACCAAAGCATGCAGCAGAATCATACTAATGCAGAGCTAATGGCAAATGCGTGAAGGCTAGAAAAATAATGGATTCATATGGAAGTGAAGCATGCACATAAGGCTCAAGCACCACCTACCTGTACCCAGCCAATACAAGGGAGGTGAGCCACAAGTTAGAGGTATGAAAGGTTGTAGTCTAGCCGTGGGGAGAAGGGGGAGCTTATTTTGGGGTTCCCACTTAAGCACTTTTGGGAGGAATGTCATACTGGGACGACATCTTACCCAAAAGAAGTAAACATGAGTTGGAATCATTAAATGCATGTCATAAAGGTTGATAAGGGAATGGCATAACCGTTATTTAGATGAGAGTGTTAAGGGAGGTAAGAGACAAAACAAAATCACTTTTGTGTTTTGTTTTGTCTAGGAATGAGGGGTGGCCCCTCCAACACAGTGTAGTGGTGGTGGCTAGGCAGCTGGCAGGCCAGTGGACAGTCTTGGAAGGACGTCCACAATAAGCCAAAAGTGGTTAAGGGGTAAAAATGGTAAATCCTATTACGACAAACATTATAAAAGGCTATAGTTGTGAATAGTGAGGGAAGGAACAACGGAAAATAGAAACAGAGAGATCAAAAGAAAGAAAAGAAAACAAAGTAAGCAAAAAAGAAAAGGAAAAAGAACATAGAAATCCAAAAGAGAGGGAAGAAACATGAGTGGTAGGAGCAAAAACATGCATCAATAGACTATCCATTTTTCTCCCTCTTAATAGCCTACTCTCTAATGAACTAAGAATTCGAGATTAAGCCATCTAGGTCATTTTTTCAAAGTGTGTAACTTTTACGGCAGGGGCTCCCTTTGAGATTACTCACATCGGAGATCAGTTCCCTCTTTGGACTTGTATCTGCCAAAGAGCTAAATCCATTCTTTTGACAGATGAATCTTCTTTTTTTGTTTTGGTTGATCAATGACTAACTTATTATCTTACTGCTAAGCTTGTCGTTGTGACCTTGTTATTCGTAATCACACTACCCTATCCTCTTTTGTTGTATTATTGTTATAAGTAGAAATGTTTTAGTTATGCTGCTACATCGTGCTTCCTGCTATAACATCTGCAACAGTCTTTCCTGCCGTGAGCACGTGGTACACTCAAGGTTCCTGCCATGACGTATCTATACAGGGATGGCCCAACTTGCGAACAAGCTGGCTTAAGGTGTGTTTCAGTTAGGCCAGTCTTGACTCTTCTACTCCAGAATCACGGGTCATGGTACAATAGGGGAGATTCAGCCCAAAATTCAAAAAATGCCCACCACAAGTGTAAGACACAATTTGTAGTAGATAATATATGAAATAATATGGAATGAATTTATATCATATTATTTTTTCTAAAAAGACTATGTTGGTGACAATAACTAAATAACAAATATTAGAGCAAAGGTTTTATACTTTCACATGGAATATATATGTTCGTATGTGTTTGTTAAGTTGAATCACAATTTATGTGAAGAAATTGTTAATTGAAAAATTAAAATTTCATGGTCAGAATTAAAACTGTTTAAAATTTATGGTTTTATTTGGAAACATCACAAGTTTTTAAAGAATTATATAATTTACCAAAATTTTAATGAAGTTTAGGGCATGTTTGGTACATTGAATGAGGATTACAACAGAAATTGTAATTTTTATTACTAGGAATAAAATGTATTGTAATGGAATAATTAAACAAATTCATAAGTTTAGATGTGAGTTGTAACATTAAAATAAAATTTAAAATTTATTTTAGGAAATATCTTACTCATTCAATTATATTTCCTTAAAAAATTATATATTTTTTAAAAAATTAATAGAGAGATGAGTTGTTTTTTATTTTTATAATTATTGTGTATATGGAAAAATTGTTTATTTTGAAATATATTGATTTTAGAAAATATTGCACCCACTAAGTAATAGCTATGACAACCTTTTTAGAGAAGAATAGTTTGAAGAATAACTATACATAATGAATGACTATTCCTTATAATAAAAACATGATCAAACTAAAGAATGAATAAACTATAGGAATAATTATTACATTATATTACTTGTTACAGTCTACTAAACACTCTTAGTCACTTGCTAACCACAAATTTTAAGAACCCAACTTTTATATACAATATATAATGTATGAGAATATAATATTTCATATATTAAATTTTCACAAATTTTGTGAAGTTTAGTCACAATTTGTGTACATTTATTTTACAATTAAAAACAACTTATTGAAAATGTGAATTAAAGAGATTAAAGATTTTATGGCTTGAATTAAAATTGTTTAAAATTTATGGTTTAGTTTGAAACAATCACAAATTATTGGAGAATTATATAATTTACTAAAATCTTTAAATGAAGTTTAGTCACTTTGCGCAACGACAAATTTTAAGACCCAAATTTTTTATACAATATATTATATATGAGATATTATATAAATATAATATTTCATATATTACATACATCCATTAAAATTCATTCAATAAGTGATATTTTAATATGGGACCAATGGAAGAGGTGGTGGTTGAACCAAAGAGTAAAGACTATTTATTGACCTTGTCCTTGTGATGAGTGTCATGTTGTCCTTGTGGTGTGAATGTTGTTAGCTTGTATTTTGTTTAGCTTGTATCACTATTTGAAACACAAAATCGAAATATAATATGATTTTAGATAAGATAGAACATTGAAGAAGAATACATGTGAATGACACTGATTGATCTGTCAAGAGTCTATAATTGATTTCATAGTTTATCTCTTACTTTAATGACCTTACTCTTACAAGAGGTGGAGGTGTTAACTAGGTGAAGCTCAATAATATCTACTATAGGGGTTTATCTTTGTAGATGTAGGATTTTATTGGTGCTAATTAGACATTCATTGGATTCTTTTAGCTATTTTAGATATTCATTAGATTGTCTTATGAAGTAAATTTTTTATCATTTAGGTTATAAGGTAATAATTGATGATGTCCGTGAAATTGCATATTATTAGGCTGCCATGTTTAGGCACTATATGTAAGAAAACTTAGCTGTTGACTTAAGCTAATAACCTAATACCATACGGGGTATGGCTTGATGGTAGGAGTTCTCGTCATGCACTCAAAGAGAAACGGTTCGAGCGATAGCCTCAGCAAGGTCTAGGTGGTACACATTGTATTATTCATTGCCGTCACGTGACGTGGTGGGGTCGATGAGTCCACATTGGAAACCCCTGTTTTTATTGAAAAAAAAAAAAAAAAAACCTAATGAGTAATAACACAAACTTCTAACTGTATATAGATGCTTCAGCGTAGTTTCATAACATGTTACATCATAATTAAATTTTTGTTGTTACCTTATTTTGAGGGAGTTTGGATTCGAATTATAAGTGGTTGCGTTTGCGTTTTCTGACCCTTTTTTTTTTGTTCCAGCCGCACTATTTGACCCAGTCAACTGTGAACAGTGCACGGATGTACTATTCACGGACCCACAAATTCCACTTTTCAGTTACTTTTTCATTAAAAATGAGTCCCACAACACTATTTACATATTTAAAAATTATTTTGCTACAGTGTTTTCAGTTTTTAGTTTTCAATTTCAGCAAAATAAGTTCTATCCAAACAGACCCTTTGTTTAGTTGGTTACCCATTTAATAATCTAGTAGCTACAACGTTAATATTACATTTTGGGATCACATGCCACACATTTCCTCCATACGAGCAGCACTAAAATGTTACTGATGGGTTTTTTTCTAGGAGGTAGAGACTCCTTTCGATTTCGAAGGAGGTCAACATCGGACGCATACGAGAATACCAGCGAGGTTAGACCCAGGAGTGCTGCTTCTCCTTACGACGTGTGAGATATGAGCCTCTTTTCGTGCGCAATGGGGATGAGAAAAATGTTTGCACTTTTGTGTTCGTCAATGTTCTAAGTATGTATGCGGCTGTGCGGTTGTTTATCTAGTTTTGTAGATATTCTATGTAGCCAATGGGTGTCTCTTGGTCTATGTGAGACCATGCAGTTTGTAGCTAGGTTGTGATCATGTACCTGTTGTAGCATAATGCACTTTGCTATCTGTATATATATAAAGCTAGCCTTCCTCAGTTCTGTTCTGCTCGAGGTTTGTTATGCGTGATTTTGGTTTATGGAATAAGAAAGCAAAAAATCTTTCCTCTCTCTCTCCTTGTTGTGTCTATTTGGAGCAGCATGTTAATGGCTTGGATGCTAGGATGGATAATGTTTGCTGGAGGTAGAACAATGAAAGCTTGCTTTGGTTGTAGTTAGAATGTGCCCATCAAAATCGTGGGGGTTGGAATGTTGGGGAATCTCTTAGAGGGGTCAAGGTTTTGTATTATGGTAATGGCTATTTTATTATTTTAAATCATGGGTTATGGTGGGTGAAGTGTATCTTTGAGGGATCTTGTTTGCAAAAGTGGACATTATGAATGGAATCTATGCTGCATGTCTACTAGATTGCTTGTTAAAGCGGGCCATAGTTTTAATCGAAAGTATACTATGCTACAGTGCAAGTCTAAGGATACAACTTTGGTAACTCTAATGTGATTGGTCTAAGTTTAAGGATACCACTTTGGTAACTCTAAAAAATGATCAGCTGTGAGTGGGAATGAAAAAATGATGACTCATGTTATCTATTATTCACAATCGATTATTTTAATTAGTGTAATTTTTTACAACTAGTTGCGATATATCGTGTAAATCTTAAAGAATTATGGTTTACTTATATTTTGATTTTACGTACGAATCTCACGTATATATATACAACCATTAAAAAAAAATCGTATCATGTGTACACTGTACTATGCAAGCCAAAATTGGGTTTTACCCATTTCAGTCAAACTTTCTAGTAAAATACCTCCTATCTAAAACTATTTAAGGATATGCCCCTGTTTTGAAACTTGATTTTTAGAAAATCGAGTTTCAATGAAATACTTGATTTGGCGAAAATCGAGTTTCATGGAACTCGAGTTCCATACAGGGTTTTTTTTTTTTTTTTTTTTTTTTTTTTTTTTTTTTTTTAAGTTTGATTGCCTATAATTTGATTTTTGCCAAATCGAGCTTTTCATTGAAACTCTATTCAAAAATCGAGTTTAAAACAGAGACATATCCCTAAATAGTTTCAAACATTGAGCATTTTACTAGAAAATTTGGCTAAAAGGGGTATATCCCCATTTTGGCTGTACTATGCAATATGGCAAGTTTATAAATACAACATTTGTGCTAAACTCTAATATATATTGATCATGTGTGTTGGAGAAAAAACAATAGATCCATATTATTCATTACTCACAGTCTAGCATCTCAATAAGTTGTGATAAATTATATAATTTTAAATGAATTATATATAAGATGAGAATGCAATGTCACACTAGTTTACTTTAATCTTAATTTTACCATAAATATAATTTTATCTAAAAGGTGTGTTATGCAACATGTGTACTCTCACATATATGCACCACGTGTATCATGTGTAAACTGTGAAGGACTTTCCGTTGTAAGTTGAAACTTGTCAAAGGCTCATCTAACCCCTTGGTGAAACTTGCTTCACTTCGGTCGGAACTTTCTTGTAGTGTAAACAAACCTATGTCATAAGCCGAAGTCAATTTACATGGAAAACTGGTTCTCAGGTGGGAAATTATGTACAACATAATCAGTCACTCTTTACCTGTCTTGGATTCTCATCTAAAAGTAAACAGAAATACCATGGTAAAAAATAGTTGACCAATCATTGTGTGAGTATGGGGTCCATTAATTACTTGCTTTGATAAATTATTACACAAGAATCTGATTGCTTGGCAGGCATCCATTAGTACCGTTTAAGATCCGCTTATTTTGTTGAAATTAAATTGCTGAAAATATTATAAATAAAAGTAAAAATTAGCTGAAATAGTACAGTGAGACCTATAAATATTGCCAAAAATTGCAATGAGCCCATGAATAGTAGCAAAAATAAGTTAAATAGTAAAATAAGCTAACAAAAATTAAAAATCAACTTATTTTTATTACTATTCACAGGCCTCATTGCACTTTTTGGTACTATTCATGGGTCTCACTATACTATTTCAGCTAACTTTTACCTTTATTTACAGTACTTTTAGCAAAAAAATTTCATTTTCAGTAAAATAAGCAGATCTTAACCAGAGAATGCAGCTCCAATTAAGGGTGCGTTTGTTTCACCTGAAAACACTTTCAGGAAAACATTTTACACCCTTGTGTGTGTTTGGCAACTACGGAAAATATAGTCAATGGAAAATCATTTACGCTTTGACCGAAAAATAAGCCACTTTGAGCGTAAAATCATTTATGCTTTGATTTTACCTTCAATGAATTTCTGGAAAAGTGAAGGGTGACAACCCAGCTCAAGCACACACCCGAAGACAGAGAGAGAGCTAGAAGGGAAAGTGAAGAAGACAACCCAACCTTCGCCGGTATCAGACCCACCCACCGATCTCGCCGCCATCAGACCCATGTCACCGATCTTGCCTTCGCTGCCTCTAGATCAAACCCACTGTGACCCTCGTCGATGAGCGACCCACCGTGACCCATCTGCCGTGCAATCTTGCCTCTGCCGCCTCTAGATCGAACCCAGTCGCCTCTCTCTCTCTTCCTTCTTCTCTCAATTTGACCGGATTTGATGAATTTTTTGGTTTGGTTTGATATTATATATTTGTTTGGAAGCTGAGAAAATGTGAGTATCAAGTAGAAAATGTGTTTTCAATAGTATTTTCAAGAACACAACCAAACACTAAAAAATATTTTTCAAAGTATTTTTTAAAATACCACCAAACATTTGAAAACATTTTACACTTGGAAAACATTTTACATTGAAACAAACGCTCCCTTATGGTGTCTTTATCATGGAATCCACCTAGCATTAGCAAGTTGCACATGTTGTCCATATCAATTTCATTGTGGAGTCTGTCTAATCTTTCGGTCACTTTGATTATTTATTATTTTAAGTTGGAACTTCTAGGAGTTTCTGAATTAGTCTAACTTATAATGTAGATTAAAACATTTTTTTTTTTTAAATGTGTGGTTGCTCAAATAATTTTTTTTTAAACAATAGTTGAAATAAAATGAAAGATCGAGACTGCGTGCTTAATACTGTATATTTTTGTTGAGTTTCCATCGTTTTGATCGTCACCATTGTTTGTTTGATTGAAAATTTTCACTTTGATGATATGTCTCTCTTTGAGGTGGTATCAATGATGTTATATGATTTCGTCTTAAAAAAAATGTAGCTCTAGGAATATCTTAGAGCAACCACATCAATGTGTGCAAATTTTGCAAAACACCTACATCAGTTTGTTTATTTTACTATTTGTTTTATTTAAATAACTATTTTTCTCACTTTTTTTTATTATATTTCACCAGTCCCACCACCTTGCCAAAGTCTCCAAAATATCTCTTACACTCTCTATCTCTCTATTTTCCACCTTCTTCTTGTTTCTTCTTTTTTTTCTTTTCCTTCTCCTTCTTACATCTTCGGCATCTTCATCTTCTTCTTCTCATTCTCATTCACATTCTTCTTCTTTTTCTTTTCTTTTTCTATTTGAGTTTGATTATGGCCAGTGATTTTGGGTTTGCAATTTTGGTGGTGATTTTGGGTAGATTTTTCCACTACATGGATGGTGATTTTGGGGCTCTCCATTGACTGTTGTTACTGCTACTTCTTCTTCAACACCTTGTTCTTCTACTATTCTGCATTTTCTTCTTCTTCTTTTGCAATTTGGGTTTGATTATTTATATGGGTGTGAGGAGAGGGCTTGATGAATTTGGGATCTAGATTGATTTACATTTGAAGAATTTGATGATTTGTTGTTGGATTTAAGAGAAGATAAAATAAAAAAGAGGGTAGAGGAAGAGAGAGATCAGATGAGAGGGGAGAGATAATCAGATGAGAGATGAGAGATGAGAGAGAAAAAATAATAAAAAGTAAAATAGAAAGTTATAGTAACCGTGTAAATATGCACAGTTACTGTAGCAATTTTGGATATTTAGACAACTTTACCTTCACTGATGTGGAAGATTTTAGGGGAAAATGTGTAAAACATGTTGCTTTTTGTATTTTGTAAAGTTTTACATCCACTGATGTGGATGCTCTTAGTGAGGGAACTTTGTCAAGCAATTAATGTAGGTTTGATGATCAAGACAAGACGTGACATGTGAAATAAAAAAAAAAATGAAATTAAGTAATTTTGATTACATATTACCGGTGGATATAGCTTAGTGGTAGGAAGTACTCATGACTCATTAGCTTACGATTTTGAGGTTGTAGATTCGAGTAATGATAACTAGCAAGTCTTACTATTGCACAGGTAGTCCCACGTCATTCATGAGTAAGGTTTAAATCAGTCTAAGTCTGTTTGGTTGGAGGAGTAAAAAAATGAGAGGATAGAAAATGGGAAAATGATAGAAAAGTAAGAGGATAGAAGAGATTTAGTTTTCTCCCATTTGTGTTTGGTTGGGTGGATGGAAAATTGGAGAGAAGAAAAATTTATTTGTTTGGTTGAGAGGATGGAAAATGAAGTTGGTATAAATTTACAATTTAAGTCCACCTTTAAATAAAACAAAAAAGTAACATATTTCTATATTAAAAAAATTGTGCATGGACACTTCAAAAAAAATTACATAATACAAGCCAAAGAAAGATGAGCACACACCAAAAAAAAAAAAAAAGGAAACTTGAGGAGAGAGAGTCACAAACAAAAATCAAAGGAAAAAGAAAAAAGAAAATTGGCAAGAACAACGCTCCCAAAAAACAAAAATAGCAAGAACGATGCACATGGGCATTGTTCTTGCTAGTTTTTTTCCTCCCCCAGTTTTCTCCCCATTTTGAGGAGAAAACATTTTGGTAGGTCCAGGGAGAAAACACACAAACCTACCACTTTTTTTCTCTCTCTCTCCCCCCTCAACCAAACAACCACTAAAAATGTTATCTTTCCACTTTTCTCTGCTCAATATTCCATCCTCCTTAAAATCCCTCCAAACAAACACACTTTAAAGGTAAGGATTCAAACTCTAGAAGTAACCCTGCAACTTAAACCATTTTCCCTTTAGACCTTTAAGCACTTTGTACATGGAAAAAATGTCGATTAAGTTATAAACCTCTTGACTACACTACTTCAATGTAAGACATATAACCATAAAGAAAAAAAAGTTTGATGTTATTTTAAGCTACTTGCATGAAAGATAAAACATTGGAAGAAAACTTATTTGCATTATGTAACTAGACAACTAAAACAAGGATTTAAAAAAAAATTATTGCAAGGATAAACAAGTAGAATGGGTTTTAGACGTGTTTTTCTTTTAATATGCAAGCCTTACTTATCCTTGAGGCTCGATAGTTCTTGAGAAAGGCTAGGGACATCAAATTTGACACAACTTTGTATCATAACTCGTCACATGGCAAGTTGTGATTGATAAAGGTATGTCCCTACATGGCCCACTAACACACCCTTACCAATCACAACTCGCCATATGGTGATTGTGGTACAAAGTTGTGCCAAAATTGGTGTCCCTAACATTTCTCATAGTTCTTAGTAGTAGTTATAGACTATGTGTACGTCATATTTGTCTTATTTTTTAAGACTCATGTCTCGATGTGTCATCATCCCTCCTTTGAATTTTAGGATAGTTAACCAATTAAATTCTAACCTACTTTTATTTTAATTTCCGCTTCTTTGTAATTACTTACTTAGCAGATGTATAACAGTCATGTAATTTCTTACATGTTAATTATGCACCAAATTCACACAAAACACATTATAATCCCCTCATGTCACATGGTTGTTGTTAAACTAATTTAATACTATATATGAAAACAGAATCATTGCCCTACAACTAAGGTTGTTTTGTCATGTAGGAAAAAAAACTCATTTAAAAATCTACCATGCTTACAATTAAAAAGTGAAATATTATACTATTTCATTATTTCATAATAATACGAACAACTGTGAATTTACTTCCATCACCAATATGATTGATAATGAGGAAGAGATTAAAATTTCTCAGCCACTTATATATATATATATATAGGTGTGTGTGTGTGTTTTTTTTATCCTTTTTTAGCCACAAGTTATCTCCACTTATTTGAATATTTAAATATAACAAATATTTTATTAAATTGTTATCATAATCTTTTCCCATATGCATGGTATTTTTTTTATTACATGTTTTGTATGTGAAAGATTTGAGTGCTTCTTCTACCCTAATAATAATTATTATTATGTTTGTCTTTTTTATTCTTTTTCCCTCATAATATATGAACCATCTTTTTGACCTTAATCACTAGAGAAATTCTATGGCAACTTTGTATTAAATTTTTTTTTTCCATTACAATAACATGTTTCTTCTTTATTTTTTTCCATAGAGTTATGAAATGGAGCATTGAAATACAAACAACTATGAGTTTACTTCCATCACCAAAATGATTGATAATGAGGAAGAGATATTAAAATATCCAAGCCACTTATATATGTGTGTGTGTGTGTTTTTATCCTTTTCAGCCACAATTTCTCTTCACTTGTTTGAATATTTAAATGCAAGAAATATTTTATTGAATTGTTATTATAATCTTTTCCCATATGCATAGTATTTTTTTGATTACATGCATTGTATGTGAAAGATTTTGAGTGCTTCTTCTACCCTAATAATAATAATTATGATTGTCTTTTTTATCTTTTTGCCTCATAATACATGAACCATGTTTTTGACCTCAATCACTAGGGAAATTTTATGGCAACTTTGTATTAAAATTTTTTTTTCCCATCACAATAACATATTTCTTCTTTATTGTTTCCATAAAGTTATGAAATGGTGCATTGAAACTCTTATTCTTCATTATTTTAAACGGAGGTTTATTGTCAAAAGTTTGGTAGTTCAATGACAATGCCTTTACGAGGAGAATTAAGATTCAAAATTTTCGTCATCTATTTGTTTAAACTATCAAATTATCAAAGAAGAAGAATAATAAAGTATGCTAATTGTCCTATAAATAATGAATGAAGGAGAGACCAAAGTTACACATATGATATTTTTCTCCTTTGCCCTTATAATATTGTCTACACAAACACATATTTTGTGATGTTTTTTCTCCTGTTGCATTGCAAAAGACGCTATCTAAGAATACCTTGTTAACCTATCAAATATGTGAATGCTTTACAACTAATGAGTCCATAATTGTTTTGAGTGTTTTTTTTTTTTTTTTTGGCAACGTCTATAAGCTCTTCAAATTAAGATATATAATAAACATATTTTGTCTTATTTTGAATATTCTACTTTATATTTCAAATAAAATAAACCGACATCCAATCACACTTCAAATAACTCTGAAACTTGCTTAAATCATCTATAGTAATAAGTTGTGTATGTGACACACATGGGTCCCAACTCTGATTCCTGTCCTTATGCCCATTTGATTTATTGGATTCCTAAAAAAGGTATAGTGGCATACAAATGTAGTCATCCATATTTGGATTGCAGCCTAATAGAATGGTTGCTCCACATGTTGGTATAACATTTTGACCAAGAAATAAACACATCATTAGTAAAACGAAAGTTTGATTATTGGCATTTTTGATTGTTAGTGCTGCTATTTCAATCATGAATTGTCTGGATAGTGTAACCAATTGGAGCCATCACTTCCTATCAAAAATTTCAAATAATATCAATCAACCCCAAAACTTTTGACATTGCAAAGTTGTGTTCTAATAATCAATGATGTGGCACTTTCCTTGAATTAGTTGTTTATTCTTAGTGATAAAACCTGTAATTTTATCTCCTCTTAAGGATTCATACATGCCCATGAGGTCAATTCACAAAATTAGACTTTAACAAATACGAAAATGACAAAATTAGATACTTATCACTTTCAACGTAGACTTTATCAATTTAGAATTTAACAAAAAAAAAGGGTTTAAAGAGCCCACTAAAGGTGGTTTTCCTACCTTAACATAATTATAGTAGTATCATACTGGTTGGATTATGTGAGTCATAGTTATCTCATATCCACTAGAGTATCAATGGGTACTAAGTTAGTATTTCACCAATAATCCATAGGTGCTTTCCATTTAGTGAGTCGAATTTAGGACCTAGTGCTCACCACACCAGTTAGAAGTAAGTTCACTAACCATTGATCAATAACCCAGTTTGATGGTTAAACAAATTTTTTCATACTTAGAAGTCCATAATCGCCAATATTGCTTGAAGGGGGGCTTATTTACTAGCATTTTTCATTACCCTAAAAGGATTTTCTTCTTGGACAGGTCAAAAAAATTGTATATATGTGTGTGTGTGAGATAATGTCATGAGTAGTAAGAACCTTATAACTCAATTGATATTTGTTGATAATATCAGGAGATATTTAAGATTTAATACTTTAAATCCCCTTTTTATCTAATTATCATATTATAAAATAAAATAAAAAAGTAGTATCATGACTAGAGGATGTGGTTGTGTTTTACCTATAAGACAAAAACCATATAACAAAGAAGTATAGTATTTCACTCTCAACGTAAGAGTCATAGGCCCACAGTGATAGGCACAGTAGAGAAAGCCACCTTAATTTAGTCAAGCAAGCAATTTGAATAAGGATTATGAATGGGCCCTTTTCTCGGCCTTACCCAATCGATTGACTATTCAAATAAAGTCAAGCTCATTGATCTGATCATAAAGATAAAATAACTGTACTTTGTGTTATGCGAATATATTATGTATATATTGGCAAATTTGATCCATAATTTAATAATTACCTTTTCCAAAGTTTATTGAATTTAGGAATTTGAATTAAATCCTTTGTAGGCGTGTAACCCGGGGTTAAATTAAATTTGAATTTCTACTCTAGAGATAGCTATAGCCTATAGCCTATATCCTATAGCCTATGCTTAAATATTTTAAATGTGCATGCAAAGTTTTTTATTTTTTTAGAGAGTTTCAACCTATGGCATTTGTTCCTGATAATAACTCTTTATCATTAAACCAAGACACCAATCGGTTTTCGATGTAGGCAGGGATTGAATCCCAGATCTCTTATTCAAGACATCAGAGACTTTACCAGTTGAGCTAACTGGAATTCACAATGTGCATGCAAAGTTAGGATCAAGTTACACATAGTTATTTTATATATAAAAAAAAGATACAGACGATATAACTATTTATCAATTTTATACTATTTCAAAACTTTTATTATATTAATATTTTAAAAAATCCATTGTTGGATTTCACATTCTCCTAGATGTTGTCATGCACGCCAAAAATCATATTAATGGAATGTTATTTATTATTTGAACTATAAACTCATGTTTTTTTGTATAATTTAGAAGTGAAAAAAAAAAAATTGAAATTCTATATTTTTTTTAGATGAAATAGTTATTAATTTCCAATCATTTTAGTATTTTGTAGGAATGATTGACACAAGGAGATGAAATAATCTAATACAAAGTTTTTAAGTTTTGTAACTTTAACTTAATCCCTCTCAAGCTTGTAAAATTTTTAAGATCATATATTACATTTTCTTTTTATACTCTCAATGCTTGTAGGATTTTAAGGTCATTAAAGATCAATAGCCGTCTCATTTAAATTTTTTTAAAATTTCAAGTTTTTTGTACATATAAAACTGTGTATAATAGGATGAGTTTATAAATAGAATTGTAAAACAATTATGAGGAAATTTGGCGTGTGAATTAAGAATATAAAAAACATGTAATAAAGTGATATTTTTAAAATATTAGCTTGAATTTCACCTCTCTATCTACAGTTTACACACACATGACACACCCCAATAGTATGCCTATGCAATACACAACTCAATTAAGAATAGGAAATTTTTCAGTATTATTGATTAATGAAATAAATAGTAAAAAAAAAGTTAATCTACTTTACGAATAAGTCCAATTTGTTTAATAGAAAAACCAAAGATTATAATAAAATATAAAATAATTTATAATAAATAATGGAAATTCTAAAAACTCTTGGTATTAGAATTTTAGTGGCATTAGTGTTTTTTTTAATTTATATATTTTTGCAATAGAGTTTCACATTATTTTTAATGTATAACTTGATGCAACCATAGAGTGTAAGACACAATTTTTATTATATAATATATGAAATTGTATGGACTGTATTTGGATTAGACCCAATATGGGATTGGGTTTAAGCCCAACAAGCCCAAACAATGAATTTTAAAGCGTGGGTGAAAGAACTAGTTCTACTCTAAAAGATGGACCATAAAAGTTGCTAAATTAAGATTGTTAAGCACAAGTAAAGTAAGAAAATCTGTCATCGGCACAGCCTGAGAAACTTAACTTATAATATCTTGATGATGAACATAGTTACAAGAATCCACAATGTTATTGCCTAGATTTTATGATTTTCCTTTGATCTCCCTTTTAGGTCACCTTCCCGTGCTATATATTACAATCTTGGTGTTATCCCTACCATACACGTGTATGTTGGATTCTAGGAGCTCCTTCTTATCCCATCCAACACCTCCCAGAACCATCAAATAGTAGTTGTAAGGCTGCTTGGTCACTGTTCAGGTATCACCTCCACATTAATGCGGCCAGAGAGTTAGTTGGGAGGCATTTAATGTGGAGGTAGTAACTTTTGAAGATATTTGTTACCTCCCTTTACTTACCCCTTGTCCAACGTCCAACTCCTAGTTGTGATGTAATTTTGAAGAAGGTCTAGGGTGATATGACACTCTTACTTACCTCGAATCTTCGTTCTTGAGATGGCTTTTCTCCTCAGACGTGTGTTGGACTTATCTTGTACTATCTTTATTTTTCTCTTTATACCATTCCCATTATAACCTCATTTGGCCATTTTCGGATTAGTTAATGTCCTCGGATTGGGCCATAGGCCCAATTTGTACAACCTTAATAATACTTCCTGACTAACTGGGCCCCACAATAGCCCCTCAAAATCTTGCTTTTCGACTCCTCAGGAGGAAATGATGATTTTGATGTCCTCAGCCCATCCTGTTTATGGTTTTATTTTGTATTCCTGATCTCCTAAATGCCTTTTTACCTGCTCAAGGCATGCTCCTGACGCTTCGGCGTCCAAAGCGTGCCATCATTAAATTTTGGCGGCACTTTTGTCCCCCACGTTCAACGGTAGGATGCAAATCGAATGGTGGAGGATTTTTCTAGTTTTATGAGTGGGAACTTTCCCGCTTGCAACTTCTGCGCTACTATAAATAGCTTTTCAAATCAATTCCTTTTCCTACTTTCAACAATCACACAGTCCTAGAGCTCATACACTGAACCTGTCTCTCTCTCTCATCTCCCTGTGCGTCTACAAATACTAGAAATTTGTCCGAGGACCCCTTTTTTAAACCTGTAAGTTTTCTTAAACCCTTTTAGTTTTCGTTTTAAACTTGTTAGTTTTTCTTCAAAACCTCTTAGAAAAATGGGTAAGTTCAAACGTTTAGTTGAGTCCGAGGAGGGTGCGGAAAGTTTTAGGGCTAAGTATAGGATCCCACCAACAGTGGGCATGAGATATGCTGCCAGGGGGAATGGGTAGATGCTAGGAAAACAGGAGAGGTGGTTATACTCATGATTGCCTTCATAGAGGGAGGGATGACCATTCTTATGGGCCCCATTACTAGGAACTATCTTAGGTTCTTTAGACTATCTCCCACCTAGTGCGCCCCAAATATGTTTAAGGTATTGGGGAGTATAGAAGCTCTAAACGAGAGAATGAACCTAAATTTGACCCACCACGACGTGAATTGAGTATACAACTTACACCATCTGAAGGGATAGGGATACTACCTTAAGTCGAGGCATCTCGAAGTAAGGTTAATCCAGTGTCTCCCCACTTCAAACTAAAACTTAAAGGAGGATTTCTTAATCTTTTCTGGAGAATGGCATGATGGCCTACCCGGTTCGACTAAAGAGGGAAAACTAGGTGGGGGTATAGCCGTAAATTTATGTGTCTTGGTTTGCATTTCTCTTTTGTTTCCCAATATCCCTGTCTCTGACGAAATTTTATTCTAATTCAATGATTTTGCAGATAAGAGTTCTACTAAACCCAAGCTCAGTTTAGTCAACAAAGAGAGTTTAGATAGGATTTTGCGGGCCAAGGTGTATGTAAACGAAGCTGACGGTCAACTGCAAGCGGCACACCTGATTCTCGGGTATACACCCCTTTCTCTTGCCTTCCAAGCCCCAAAGTATGTGATAAAAGCCAATGATCCTCGGCTCCACCGTATCAGTGTTGCCTACCAAGGGTTCGTTGTTCCAGAGGGTATTCCACTTCCTGAAGGCACTTCCCGTACTCAACCACTCTTTGTTGCCACCCTTTCAATAGGAGCATCCTCATCCCAACTCATTCTTGAAGAAGAGGAAGAAGAAAAAGAAGATTCAGAAGGGATTGTAGACATATCAGACTCCTTGGACGAATTTGAAGCGTTTAACCAGCCTTTATCCCCCGAGAGTATATTAGATGAAATAGGTATCCAGAGGAAATCCCAAAGGAGTTTGATGGAATTAATAGAAGATCAACCCAGAAGAGGTGCACCGAGGAAGTCCACCCAGCCCAAACTTCCTCCTCCTCCTCCCATATCCCTTCTCCCTCCTCCTCAGCCATCTCTGCCTTCCAGGCCTGAACCCGCTGATCCAAAGAGGAAGAGAGAGCAGAAAGGCAAAGATGTGGTGGAGACCGGGAGATCTCGTCCTACTCGTGAAGACGAGGCTCAACGAGTTGCGAAGCAACAAAAAGTTAGCCATGCGTCACAGCGAGGCGTGGAAAGGGCAGATACTCAGCCTCCGGAGTCTCAGGCTTGGCTCCCAGCACCCATGCTCAACGGTGAGCCCTTGAGAGATGATGCATCACTCAAGGACTTCAACGGGGGTATTGGGTGCCATGTTGCTTCGGCCTTGGAGGAGGCTTTGTTACTTTTAAAGGATATGGCCGAGTTGCGGAATATCAGGAAGAACGAGGTTTTCCTCAATGTTAAGAGATATTTGGGCATGGTATGATGCTAACCCTTTTTTTTTTTTTTTTTACTTATAATTATTATATAAATATATATATATTTTTTTATTTGTTATGTTACTGGCCCTTTTCTTTTAGGCTGTCCAAGCCACTTTTAGGCTTGAGGAGATAACCAGCTCCTACTACCAGCAACTGGACGATGAGAGAAAGAGGCGGGTAGTAGTTGTGCAGACGCTCAACATTGCCGATCAAAGCAATATAAAGTTGAGGAAAAATCTGGCTGATGAGGAACATGCCCGCAAGAGTGTTGACTCGACTCTGGAAAGCGCACAAAGGCAAGCCGAGGATCAGAGGAAGCGCTTGCGTGAGGCCAATGATCAGTTGGCTACTTCTAGGGAACAAATGGCAACCCTTAGAAAACAATTGGAAGAAGCCCAGTGGCTTAAAGATCAGGCCGAAAAAGCAAAAGTTGAGGCGGAGAAGGCAAAAATAGAGGCCAAGAAGGCAAGGGATGAGGCTGAACAACATGGCTACGACATCGGCGTAGCCGAGACCGAGGATGCCCTCTAGGCAGAGGTCCCTGCCATATGCTGAGCCTACTGTGCTTAGACTTGGGAAGAAACTCTCAACCGAGCTGGGGTTGAGGATTCTTCTGAGTTGAGAAGGCCAGAAAACGTCTATATCCCTCCAGCCATACGAGCCTCAGACCTTCCTTCCAACCAAGAGGAGGCGGCTTCTAAAGTTGCTGACCCCGCCGAGGAAGCCCAGACTCAGGGTCCTCTTCCTCCCAGTCAGCAGGAGCAGTCCAAAGAGCCTGAAGCTTCTAAAGATAACTCCTCGGATAAGGCTGCAAAGATTCCTCAGGATGGGGTAGCTTCCCAAAGTTTTGAGCAGGCTTTAGTTTCAACTACCATACCTGCTGGAGAAGTCCCCAAGGAAAAAGAAAAAGTGGTTCCTCTTGAAGCAGCTGACAAAGCCTCCAAGAACAAACTCCAAATAAAGTTAAAACCATAACTCTTTATTTTTATATAGGGTAGTTATAGTTAATGTAATGAAATTCTTTTTTTTTTTTAAGACAAATTTTAATGAGATGTACATTTTGCCTTTCCAAATTTACATGGGTTATTATTATTTTATCTTTTGTTTATGCAATTTTCATTTTGAGTGTTCTTTGTTCATACATAACCATATGCCATAGAAGAGCGAAGTTTTCTGATATGAGGGATGTGGGGATCATTCGGTTGATAGGCCCATAGGATTCAGAATTGGTTGAGGATTGTTGGGCCAGTGGCCCATCCGAGGCCGTATACCCGTCCGAGGACGTCATGCTCCTCGGCAGTATGCGTCCGAGGACGATCGCGTCCGAGGACGATCAGGATGTGGTCTCACCGCGATCAGATCTCAGAATTAGGTCATCTCAAAGGGTAGAGTAGCCGACTAAAGATGAAAGAGATAAGGCAAACAAATATCTGAAACTATAGCTGCCTCCGCATTAATGACCTCTCAACCAACTCTCTGGCCGCATTAATGTGGAGGTGATACCTGAGCAGTAGGGAAGCAGCCTTACAGCTGCCCATAGGAAGTTCCAGGAGGTGCCAGATGGGACAGAAAGAAATCCCCCGGACACAATCTACACGTGTTCGGCGAGGATGGATCGCGAGGGGGAGTATATAAACTAAACGAAGAACATGAAGAGGGGGATCGAGAAAAAAGAAGAACTCACATAAAACTGAAGAGAAAGAAGTAAGAAGGAGGAAAGAGAGAGTAACACTAGGGACTTAAGAAAAAACGCTGATTATACCAACGAAAAAGAAGGAAAACCTTGTATGGGCTTGAGAGAAAATCTTGGAGGTAGATACCACAGTTAACCTAGCTCTTTACACCCACGCTCTACAAATCATATTGTCTGGGCCTTTTACGTACGAACCCAATACTGTTTAGGTTCGTCACCAAATCGTGTCCTTACAAGGGAAAACACAGTTTTACATATTTTAACTGAGAATCCGAGTAGATTATGATTGTTAAATCCACAGCACTATCAAGACATGCTTTTAATTTATCAATTCTAATAAGTTTCCAACTCTAAGAAAATATTAAAATGTTTGAATAACAGGCAAGTCCAAGGTACCTTAAAATGCTTTAAGTGATGCTCATGGATTTTACTTTGGCTTATAAATTTGGTCATAACTCAGTTCAAGGGGTATTAATTTCCACTAAATTTGTGGTCCGAGGAACCTGACATAACTTAGTTTCTGTTTAATATAGGGTAGTTATAGTTAATGTAATGAAATTCTTTTTTTTTTTTTAAGACAAATTTTAATGAGATGTACATTTTACCTTTCCAAATTTACATGGGTTATTATTATTTTATCTTTTGTTTATGCAATTTTCATTTTGAGTGTTCTTTGTTCATACATAACCATATGCCATAGAAGAGTGAAGTTTTCTGATATGAGGGAAAACACAGTTTTACATATTTTAACTGAGAATCCGAGTAGATTATGATTGTTAAATCCACAGCACTATCAAGACATGCTTTTAATTTATCAATTCTAATAAGTTTCCAACTCTAAGAAAATATTAAAATGTTTGAATAACAGGCAAGTCCAAGGTACCTTAAAATGCTTTAAGTGATGCTCATGGATTTTACTTTGGCTTATAAATTTGGTCATAACTCAGTTCAAGGGGTATTAATTTCCACTAAATTTGTGGTCCGAGGAACCTGACATAACTTAGTTTCTGTTTAATATTTCAATAGATGTCAAGGAGTATTAATTTCCACTAAGTTTGTGGTCCGAGGAACCTGACATAATTTAGTTTCTGTTTAATATTTCAATAGATGTCAAAGGGTATTAATTTCCACTAAGTTTGGGGTCTGAGGAATCTGACGTAACTTAGTTTCTGTTTAATACTTCAATAGATGTCAAGGGGTATTAATTTCCACTAAGTTTGTGGTCCGAGGAACCTGACATAATTTAGTTTCTGTTTAATACTTCAATAGATGTCAAGGGGTATTAATTTCCACTAAGTTTGTGGTCCGAGAAACCTGACATAATTTAGGTTCTGTTTAATATTTCAATAAATGTCAAGGGGTATTAATTTCCACTAAGTTTGTGATCCGAGGAACTTGACATAATTTAGTTTCTATTTAATATTTCAATAGATGTCAAGGGGTATTAATTTCCACTAAATTTATGGTTCGAGGAACCTGACATAACTTAGTTTCTGTTTAATACTTCAATAGATGTCAAATGGTATTAATTTCCACTAAGTTTGTGGTCCGAGGAACCTGACATAACTTAGTTTCTGTTTAATACTTCAATAGATAGGGGAACACATGATACATGATCGAAATAAATTAAAGAGAAACTAAATAGGACTACTTTTATTAATAATAATACCTCTTTAGATTGTTTACATTCCAAGGATGGAGTACAGTTTTTTCATCTAGATCCTCTAAATAGTATGCACCTATTCCTGCCACCGAAGTTATTTGATACGGTCCTTCCCAATTAGGCCCCAATTTTCCCCAGGCTGGATTCTTGGTGGTTCCCAAAACTTTCCTCAATACCAGATCTCCTATGGCCAACGGCCTCGGCTTTACATTGGTATCGTAATCCTGCTTGAGCTTATGCTGGTAGTAGGCCAGTTGGACTATTGCATTCTCCCTTCGCTCTTCGATCAAGTCCAGACTTTTTTCCAGCAAGCCATCATTACCATCCGGGGTAAATGCATTTGTTCTCAACATCAGGAAACCTATTTCCAGAGGGATTACAGTCTCGGCTCCATATGTCATTGAGAAAGGGGTCTCTTCTGTTGACCACCGAGGCGTTGTTCGATACGTCCAAAGGACATGAGGTAATTCCTTCACCCATTTTCTCTTTGCATCGTCCAACATCTTTTTAAGTCCATTCACTATAACCTTATTGACAACTTCAGCTTGCCCATTTCCTTGCGGATAGGCTGGAGTGGAATATCTATTCTTTATCCCCAGATCAGAACAGTACTGCCTGAAGGCTTTGCTATCAAATTGAAGGCCATTATCCAAGATGAGGGTATGGGGAACCTCAAATCGAGTAATGATATTCTTCCAGATAAACCTTTTGACATCCACGTCTCTGATATTAGCTAAAGGTTCAGTTTCGACCCACTTGGTGAAATAGTCTATGCCGACCAGCAGATACTTTTTATTTCCCAGTACCTTAGGGAAAGGACTTACAATATCCAAGCCCCATTGAGCAAACGGCGAAGGGCTGGAAAGAGGGTTAAGACCTCCTCCTAGCTGATGGATGTTTGGAGTGAATCTCTGACATTGATCACACTTTTTAACATACTCTTATGCCTCCTTTTACATGCTTGGCCACCAGTATCCTTGAGAAATGGCCCGATGCGATAAAGATCTTCCACCTGTGTGACTTCCGCAGATTCCTTCATGTAGTTCTTCTAAGAGTGATTCTGACGCCTCTAGATGTATGCAAAGTAGATATGGTCCAGAAAAAGAACATTTATACAACTTTTTATCCTCGAACAACCAAAACCGAGGAGTTTTTCTTCATATTTTCTCAGCTTCTGACTTTTCTTTAGGCAATATATCTCTTTCAAGGAACAGCAATATAGGATCCATCCAGCTCGGCCCTAGTTTGATTTGATGGATCCAGAGCAAATCTTTCTTTGTTGGGGTAGGGGTGCATAAGTCTTCGACAAGTATCACTCGGGGCAAATTCTATGCCGAGGAAGTGGCAAGGGTAGCCAAAGAGTCTGCATGGGTATTTCCACTTCTGGGGATATACGATAAGTTAAAGAATTCAAATTTCGTTTGTATATGCCTAACTTGACCCAAATATTTTTGCATTCTTGTATCTTGGGCTTCCAGTTCCCCTTTTACCTGGCCTACGACCAGTCTTGAATCTGAGAACATTTCCACTGCCTTTCCACCCATTTTTTGGACCATTGTCATTCCCATCAACAAAGCTTCATATTCCGTTTCGTTGTTTGTAGCCTAGAATCCCAACCTCAAGGACTTTTCAATGGTGATCTTTTCAGGGGATACCAAAACTAGCCCCACTCCTGCTCCCCACTGGTTTGCTGCTCCATCCACATATACTTTCCAGGTTGAAGGGGTATTGGGCGGAGATTAAGCTAACTGATTTTTCATCCATGCCATGCTACTTCGCATCTATTTCTTCAGGAAATTCAACAAACTCGGCTACTAGATCGGCGAGAACTTGGCATTTTACATAGGTACGAAGCATGTACTTGATGTCAAAAGCTCCTAGAATTGTGCCCCATTTAGCAATCCTCCTGGTATAATCTGTGCTCCGAAGTATTGATTTGAGATGTAATTGAGTTAGAACAACCACGGTGTGCGCCTGAAAATAATGGGGGAGTTTCTGTGTAGCATGCACTACTGCCAAAATGGCCTTCTCCAGTGATAAATACCGAACCTCGGTTTCGTGAAGCAACTTACTTACGTAATAGACTGGTCTTTGGATACCACCGTCTACTCGTATCAAAACAAAACTTACCGCATGAGAGGCTACTGCCAGGTAAGCAAACAAAACCTCGTCCACCTCGGGACTGGACATGATGGGTGGCCGAGATAGGTACTCTTTAAACTGTTGAAAGGCTAGAGCACACTCCTCAGTCCATTCAAATCCTTTCCACTTATGCAGTAAAAGGAAAAAGGGTCTGCACCTATCTACTGACCTTGATATAAATCGATTCAAAGCAGTAGTCATCCCGGTCAGTTTCTGGACTTCCTTGGGATTCTAAGGTGCTTGTAAGCCATTAATGGCCTTAATCTGATCTGGATTTACTTCAATTCCCTTTTGAGTCACCATGTAACCCAAAAACTTTTTCGAACCTACACCAAACGAACACTTGGATGCATTTAGGCACAACTTATGCTTCCTCAGAACTTCAAAGATGTTTGTGAGGTCTTCCACGTGCCCTGACGCTACCTTGCTCTTTACAACCATATCATCGATATAGACTTCGATGCTTCTTCCTAACTGTGATTCGAATATTTTAGTCATCATCCTCTGATAAGTAGACCCTGCATTTTTCAAACTAAAGGGCATCACTTTGTAGTGATAGTTTCCAATGGGCGTGACAAAAGCTGTCTTTTCCTGATCGTTCAACGCTAATGGTATTTGGTGATATCCTTGAAAGGCGTCCAAAAAGCTCATCCGAGGATGACCTACCATCGCATCCACCAATTGATCTATCCGAGGCATAGGGAAAGGATCCTTGGGACAGGCCTTATTGAGATCCGTGAAATCCACACACACACGCCATTTCCCAGTTTCTTTTTCACCTCCACTGTGTTAGCTAACCATTGAGGATAGAAAATTTCCTTGATAGCCCCTGCTTGTTTGAGCTTGGTTACTTCATTTCTGGCAGCCTCGGCGTGCTTTTTTGGCGGACGCCGAGGTGGCTGTATCCTCGGGGTAATAGAAGGGTTAACATTCAGATTATGACAAATGAAACTTGGATCTACACCCGGGGCTTCATACGCGCTCCATGCGAATACATCAACATTTTTCCTAAGGAATTCAACCAATTGATCCCTCTCCTGCATAGGCAGTTGAGCTCCAACCTGAAAGAACTTCTCCAGATCGTTGCCAACAGCTACCTTCTCTAGATTTTCACATTTCGCTTCGTCGGCTGGTCCATTGATGGGCAACGCCGGAGTTTCTGATTGCTATAAGCCGTTATCAGCAGTGGTCGAGATTTTAGCCTCAGGTCGATTTTGGATGGCTGCTACCAGGCATTGTCTGGCTGTAGACTGATTTCCTACTATCTCCAAAACCTGGCCTCCGAATGGGTACTTCATCTTCTGGTGAAGAGTAGAGGAGATGGCCCCCAGGGTATGAAGCCAAGGTCTGCCCATAATGGCCGTGTAGGGAGAGAAAGCATCTACAACAATGAAGTCCACCTCTACCACATCTGGGCCGGTTTGCATAAGTAATCTGATTTGATCTTTCGGAATGGCCATTTTACCTTCAAAACTCACCAAAGGAGAATTGTAGGCTGTTAAGTTTTCAGGTTTTAGATTTAGCCCCTTATATAGGTCAAGATACATTATCTCAGCTCTGCTGCCTTGGTCAATCATCACTCTTTTCACTAGACTCCTCGGCTGGGTAACGGGATACCGACAATACCTTAGAAGGACAAGATCTGGTTCTCCCTGGGGCAACAAATATGACATTTATTGTGCCTAGAGGAAGTCTTGAAGAAGCATCTCCCCGAAATTCTGAACCCGTTTGGTTTCCCCGTCCACTAGAATGATGTAGGAGTTTCTTCAATTTCCCTTTTCGGACCAACTGGTCTAAATGGTCCTACAAGTTTCAACAATCTTCGGTGGTATGCCCATGGTCTTGATAATATTGGCAATAAAGGTTCTGGTTGCATTTCATAGGATCTCCTGCCATCTTGTTTGGCCATTTAAAGAACGGCTTATTCTTAATCTTCTCCAGCACCTGCTGCACTGGCTCTCGAAACACAGCATTAACCACCTGGATTTTGGCAGATCCTGGCTGCTCAACAAAGTCTTTCCGAAGTCGGTTATTATTGTACCGGTCCGACTTGAAATCCCTTCTCTCCTGAGGGATCACCTTAGCTTTTCCTTTCTCCTGCAGTTGGTCTTCTTCTACCCTTCTGTACTTGTCAATCCGATCCATCAGTTGACGTACACTAGTAACAGGTTTACCAATTAGAGATTTCCTCAAATCATGCTCGGCTGGAAGACTAGCCTTAAAAGTGCTAATGGCCACATCATCGTACTCTCCTTCTATTTCGTTAAACATCTCCCAGTATCTATCTAAGTAAGCTTTCAGAGTCTCACCCTCCAGCATGGACATAGATAATATGGATCCCAAAGGCCGAGGAACCCTGCTACAAGTAATAAAGCGAGCACTAAAGGCCCGGGTGAGTTTTTTAAAGGAGTCAATAGAGTTCGCTTTTAAACCGTTGAACCACCTCA
This sequence comes from Quercus lobata, assembly GCF_001633185.2. NCBI lineage: Eukaryota > Viridiplantae > Streptophyta > Magnoliopsida > Fagales > Fagaceae > Quercus > Quercus lobata. The sequence continues at coordinate 19,906,792 of NC_044906.1, read as the reverse complement.
TTGCCACTGGGCCCAAGTTAGATGGAAAGACCTTACACATCAAAGCCTCATCTTTGGAGTGAACGACCATCCTTTGATTGAAATGGCTGACATGTTCTACTGGATTTGTTCGACCATTATAAATGGTGAACGTGGGTTGATGGAATCGCCGAGGAAGACTTGCACCTTCTATGTTTCGTGTGAAGGGTGATTTAGAAACTTGACTCAGCGCCTTGTTCATGGCATCGTTCCCCAAGCCTTTGCGAGGCGGGCTCTTGTATCTACGTCTATGGTGGTACTCCTCGTCATAGGATAAAGTCTCGTTGGGCGGAATTCTGGATCTCCGTCTGTAACTAGCACCATCTGTCTCCTTAGAGGACGGCTCGGAGCTGGGCGACGAATGTCTTCACTGAGCGTGACGCAATTCCCTCTTCAATTCATTGATTTCACGTTGCATGTCTCTATTATCCTTTGCATGGGAAACATGGCTCTTCCCTCGAGATTGATTTTTATTGGTATGAGTTGTGTACACACTTCCCTCACAACCTCCTCTCCGTTTGCGGCTCCTATGCAGATTGCCATGTTGGGATCCTCTTGATTCTGCCTGGTATAAATTAGCATCCACCTGGTGTGAACCTGTCGCTGCCTGTTGTGGACCTGCTTCTTCCATCTTAGACTATGCACCCAAATCTCTTTCAAAATAGATCAAGCTCTTCCCACAGATGGCGCCAATTGTAAGGACTATATTTGGATTAGACTCAATATGGGATTGGGTTTAAGCCCAACAAGCCCAAACAATGAATTTATAAAGTGTGGGTGAAAGAACTAGTTCTACTCTAAAAGATGGACTATAAAAGTTGCTGAATTAAGATTGTTAAGCGCAATTAAAGTAAGAAAATCTGTCATCGACACAGCCTGAGAAACTTAACTTATAATATCTTGATGATGAACACAGTTACAAGAATCCACAACGTTATTGCCTAGATTTTATGATTTTCCTTTGATCTCCCTTTTAGGTCACCTTCTCGTGCTATATATTATAATCTTGGTGTTATCCCTACCATATACGTGTAGGTTGGATTCTAGGAGTTCCTTCTTATCCCATCCAACACCTCCCAAAACCATAAAATAGTAGTTGCAAGACTGCTTGGTCACTGTTCAGGTATCACCTCCATATTAATGCGGCTAGAGAGTTAGTTGGGAGGCATTTAATGTGGAGGTAGTAGCTTTTGAAGATATTTGTTGCCTCCCTTTACTTACCCCTTGTCCAACGTCCAACTCCTAGTTGTGATGTAACTTTGAAGAAGGTCTAGGGTGATATGACACTCTTACTGACCTCGGATCCTTGTTCCCGAGATGACTTTTCTCTTCAGACGTGTGTTGGACTTATCTTGTACTATCTTTATTTTTCTCTTTATACCATTCCCATTATAATCTCATTTGGTTATTCTCGGATTAGTTAATGTCCTCGGATTGGGCCATAGGCTTACTTCGTATAGCCTTAATAATACTTCCTGACTAACTGGCCCCCACAGAAATAATATGAAATGAATTTATATCATATTATTTTTACTAAAAAGACTATGTTGGTGACAATAACTAAATAACAAATATTGGAGCAAAGGTTTTATACTTTCACATGGAATATATATGTTTGTATGTGTTTGTTAAGTTGAATCACAATTTATGTGAATTTATTTTAAAATTAAAAATAATTTATTGAAATTGTGAATTGAAAAATTAAAATTTTACGGTAAAATTAAAACTGTTTAAAATTTATGGTTTTATTTGGAAATATCACAAGTTATTGGAGAATTATATATATAATTTACCAATGTTTTTAATGAAGTATAGGGCATGTTTGGTGTATTGAATAAGGATTACAATAGAAATTGTAATTTTTATTACTGAGAATAAAATGTATTGTGATGGAACAACTAAACAAATTCATAAGTTTAGACGTGAATTGTAACATTAAAATAAAATTTAAGATTTATTTTAGGAAATATCTTACTCATTCAATTATATTTCCTTAAAAATAATATTTTTTAAATTTGAGAGAGAGATGGGTTATTTTTTATGACTTTTTATTTTTATAATTGTTATGTGTATTTAGAATTTTTTTTTTTTTTTTTGTAAGGACGCGATTCGTGGCGGACCGTAACAGTGTCGGGTTCGCACGTGAAAAGGCCCCTAACAACATCATTTGTAGAGCGTGGGTTTGGAAGGCTAGGCCTTGATTGATAGGCGGTGGGTTTTTCGCGGTGTTCGTACCAGCTTAAGTTTTCCTACACCCCTGGAGTCTTTCTCCTGGAGGTGGGCTGGGAGGCTCTGGTTTTTGGCCATTTTTCCCAACCCCTTTCTTTAGGTTACTTATTTTTCCTTTTATACTCGCCTGCGTCCACTGTCCTTCGCCCACATATAGGATCAATCTTTCCAAAATTGATACTTGTCCCATCAGCCCATATTCAAAGTCGTTGGGGGTGGTTGTAAAAGCCAAAAACTGCGGCTCTGTCAGGTTCAGAGTATTGAATGGCAGTGAGAGCAGCTTTCCCTGGATATTTTAGATCTTTCGTCCTGATTTCGATCCTATACCGTTTTTACCCTTCCTTCAGGAGGGGGGACTTTGGGTCTGCCGAGGACTGAGCCGTCCTCGGCGATATCCACAGGCTATTTTGTCGAGCTTGGGCCATAGCCCTCCTCGGCTTGGGCCTTCAGATTTTCCCCAGGTAGATGGGCCTGGCCCGTAAATCATTTGGGCCCCACAATAGCCCCTCAAAACCCGGCTGTCCAACCTCTTGGTTGGAAAGGGGGGTTTTGGTGATGCCAAACCTCTTCCTACGGCCCAATCAATTTGGCCTTTTAATAATGCTGGCGGCTCCTCATCTGTCCAAGAAACGCGCCGGTCTATGAGGCAGCCTTTTGATTTCGCGCTTGATGCGCTCTTATTGTTTGGGTATCCCAAAACGTGCTTTTAATGACCACTATTTACGAGACTGCTTTAATTCGGCGGTTTGTTTTGATGGGGTGGAGAAACGGAACCGGCATGTTCGTGTTGGCAGATTCCTTTGGATATCTGAACCTATTAAATGTCTCCCGCTCCACCCTCAGTATAAGAAGGAAAGACGGAGGTTATTGTTTTTGTAAAGAATTCCTTCTCATCTTTTTGAGATTTGAAATATTTGGCCTTCCCGAGGGTTCATTTTACCCACTGGTCCACAAACTAAATCGTGATACACTTTATCATAACAACAAGTGATGCAGGAGCCAAACCCCTCCCATAGACGCCATGTTCCAATAAAGCTCATTATGGCTCGATCGGGACAGGGATGGCAAAGACTCAAAATCAACCTCACCCTTCTTTCAGTCAAAATCCGAAGCAGGGACTCGTCACGTCAAACTTTCGGCGTGACTGAGTCGAGAACACCCATCATCAGTACCAACCGCTCTCCTATGAGCATACCTAGTATGGCTCCAGTGTGTTGGGAGTTAGGATTGAGGCAGGGACTAAGCGTCTCTACTTCTTCCTCTCTTCCTTCACTGGGGCTATTCTCCATCTCCCTTTCTTAGTCTTCCCAGCACCAGTTCCATCCTGGTGCTTTCACTTCTTCCTCTTTTGCTCCTTTTTCTTTCTTTTCATCTCTTCTCTCTTCTTCTCCTCCTTCTTTACTCATGTCCTCCATCTTCTTCATTCATCTCCTCCATCTTCTTCATTGATTTCTTCCTTACTATTTCCTTCTCCGCCATTTCTTCCCAAGAGAAGGTTCTTATCATTATATGAGCAGTATCGAGGCAAAGATTGGAGAGACTTTGAAAACGAGTTTAGAAGACGCCTGGGAGTTTAGTTATCTGTACTACGGATGTAACTATCGCTTAGGCAGTTCGCATTTTGTATAGGCTCGTTCGAGCCCTTCTTTGTACATTGTAATAATTTTTCGTATTAATAAAAATCGTTGTTATTTTATTTCGCATGTTTTGTCTCTATGCTTTTTTTTCTTTTGGATCTACAAACGCTGCTCGGCATATTAATATAGCATCTAAATCAATGACGGCTAAGACCAAAAGATTTGATAATAAAAAGACGTCGCCATAACTTTAATAGAAATGCTTGACATAATAAGGCCGATCAGTGAAGAGTAATACTTACCCCATGCTAGCCGAGGAGAGAAACGAAGGCTTGATGTCATGTAAGGAATAACCATTTGAAGATATAACACCCACCAAATGAGCGGCCTTTTTATATGACTAAGTGCTGGGGCTTTCCACCCCCTTCCTTACACCTTTATTGGCCTTAACCTTTTATGGTGTTTAAGCCGTGGATGAAGTGACCTGACATTTTTACCAAGTAACCCATCTTACGGGATTCAAACCTTTTCTTATCCAAGTATTTGGTTTCCCCATTGGCTTGGGTCCGAGGACCATACAAGGCCTTGGTTCTGTCCAAAACTTGTAATTTTTATAATTTTTTGTACTTGGTTTCCCCATAGGCTTGGGTCCGAGGACCATACAAGGCCTTGGTTCTGTCCAAAACTTGTAATTTTTATAATTTTTTGTACTTGGTTTCCCCATAGGCTTGGGTCCGAGGACCATACAAGGCCTTGGTTCTGTCCAAAACTTGTAATTTTTATAATTTTTTGTACTTGGTTTCCCCATAGGCTTGGGTCCGAGGACCATACAAGGCCTTGGTTCTGTCCAAAACTTATAATTTTTATAATTTTTTGTACTTGGTTTCCCCACAGGCTTGGGTCCGAGGACCATACAAGGCCTTGGTTCTGTCCCTGGGCCCATATGCTGAACGGGCCTGGGCCGCGAATTTACTGGGCCCACAAATTAAGAGGTGTTTCCATAACCTTTGATCACGCGGTACCTTTTGGCGTCCCAGTGTTCGAGGTGCACCCTCTCGAGACTCCTTTATCCTCAGGGTTGCAGACGACGTTGGAAATCGAGCCAGAGACATTTTGTCTGTAGCGTTCCTTGGGACGCTGCGCGAATTAAATGCCATCGGTTTACTTCTGGGTATAAATGGGATAGGGGATCACTTCACTTGCACATGAACTCTCCCGTTCCCTTCAGAACTATATTTCTTCCATATCCGCGATCTCTCTTTCTAGTGCCATTGCCCCAAAGCAAGATGTTTGAGGCTTGGATAGGGATGAAAGGTCTCCGCGTGCTTCAGAGGCACCGAATCCTCAAGGTGATATGGTATGGACAAGGATGGCACAGATTCAAGCCAGTCCTCCGCCTTGACAGGAGGAAGATGGTATTTCTCCTTCTTTTAGTCAAAATCCGAAGCAGGTTCTGGTCATGCCAGTTTTTTGGTATGTCAGAAAAAGGAATTTCCGCCATCAGCGCCGTCTGCCTTGTAGTAGGCAAATTTTTGCGGGGGCTTCCCAACTTCCGGCTCCCTGCACCTTTTCTGTAGATGGTGTTAGCCTGAGGTCAGGTTTTCTGCACCTTTTCTATACCGGTGCAGGCCCTAAGTTGGGTTCTTTTGTTGCCTGAGTTATGGGCGTGCAAAAGCATGGAGGGGGAATAAGGTCTCGAGGCAGTAGCCAACCTCTCCTCTGAACTGCCTCATCGGCTTTATCTTTACTCTCTTGTATTCTTCGTTACTTACGTAGTTAGCTTCGACGTAGGCTTTGTTTCAGCTTTCCATTGTACACTGTACTGTTCCTTTGTCTTAATAAAATATGTGTTTATTTCTCTATACATATCTTTCTTCTCCGTAACCACTACTTTATGCATGAATATTAAATATGAGTTTGCCCTTAATGATATTCTAGGCAGAGAAAGGCCTTAACACAGATTCCTACTAGTTTAGACTTACAAATATTATCAAACATAACAAGGTTAGTCATCAAATAAATTAAACTCTTGGAACTAACCGGGATAACGGCTGAGTGCTACGCGATGCATGCAAGAGCGATGTCCGAGTACGACAAACTCTAAGTAATTCATCCGAGAGGGTAGCCGAGTAGCGAGGGGCTTTGGTTATGCTTCTGGATAATATGTTACGCCGTATCGCATCAACCCCTTTGATATTGGGGGATCAGAGGGTGGACCGAGGAATCCGCGCAATCAAGGTATTAACCCATCTGTTAACGCGGAGCTCTCTTCGGATGAATTTTGAGGTTTATGTGCCATAGTTTTTTTTTTAAAATAGTTGGTTCCCCATCCAGGTAGTTGGTTTCCCCAGAGGCTTGAGTCCGAGGACTATGCAATGCCTTGGTTCTATCCAAAACCTAGTTTTCCTCATCTAGGTAGTCGGTTTCCCCAGAGGCTTGAGTCCAAGGACTATGCAATGCCTTGGTTCTGTCCAAAACCTAGTTTTCCACATCCAGGTAGTTGGTTTCCCCAGAGGCTTGAGTCCCAAGTAGTTGGTTTCCCCAGAGGCTTGAGTCCGAGGACATGCAATGCCTTGGTTCTGTCCAAAACCTAGTTTTCCACATCCAGGTAGTTGGTTTCCCAGAGGCTTGAGTCCGTAGACCATGCAATGCCTTGGTTCTGTCCAAAACCTAGTTTTCCACATCCAGGTAGTTGGTTTCTCCAGAGGCTTGAGTCCGTAGACCATGCAATGCCTTGGTTCTGTCCAAAACCTAGTTTTCCACATCCAGGTAGTTGGTTTCCCCATAGGCTTGAGTCCGTAGACCATGCAATGCCTTGGTTCTGTCCAAAACCTAGTTTTCCACATCCAGGTAGTTGGTTTCCCCATAGGCTTGAGTCCGTAGACCATGCAATGCCTTGGTTCTGTCTAAAACCTAGTTTTCCACATCCAGGTAGTTGGTTTCCCCATAGGCTTGAGTCCGTAGACCATGCAATGCCTTGGTTCTGTCCAAAACCTAGTTTTCTCTTTATGCGGGGTCTTGGCTCTAGGGGAGTTAGCTCATCAGCCAAGCCCCTAGAGTTTATCCATACGGTTAACGTTACCACGTGCCTAGTTTGCTCTTTATGGGGGACCTTGGCTTTAAGGGAGTTAGCTCCTCAACCAAGCCCCTAGTCAAGAAACGTAGTCCGTAACAGAACTTTGTACTAGAACTCTATAACCAACGGTTAGATATAACGAAGAAACTCTATCGACCCACTTCCTATACCAACACACAAGCCTTCCCCACAGACGGCGCCAATTGTAAGGACGCGATTCGTGGCAGACCGTAACAGTGTCGGGTTCGCACGTGAAAAGGCCCCTAACAACATCATTTGTAGAGCGTGGGTTTGGAAGGCTAGGCCTTGATTGATAGGCGGTGGGTTTTTCGCGGTGTTCGTACCAGCTTAAGTTTTCCTACACCCCTGGAGTCTTTCTCCTGGAGGTGGGCTGGGAGGCTCTGGTTTTTGGCCATTTTTCCCAACCCCTTTCTTTAGGTTACTTATTTTTCCTTTTATACTCGCCTGCGTCCACTGTCCTTCGCCCACGTATAGGGTCAATCTTTCCAAAATTGATACTTGTCCCATCAGCCCATATTCAAAGTCGTTGGGGGTGGTTGTAAAAGCCAAAGACTGCGGCTCTGTCAGGTTCAGAGCATTGAATGGCAGTGAGAGCAGCTTTCCCTGGATATTTTAGATCTTTCGTCCTGATTTCGGTCCTATACCGTTTTTACCCTTCCTTCAGGGGGGGGACTTTGGGTCTGCCGAGGACTGAGCCGTCCTCGGCGATATCCACAGGCTATTTTGTCGAGCTTGGGCCATAGCCCTCCTCGGCTTGGGCCTTCGGATTTTCACCAGGTAGATGGGCCTGGCCCGTAAATCATTTGGGCCCCACAATTTTATTTTGAAATATATTGATTTTAGAAATTATTGCACCTACTAAGTAATAGCTATTATAATCCTTTTAGAAAAGAATAATTATTTCTCATTTTGAAGAATAACTATACATAATAAATGACTATTTCCTATAATAAAAACATGACCAAATTAAAGAATGAATAAACCATAGAAATAACTATTACATTATATTACCTATTACAGTCTACCAAACACCCTTAGTCACTTGCTAACCACAAATTTTATATACAATATATAATATATGAGAATATAATATTTCATATATTAAATTTTCACAAATTTTGTGAAGTTTAATCACAATTTATGTGCACTTATTTACAATTAAAAATAACTTATTGAAAATGTGAATTAAAAAGATTAAAGATTTTATGGCTTGAATTAAATTTTTTTAAAATGAATGGTTTAATTTGAAATTATTGGTGAATTATATAATTTACTAAAATATTTAATGAAGTTTACTCACTTTGCACAATCACAAATTTTAAGACCCAAATTTTGTATACAATATATTATTTATGAGATATTATATAAATATAATATTTCATGTATTATATATGATTTTTTTCAAAAAAGAAAAGAAAAAAGTACTTAAACTAAAAGGGCTTTCCTAGATAACATGGGCTGAATTTTGTATAATGGATTACATGGTCGAGGCCCTTAGTTAATCCAAACCGGGTTTAACCCGTATTTATAATCCGAAATATTGGGAAATCGGGCCACCAAAACCGAATCTCCAGAGTCAGCCAGTCTTGGTCACCATGGAAATATAGCAAAAGTCCCTCAGTTCAGTGCCAGAGGAAAAGTACGAAGAAAATGGATTCTGGGTTTCTCATATTGCTTCTGTTTTTCAATCTTCTCCTCTCCTTTTCATTTGGTAAGCTTTCTCTCTCTTTGTTTAGGACTCTACCTTGTAAAGATTTGCAGTTCTCTCTGTTTTTTTTTTTTTTTTTTTTTTTTTTTTTTTTTTTTATGGGAAGATTTGCAGTTTTCTGATTCTTGATAAAACCATTTTCTTTAATTTCCATTTGGGTATTAAAACTTACATTTATAGGAGCATCAATATCTAAAAAGTTATCCCTGTTTGTTGTTGTTGTTGTTGTTGTGGGGTTTAATGTTTTATGGATTTGGGTAAGTTTTAATTTTTTTTATTCTCTGATGGGTATTGAAAATTAGGGATGGTTAGTTTAGAATATGTTGTCATTTTTGGTGTAAGTTAACTTTACTAATGGTTGGTAGTGGAGAGAATTTTAGGAAGAAAAGAAAAGAATTGGCATAAATAGTAAAATGTTGTGTTTTTATGTTGTATTAGCTAAGGCTAGTTATTGTGTAATTAGGGTCAGTTGAGGATTATGTTCTGTTTGGTGATAAATTAGGAAGAATTTGAGGGTCACAATTGGGGTCTATAAAATAGTGTTGGTTGAGGAATAAAATTGTAACGAGATGGAAACCGTTTTTGTGGCATTATGCTTTCAAAGAAAGCATATTTTCCCGTATATTAGTTAGAATCTTGCAGATGTTGCTTTTTAGTTGTAGCCTTGTAGGATATGTTTTCAGAAAATTCACTATATCGGATAGAGGTGGTAATTTGTTATGTGAATGTTTGCTGAGGTTGTAATTTTGTTTCAAGTTCTGGATTCATGTTTCAGTTTCATTTTGTTTTAGCAACACCGGTTGCTGTTGTGAATGATTATTTTTCTTTTTGGATTCATTTCCTTAGGTAAAGAAATCTAGACAAGTTTAGATGTCAAAAGCTTGTTTTTTGTGGCAACTGCTAAAGCAAGTGTGTTTGTTTGTGCATATATAGTTTTACTTTTAGATTCCTTTGTCTTGCTTTACGAAACTTCAACCTTCTTTCTTCAATCTTTATGTGGCACATGCGTGCCAGTGAGCAAACAGATAAACACACACACAGGCTTGCTTCCACCACGTTGGGATCACACCTCTTTTTCTTGTCCACATAACCTTATGATAGGTGCAATCTATCTAGCAACTAGTGGGAGCAACTTTGTCTTCTGCTCTGTTTGTGGAAATTGACTGTGGGCTTAAGTGGCATTAGGTTAACAACCCTTGAAGAGGCACACTTGTGGTTAAAGTTGACATAAGTGGTATGTCTATGGTGTTGCTAGTTGGGACATTGTTTGGGTGGTCTCGTATTTGGGGTTTTATGCAATGTATTTCCGTATTTGATTTCCTGCAATCTGTTTCTGTTTCTCTGTGATTTTTTTTTCAAGTACAATCTGTTCATCATTGTGAACATGATGTACTTTTTTATTAATGAAAATATCTATTAACTTAAAAAAAAAAAAAAAAAAAAAAAAAAAAAAAGAAAAAAAGCCGTATGTCTATGGTGATCAGTTTGACTTCATTGCAGGCCTACAAATTGGCCTAGATATGTGTGTTGGGCTGCCCTTTTAGTATTATTGGTTTCTCTTAAATGAGCAGCAATGGAAGTGGCCTTGACCTTTCATCTCTTTGTTTTTCTACTTTATCTTGTATTCTGTTGGTGTGGGTGTAATAATTTTTTGCAGATAAGCATGGGATCTGAGTGCTGCTGGGGTCAAATTTTGGATTTAATTTATTATTTATTCTTGAAGTATTAGTTATTGACCTAATCACTCTGGTGAAATGGGGTCTATAACTTTAGGGAATTCATCTTAAATGATTTCGAGTTAGAGCTTCTGTTAGACAGACTAACTTTTGTCCTTTTGAAGTTAAAGTTTTTTAATAATATTTATACAAAAAGAAAAGGAAAGAAAGAAGTTGAAGTTTTTTAATTCTGAAAAAAAACAAAAATGTAATTAAATTATTGAAAATTCATTAATTCTATTTCATCGTAGGTAAACCTGATGGAGTGTGTGTCTCCCAAGGTGGTCGCTTTCCACGTTTCTCATCTGAAGGAAAACCTCCCAAAAAGGTAAGTAAGGGAACAAAAGATTTGACCCTTTGTAGGGTGTTTCGCAAAAAGACTTGCTGTGATGTAGCCCAGACACATCCTGCGCTTCTATCAGTTAGGAGGCTGGCTTCAACAGGAGAAGCCAGCCAAGATTGCTTGGACTTATGGGAATTATTGGAATGTTCGATCTGTGATCCACGTGTTGGTGTTCAGCCTGGACCTCCTCTGATATGTGGCTCTTTTTGTGACAAAGTCTATAAGGCTTGCTCTAATGCTTACTTCTCCATGGATGCAAAGACACAGGTGTGCGGATAACTCTTTCACTTCTACACTGAAAATATATCAAAAGATCACGATTAAAGGTTCAATTGGGGTGTTACTTATCAAAAAAAGTTTCTGGATGGTATGAGATTGTGCTTGATTTGTCCACCTAAAACTAGAAGATCTTCTCACTTCTATATAGCAATCTGATAAACTTACAGTGTTCACATTTTAAAGTTTTGGACTTCTGTTTGAACTGAGACTTGTTTAGGCGCCAAGAATGCTTAATGTGATAATGCTACCTATATCCAACAGGAGTTGAGGGCTCCTGGCTTGGGTATATTAAGCTATTGTGCTTTGCCATCCCCTTTTAATGTTCCAGGGGTACGGGGAATTTTTTTGTGTAACATAAAAATTTGCATTTAAATTTTATTACTTGTGAATGCGTGAACAAAAGCATGTCCTGATAAAGTTTTACCTGCCAGGTTCTAGCACCATGTGGTGTAAATGACTTTGTCTGTGGTAGGGCTTTGGAATGGGTATCAAATGGCACAGCACTATGCCATGCTGCAGGTTTTGCTGTTAACCCATCTGACAAAATGTACACTGGAACGGAAGAATCATCTTGCTATGGTGGTAAAGCCAGTCTAGATTCTGTTGCTGACTCATGGAGGGCTTCACATTCTGAGGTGCCCCATAAAGCTCAGACTTTGGGGGTATTCGAAGATTTCCTGCAATGGATGAGAGAAATGCCATTTAATGAAAGAGTTTCTTGGGCAGTGGGAGGGATGGTTCTTACAGCAGGATTATTGTATATGAGGTCAGAGCACTCTCTTTCTCGTCTGAGATAAGTTTTTTATTACAATATTCTTTAGAATGTGCTGAGTGTTTTTTATAGGTAGAATGTGCTGAATTTTTTGAGGTCGCTGGTTTCTTCCCCAAGCTTTTTATATCACTTTTTGTTAATTATGGTAACTCCTCTTCATGTCTTGTTCTTTTACCTAAGCCCCTTTTTTTATTAAAAAGTTGCAGTGAAGGATGAAGCCAATTAGCTCTAGTTTGAATGGCTTCTCCTCCCCTAGAACGTAAGAGCAGGGTGGAGGGTGAAGTTGGGTTCAAGACCATTACCAGTAATAATAGAAAAAATTGCACTTTTAAAAAGTAACAGAAAAAAGATTGCAGTGAAGGGATGATGCTAAGATCAATAGTTGGTTTTGTTTGTTTGTTTGTTTGTTGTTTTCCTTCTAATATTTTATGCTTTGAGATGGCATTAAACTGTAATGTATAGTACATAAAACAGCGAATTTTTTTCCCCAAGTAATTCTGCTCGTTTAATTTGTTCATATCATCCCTTCAATAAGAAATTGTGATAAGGGCTTATAAATAGCACTTCACTGTTGTTAGAAGAGCATTGATCTTTTACTTATTACTGTTAATGACCATGCAGCAAAAGGAAGAGCCATAGCCAGCGCCAGAAGCTTGCGGCTATTCAACGCACTGCAAGGAAACTAGAAGGCAAGATCAATGACCAGAAATTGTCTAGTAACCATGGAAGTAGGAAAGGAAGTAGAAGATGACTCTTTTTGTATGTGAACATAAATAGTTTTTGGACAAATAACATGTGAGTCTTCATCTTTTTTGTTTCAACTTATAATGTTATAAGTGAATATTTTTTGTTATTTTTATTTGCTCTTCTGAAAGGTAGATTATGCCTTGGTTTTGAAGATTGATTTACTTTAGATGTTTAACATCCTTGGCTCTTGTTTAGAAAATGATTTTTTGGTTATCCCTCTTACTCTTCCTTCCATAATATCACGGAAAGACAAAATAATGGGAAAGACGTGGAATGGCATTGGAGGAAATGGGTCATTCTGTTCCATTCCTATATATGTCTTCACTGTTCAGTTCAATTTGTGTGAAGCACATCATTCCCTTAATTATTTGAGGGGAAATTATGCTTTGCTTCTATTTTATATGAATATAAATAAAAGGTCAAGTAAATAAATTAATTAATTAAAGGTAAAGAATATAATAAGAGTAAAATTATATGTTTATTTCTTTTTTATGCCTTTATTTATAAACCTCTAAAGACAGACATTGGAAGGATAAGATCCTAAAGCTATTCTATTTCTTTATTATTTTCCCAATCCTTTCTTTTATTAACTTACATAGTACCATACATAGTGTTAGTTTCTATTGGGGCAGAAGCCACCTGTTGTTATTCCGAGGGTTGTATTAAGAATCATTTGAGGAATTCTGGTATAGCCCAATAGAATTTACCCTATCTTCATCTAATGGCATCTCGTCAGTTGATGCAAAAAAAATTTCATTTTGCACATCTAAAACCTACTTTTTCTATTTTACACTCAAATTTTTACAAAATACCCACATCAGTTAGTCTATTATACACATTTATTCAAATAAAATATTTACTTCTTTAACACTGTTATCTCTCTCACAGACCTAATACAACCCACACAGCCACCATCATCAGCCACCATCTCTCTCAAGATTGACGCCTCCGGCCTCCCATTGTGCAACAAGATCGACACCAGCATCCAACAAAAAAAAAAAAAAAAACTAGTAAAAAAACAAACCCACAGACCCACATCCACAATCACTATCATGGCAACCTCAAGCTCAACCAAAAAACTAAAAAAACAAATCCAGAAGAATAAAAAAATGGATTAAAACCCACTTATCAAGATCGACGCCTCACCCAGAGCAACAAGATTGACGCCTTCGACCTCCCATTGTGCAACAACGAGAAACAAAGGCATGCGGTGGCGATGGCGAGAGACATTCAACCCCATTCAACCCAAAATCCATTGATCAACCCCATTCAACCCGAAAACAACGAGAAACAAAGGAAGAAAGAGGAAGAAAGAGAGAGTGGTGGCGATGGCATGGCGATGGCGATCGGCGGAAGCTAGAGGAAGAAAGATTGATGAGATGAGAGAAAGAGAGAGCTGTGCACCTAAGAGAGTCTTTGATGAAATGAGAAAAAGAGAGGGAGGTGAGAGTCTAGTAAAAAGAGGAGAGAGAAAAAATTATTAAGATATTAAATGCACATGCTATAGTAACTATGCATATTTGCACAGTTACTATAGCAATTGTGCATTTATGCACAAGTTTACACCCATTACACCCACTGATGTGGGTGTTTTTTTTTTTTGCTCAAAATGTGTAAAATTAGTCTCTTTTTCCATTTTGCACCACTTTGCATCAACTGATGCAATTACTCTTATCTTCGTCTAATGGCAATGCTGTTTCCATGGAAATTAGAGCAGGATAATGTTGCCAACTATTAAGTCGTCCACGGATTAAAGGCCTCTTCAGCTATTTTTTCCCAACTTTCAAACTCATGCCTCTCTTGTGCTTGTGGAAGTGATGGGTATCGTTCTGTCTCCACAGTTTAGTGCACAAGACTTGGGAACAGACCTACCATTGACATTGGTCCTCCGGAAGAGGATCCAAGTATCCAACAATATTTCCTTTAAGCCATTAAGTAGGAGCCATCTCTTGGAAGGCTATCTAGAGGGGCATAGGTACACTCTTTTGTGGATAATTGTAGAGCCTTTAAGCAAGGGAGTCATGACTCGTGAGTTTGATAGGCACAAGACTCTTTTTGCTCTGCCTGTGGCTGAGGCCGAGATTAAAAAAGTTACTAAATCATTTCTGCTCTGTGCTTATTGAGGCAATGCCTGGTATATTTTGATAATTACCTGTTTCCTTTTATTAGAATTGTTCATCTAATTGCTTCCAGTCATTTCTGTTAAGGTACTTTTTTTTTTTTTTTAATAATTATTACACCTAATTTTATTTAAATACCACCTATTTACTTTCAAATACACACACCCTATTATATTTAAAGTCCAAGAATACTTATACTTGACAATATTTGAAAAGCCCATGATTCAAGTCCATGGCAAAACAATTTTATTAATGGAATTCAAATCCATAATCAAAGCCCATGATTTAAACCCATGGCAATTCATTCATCCAAAGCCCAATTCTCATTGGCAACATCAAAACCCAATTCTCATTGGCAACATTAAAGCCTAATTCTCATTGGCAATATTAAAGCCCAATTTTTATTGGCAACATCAAAACCCAATTCTCATTGGCAATATCAAAACCCAATTCTTATTGGCAACATCAAAGCCCAATTTTCATTGGCACTACTTTATCAAAAAAAAAAAAGAGCCCAAGATTATCAACACTTGGCAAAGAAAAAAATATCATGTTAAAATGTTACCGTGGCAAAAAAAAAAAAAAAAAAAAAAGGACCATGGCAATCATCTTATGAAGAAACTCATTGAGAGCTATCTTGAGGATTATGTTCTTGTATTATAAACCCGTGAAATACATGGACATCATTTGCATCACGACATCCATAATATACACCTTCAACACTCATGGTAAATATTCAAACCCACAAGATCATCATTTAAGTTATGATGCAATTATTAGAAACCATGAACATTATTTGCAACATAGAATTTGTCAAAGTAAATATTATTTACAAAAGTATTTTGAAACTTGTTCTATTGTTTCAAACATTACAACAAATTGCCCAAAGGCCCATTGCAAGTATTTATGAAAAACCCAAAAATATTTACTAATAAAAGTCCATGAGGAATGAAAACCCATGGCAATATGTGCACACAACCCAGCCCATGAGAGCAAGCCCAAGCAAAAAACACCAACAGGAGGCAAAGGAGAACAACCCTTGTTCATTCCTAACCAAAAAGAGCAACTAAGGACTCATACAAGGGAACCAAACTTTTGAGAATAGACTAAAGGTTGTCCCATCAGTTTTCTGTCACTCTCTACCTGACGTGAACAGTGCCCAAGGGCTGTCATATCAGCTGGAGTCTAAAGAATGATGGAACTCTATCATCTTCCTCAAGACTGCACCTCCAGAGGAAGTGGAACTGAAACCAAATTATTCAAACTCCAACAAATTGATGTTAAAAATACTAAAAATATTCAAGACGTGATTCATGTGCCAAGCCCATGAATCCTAAGGGGAAAAATTGGGAAAATGTGGTTTGGAGGGCATAAAGGGATCTCTAGTGGAACTCCCTGAAGTAAACTAGAACTTAACACTTGGCTTGGGGTGTTAAATCTTACTTCTTAAGGGTTTGAATCTCAGTTGCAGCATTAAGATTCGCTCTTGATACACGCTTCAGATCACAATAATCAAGCTTAGCCCCAAGAATGCTGGCATTTAATGCAAAACGCTCCAAAATCCCATCATTACCCAAAAAAGCCAGTGGAAGGGGAGCTAAAACCAAATTATTCAAACTCCAACAAATTGATGTTAAAAATACTAAAAATGTTCAAGACGTGATTCATGTGCCAAGCCCATGAATCCTAAAGGGGAAAATTTGAGAAAATGTGATTTGGAGGGCATAAAGGGATCTCTAGCGGAACTCCCTGAAGTAGACTAGAACTTAATACCTGGCTTAGGGTGTTAAATCTTACTTCTCAGGGGTCCGAATCTCAGTTGTAGCATTAGGATTCGTTCTTAATACACGCTTCAAATCACAATAATCAAGCTCAGCCCCAAGAATCTTGGCATTTAATGCAAAACGCTCTAAAATCCCATCATTACCTAAAAAAGCAAAACAACCCCTAAAATGGATTTTCCTACTTCTGATCAAAAATCTCAGGAAAGCTTGACTTTGATTCATCACCTTTGAGTGGTCATATGTTTTTTGGACCCTTGTCAATAAATGCTTCTCTAAAAACTCCATTATAAAAGCACAAACAAACTAACCAAAAAACCAACTTAGCCACCCCTCTGAGACTCTGAACTAGTGGTTCAACTTTCTTCTAGCTCACCATCCATCACCTTTAACCTACACCCATCTAGTCCAGATATTCTTCTCCCCCCTTACACTACCACGACTCATAAATGTCTTCTAGTGAGTCACAAACAGCCCATTACTCATAAAAGACTTCAGTCTCAGCATCTCTCCCATACCACTCACTCAAAAAACAAACCTCATTTCGCTCGTCCATGCCTTATAAACACACACTCACCAAAATTTTAGCTAAATATTTGCTACATTGAGCTGGGGATCTTTCTCTCCCTTCACACCATGCCAATTAATCCTCCTTTTCTTTTTCCTATGGAACCTTTGATGTTTACTTTTTATTTTACTGTAGAACGATATGATGTATTCATAATGATCGAACTCTTCCTTCACATTAATCTAATAATGGTTGAAAGCACAATAAATTTCTCTTAAATGAGACACATAAGGACCTAAAATTTGCTTAAATTTATCTAATTATTGATTGCTGGATAGTGTAATTTTACCCCTATTGTTGTCCAATTTATCTCTTTGGACTTAAGTGAAACATTACCCTTACCGTTAGAGAATTTATTTCCCTTGGACTATTAGAACAGGACCACTAATGTATTAATTAAGTATTGTAAAGTATATATTTTTTTTTATTGGGCTTTTGTTGCTGATTTGTTAAATGCAACCTTTTGTTTCCTTGCTTGAATAGGCTTGTCATCACACCGAAAGCTTATGAGTATCATCTCAAAAACCCATAGTTGAGTCTCGGTTTGGTTTCCCAACATTATTCAGAGGCATCAATTTCCTCCTCAACAATTTCAAAGCAGCACAACAACAAAAAGTTCCACAAGAAAATCCAAGTTTGAATTGTTCATCCAATTGCTTTCAGTCATTACAAAAGGAGCACAATCTTCAGATGTTCAATGAGAAATTCAAGTCAAAAGTTCTGTGCTTATTGAGGCAATGCCTGGTATATTGTGATAATTTTACTCGTTTCCTGTTATTTGAATTGTTCATCTAATTGCTTCATTGAAATGAATTGCTTCCAGTCATTTCAATGCGGCACAATATTCACATGTTCCATGAGAAAATTCATGTTTGAATTGTTCATCTAACTGCTTTCAGTCATTACAAAAGGAGCACAATCTTCAGTTGTTCAATGAGGAATCCAAGTCAAAAGTTCAATTGGAATTCATACATGTAATTTAACTATTTTAACAGGTTTTTGACCAATAAGGAGCCTCTTGAACAATTGAACAAACCACAAATGGTTCTAGATGTACAAACGTGTGCAACAAAAACCAAGGCAGGCGATTCTTAATCAATACTCCCAAATTGCACACTCACATGCAAATACAGTGATGAAAAGGTGTTTTAAAGCAAAAATCTCTGCTTCTGCACAGAAGAGAGTCTGGTCGTCAATTTACAATTCTTTT
The DNA here is from genome assembly GCF_001633185.2 of Quercus lobata. Classification (NCBI taxonomy): domain Eukaryota; kingdom Viridiplantae; phylum Streptophyta; class Magnoliopsida; order Fagales; family Fagaceae; genus Quercus; species Quercus lobata. The sequence goes on along the minus strand of NC_044906.1, from coordinate 19,888,628 downwards.
AAAATCTCCTGTGTAATCATATTATCAGCAAGATCGAATATAACAACGGCAATGCTTCTTCTTCGCCAAACCTGTCTACTAACACATAATTCAAACCCTAACACGAAGTGAGCTTGCTTTATCACTTGCTGTGCCTCCTATTTGAACAGAAGAAATCTCCAAATAATCAGATGGTTCCAATTTTAGGTGGCTGTGCAAAGACAAGAAAAATAGATCAGAACCTTTAGGTGCATAGTTCAGTTGTGGGGGGGAAAAAAGAGAAAAAAAAGGAACAAAAATCATTGACATCCAACATGCTGATGATTTAGTATCCTATGGCTTCAATATGTTTCAATATTAGCAAAATAGAAAAAAGGTATGAAGTATAAAAATGTGCATTTACCTTTTTAAGTTTCACCATTGTACTAGACCCACTTGCTGATGCTCTAGCATCCCTTGGTTTCAATATCTCAAAAGAACACACTAAAGATTCATCAACACTCAATAGAGCACCTGCATTATCAAACTCTCCACCATAGTTTGGAGCTGAAAATATTGTGACCAATCTTCGTTTAGCGAAAAACTCATATCCATCCTCCACCACCTGCAATAAATTTTAAAAAGTCTTAATATGGAACGTTGAATGAAGGTCAGTCTCCTAGCAGTAGATTTTGTAAATGATGGCCAAAATTCATTTTGCAAACATAAGTATACACAACTTTTTTCACAACTGTTGAAGTGATAAGTTGTTAACGATACACAATAAAGTAGTATCAATAGTGTATCAACGTGAAAATCAATAACTTACCATCTTAACAAGTAGTAAAAAATGTTATATCCATAGCATTACTATTATGCAAAAGGATGCGTAGAGATACTAAGTTACTAACTACCAACCATAAACTGCAACCTATTCTGTCACATTTGTTTGATAACACTAGGACCTTTGGAATGGCGGCTAAATTTTTCACTTCTTGCAATATCTGTATTATAAATGAATCTCATATTTGATAGAAAGAAATAAAAATTACTATTAAATAAAATGATTCAACAGTAGAAAAAGAATCAAACAATGTGATGTTACTATGGTACATAATTTTTTCAATTTTCCAGGTGACAGATGCTCTTAAGGGTTTCTCTGGTTTAAAGTAGGATGGCTGTTTCAAAACCATAATATCCATATTCTATTTAAATGTGGCATCCTTTTGGCTAAATTCTAGTGGGTAGGATCCTACTGCTAAACTTAGAGGGATTTCCTTCAAGAAGTTATATGAAAAAAAAAAAAAATTTAAGAAAAGAAGGCTTTTACTGACTGTAGGTTAGGGCTTGCTCAAAATAAAACTGTCTTACCTGATGACCTCTGCAAATGAGATCAAGGTCGTTCTTGTCCAAGAACTCAGCGACCTTATCAGGTCCAAAGGTACATGAAACACCTCGATCACTCTCTGCCCATCCCTCAACATTTGGATCAGGATCAGACCATAGCAGATCACAGAGGAGACCACTATCTGGTACATCAGTAGGCCTTGAAATCTGCTTTATTTGATCCAAATTTTGCAACTCTGGAGACAGTCCCCCGTGCATACAAAGTATCTTGTCATCAATGAGTGCAGCCACAGGCAAACAGTTGAAGCAGTCGGTAAATATTTTCCATAGCCTAACATTAAACCTCCGTTTACACTCGTCATAAAACCCATAAATCCGATTTATCTTTGCGTCTTCATGGTTTCCTCTCAACATGTAGACTCTGTCAGGATGTCTTATTTTGTATGCCAGAAGCAAACATATTGTCTCCAAACTTTGCTTGCCTCTATCAACATAATCCCCAAGAAAGAGGTAATTTGCAGTAGGAGGGTAGCCACCATATTCAAAAAGCCGTAGTAGGTCTAGGTATTGCCCATGTATGTCACCTGTAAAAGGCCTGCAATATTAGGACCAGGGGGAGCAAGATAGATAAATGTTAAGTAACACCAAGTGCATGCTATTTGGTTGCATTTTGTCTATGAATTCTTCCCTCCAGTTCATAAAAAATGAGCTGTGAGGTAATAATCCACATCAAATGGCAAGTTGTGTACACAATTCTAATAGCAGAATAATCAAACACAAATATTGAACCAATAGGCTAATCCTCAAAAACAGAAACAAACACAACACAATAATCCTTGCAACTCACCTATAAATCCACAATCCCTTCACAATTAGAATTTCTATTGCCAAACACCACCTCAAAAGGGCACAAGACTGCCAAACCTTGATATTAACATGGTATACAAATTATCTCTGATATAAGATTTTTCTATGAAAAATTGATATGTTCATTCAAATTATGATAAACCCACATCATTCTTAGAATCATCCACCAAAAAAGAAAAAAACATATAATCACAAATCATCCTTTAATTACATAATTCAACAACATCATGAACATCATCATCATGATCAACAAAAAGGTTACAAGAGAGCTGACCGCATATGCGAACCGGGGCATGAATCTCGAGAAGATTAGGCTGTGAGAGGAAGATTTGCCTGGCGTTGACACAGAGTTGACGGATCTCCCCCTCAGATAGCTGCACCTGTTTCCCTCCTTTCCCTTCCAATAGCCTCCTTATTATATCATCCAACACACCCTTATCCATCATTCCCTCCATTGTCATCATCATCATCTCCTGCTTCAACAAGGTTAGAGATGAAAAGGGTAGCTACCAACTTGAACTTTTTTTAGAAAGTGGGTGAGGAATGAAAAAGCTGATCAATTTCCAAAAAAATCAGACAGAAGGAGGTCAAAGAAGAAATGGGTATTTGAGAAATTGAAACAAATCAACCAAAAAACCCAGCTTTATAGATACAGGAAGAGGAAAGAGAAAAAAGGGTCTACAAAGAAAACCCAAGATTTTATTGATAAGTTAAATTGAGAGGAAGGGATGAAATTGAAAACTTTACACAGAAAGAGAGAAGAAGGGTATGTAGGAGAACAAAGAATATAAAAAAAGCTAAAGTTTTTAGAGAATTTAGAGAAAAAAGGTTGGAACTTTTTGAAAGAGAAGGAAGAAGAAAAAAAGAAAAGAAAAAAAAAAGGGTCAACTAAGAAAACCCAAGAGTTTATATGTTGGATTAGGATAGATGAAAAATCAAAGCCAACTACCCCAGAGAGAGAGAGAGAGAGAGGATATTTATGGATTTGTGTGAGAGAGATCAAAAGTAAGATATGAAAGAGCTGGTAGAGGATGAGGAGGCAAGCAAATAAAGATGGGTATGGGTTGTCAATTTCTCTCTCTAAACAAAGTGTTTTTTCTTTCTTTCTCTCTTTCTCTCTCTATTTTTTTTTTCTTTGTGAGAAGCCAACTGCCAATTGCCATTACGGTTGAAACCTTCAAAGGTGGAGCACTAACTGGCGCGGAACAGGGGACCAGCGCATGTTAGCAAAGAGAGTACACGTGGAGGAGGGAGGGTTATTTGTTTTAGTACGAGGAAGAGGAATGTTTATCAATCTATAATAAAAGAGCAAAAAAACGCTTTTTTTTTTTTTTTTGGTTGTTGAAGGTTTTACTTGCTTCAATCAAAGTTGTTGAGTTTTGATTCTCAAAAAAAAAAAAAAAAAAGTTTTGTTGACTTTTGTTTTGTTTGTTTTTGTACAAGCCATCTTGAATATAATTTAATTGATTACAAACTGAGATCAAACACCTTATTTATTATGATAATAAGAGTCCTTGTTTTTTTCGAAATTCGAGTATTCAAAATTGAAATAAAAGAAAAAGAAAAAGAAAAAGAAAAAGAATTAAATGTGATTGACTATTATGCTTTCATTTTGTAAAACCAGTTTGAATTGGCATCTAAGTTCTAACTGTGTTAAGCACAAATTAAACACACATAGCTAGTCTATCCAAAAACACTAAAGATTGTCAAATTGAATTTTTAAAAAAAGAAATTAAATGTGCTTGACTATTATGCATTCATTTTATAAAACCAGTTTGAATTTGCTTCTAATTGTGTTAATCACAAATTAAACACAGATACCTATTCTATCCAAAAATACTAAAACTCGTGAAATTAGCATGAAAAATAAAATGAGTTTAGATTTTCATATTGACAAGTTTGATACAAACTCAAGGGTAGAACTCACCCTAGAAAATCAATTTGCAAGAGGAAAGTGCCTAAGAGCTTATATACACACGGTTAAGCTTGCACTTAATCCATGTGGGATACTTGGATCATAACATATTATCATGTTTCGCAGTCGACGTCCACTTTGGCTCACTCTATCGACACTAACCTGATGGTAGTTTTTTTAATTTTTTTGGTAGCCTCACTCACCTATCAGATATTCAATGACTTAGCAATTTATTTTAATCCAACCTCTAAGTCGCCCTCCAAGATTTGAACACAAAGCCGCAACTCATTTGTGATCCCATACTCAATGAGCTAGGTCCAATTACTCGATGTGATGGTTGGCTCTAATAATAAATGATACAAATCCATGAGTAAACTCACCTTTAAAAATCAGCTTGCAAAAGGAAGGTATCTAAAAGTTTATATACACATGCAATGGTGGCTCCAGAAATATTTTTCAAGATGGTCATTAAGAAACTTAAATTACACAAAATTTAATTAAAAGAGAACTTCATATATTGATCCAAAAAAAGAAGAAAAGAAAAGAAAAAAAAAAAAAAGCGCACACACACAAATACATAAAGTCTTTCTACAATTTCTTTCTACAAATTTTTTAATTTTGAGATTTTTTCATGATAGTCTCATTACCAATGTTGTAAGTTACATCTCTATCAAAAAATTTTTTAGATAAAAAATTCCTTGGAATTTTTCTTTTTGTTTGTAAGAACCTAATATATTGTTAAATGGACTAAAGTTCAAGAACAAAGTTTGGCTACAAACTTAATTGTACCCTAAAGTTACAACTCTCATTAAATAAATTACCATGACCACATATTTTGAATATCTAATTGTTTTTTTTTTTTTTTTCTGTATGAAAATCTAATTATTGAATTGTATGTTTTTTATATTCTTAAAACGCATGTCAAATTTCATGTTAATTGTATGTTATTTACTTCTGATCCATAAATTTATTTTTTATGTATAATTTTAGATTACAAAAACTCGAAATTTAAAGTTTGGATTGATAACATAGCTATTAATTTTTTATCTTCTTGAAATTTTGCAAGTGTGGAGGATATAAGAAGAAAATGTAATCTATTTGTGAATTTGTCAAAATTCACATATAATAAAAAAAGATTTATTGAGTAGAGTTATAGTCCTAGTTTACAATCAAGTTTCACACCAAATTTTGCCCAAAATTTAATTATGTTGGATCTAAAAAAAATTTAGGATGGTCACAAATATTTTTTTAAGGATTAAAAAAATCATAAATTTTTTAAATTTATATATAATAATTTTTTTTTTCAACTCAGGGTGGAGCCCCTGTGTACACATGGTTAAATTTGCACTTAACAAAACTATTACTCAACTTCTCACTCAATGGCAAGATGGTCCACAAGAAGATGCCACCCGGGAGGACTTACATACTCTTTAACAACAATTCCCTCACCTTGCGAGCAACGTGTTTTAAAGGGAAGGGAATCTTAGGAGTCTGTATAGCATGCATAGTTGTACTGTTGGTTCAATTTATTGCATCTTAGCCGTTGTATCATATAATGATTAGTTAGTTACTGGTAATAGATAGGGTTAGTAACTGGTAACAGTTAGTTAGTTATTGGGCAATGAGTGTGTAACTCATATCTTGCATATATGGATTTACAAAGGAATAAAAGAACCAAAGAGAAAATTATCCAAATTACTATTCTTAACCCTTCCCCAATTCTTAGAGACTAACTACCCTCGAAGTAGTTTCTCTTTCCTTCTTACTCATCTTCTCTGATTAATCAAGAAATTAAAAAAAATTAAATCATCATATAAGCTTTTAAATATAAAGGATTTTGGGCCATTGTTATTTGATGATTTATAATAGAAATAATGAAAAACGAATTTTAAAATAAGATAGGACTTAACGTAATATTAATATTGTTACTACTAACATTAAATCAGACAAAATTTAGATACAATTTCTTAAATGTTATATATTTACAATTAAATTCAACTATATATTTATATTAATCAATAAGTTATATGGTTGGGTTTAATGGTCTTTGAGAAAGATAATAGTATTATTTAAATTGCATTCATCAATACAACCCTATAATTTAATTTAATTAAAAAAGACTATTTAAATTGCATTCATCAATACGACTATATAATTTAATTTAATTAAAAAAGTTATAACTTGAAACTTTACATAAATTTCTTTTGAAATATACCTTATTTAACCATCATAGATTTAATCAGTTGAGTTAACTGAAACTCACTAGCTAACCGTAGGTTTTTTTTTAGATAGAGTTTAAATTTATGACATTTGTTTCTGATAATTGTGCTCTTTATTATCAGATCAAGATACTGATTGATTTTTGGTATAGACAAAAATTGAACTCCAAATTTTTTATTCAACCATTAAAGATTTTAACTAACTAAAACCCATAACCATAGTTAAAGTGAAAGTGATCGGAGAAATACTAAAAGCTAATAGTTGGAAGTTGGAATATGGAACAAAAAACCAGGCTTATGTTAGCAGAAGTATAGTCAAAGCTAGTGATTAAGTCCCAAAAATAAGCTACAAAAAAAAAACAGGTTTTTTTTTTTTTTTGCCATCTTTTCTTAGTTGTTTGGTAATGGCCTAATGTGCAAGTATCAAAAAGAGGATGTGGACAATGAAATCCATCCGCAAATTTTTTAGCAACTTGGGAAAAGAATACCGCGTATTTTGAAAAGTTCATTTTCATGCGTGTATTCTCAACTGGGCTATGCAGTCTGTCCCTACCAATGAATGAAAGAGACATTGTCAAATTGAAATAGTAGTACACTAAAGGTAGTACATGCAATGTCTTTTGTGTTTTACTATTTAAAAAACTGAGACCAATTGCAGAAGACCACACCAATGTTGATTAGGCCAAATTAGTACTTCAACTTAATCTGTGCTTGCCAATTCAGCCCAAAGAAACTAATAAATTTTAGTGGGGTCATTGAACTTGGTTTTTTTATTTTTTATTTTATTTTTTTATTATATGGATGATTGACATGGTACGTCAAAGCTCATTATTGCAGTCTGTGGTGAAAGGCATTGTGTAAGAAATTTCGTGGATCTTTCTTTCTGTTTAGTGAAAATTAAGTATTACAGTAATTCAAAAAGTGAATAGGTCATGCTTTTGTCATCCACTTCCAAGGGAAAACAAAACTGTATTAGGTAGTATTAGGTGTTTCAGATGTATGTATTTTTATACTCATATAAGATTTTACAACTGTAGGACTCGCTCTCATGTAAAAAGGAGGATACATATATCTGAAACACTATGTATTCTATCGTATTCTTGGTCATGTTTTTAAGACAGTCACATAAGTACTTGGTAAGTGATATACCATTCTCTCCTATATTTTTTTGGTAGTAAAAAATTTATTTCCATGACTCAATCATTCTTGTTGAAGTACAATGTCACATGTTTGATATATATATATATATATATATATATATATAGAAAGCCCTGTGAATTATTTTGTCAACTAGGAGTTTATTCTTATATAACATGTTATAAAAAAATGTAATCATAATATTAAAAAAAAAAAACCGTAATATGATATTCGTTTTCTACTTTGTGTGCGTTTTACTCATTATATGATTTCAATTTATGATGCATGCTCTACAATTTTTTTTTTTTTGGTAAACTACAATTTTTAATACTTATAACTAATAGAGCTGTAATCTGATAACGGTTTTCTACCTTGTGGGCGTTTTACTCGTTATGATAGATTTAGTTTGTAAGATAATTACTTAAGTCAAAGTTTCACAAATTTGACTTGTTTTGATATTGGCTTAATGTTGAAAATCACCGATTGATCACATATACAATTACGCAGCAACAAACTCCTCACATGATCACATGCTCCAGCGTTTGTAAATTTGAAACATATTCAAGAGGGTGCATGACTTCATATTCTCCAATATTGAAAATAACAATATGATATGACAAGGGTCTAACTGCTTTAAAAAAAGATTCTTCATACCCTGATCGAGAAAGTTCAAGTTTCAAAAAAGTCAGCTTAATTATTTTTCTCAATATTTACCAATAAAAACAAGACTTGACTCGATTATATAGCCCCTACCAAAGATTCAAAAGCTTCAATGTTACTTTAGAGCAAACAGCAATAACAGTCAATGTTAAAGTTTATTCCAGTCTACTTGGTAGTTGGTACAGCTTATTCAAGTGGGTAAAAATGGAGGGATTAACTAAATTCCATAGACTAGATGAAAATTAAAAGTATTTGATTACCACAATGATCTAGTCTCAAAACCAAAAACAATTGAGTGGAATATAATGTGTTCAGGCCTTCCTACCAAAAACAAATCAACATAACCATCATTATTAGGCAGCAGGCCTTGTACACAACTAAGTTGGAAGGCTTAGCAGCTCAGTCAATGGTGCAATAATATTTGTCTGTGTGTTAATTCATGATAATGCTCCACAAAAATTGGTCTTAGATGTGAATGAGTTTTATTATCATCACCAGCCGCAAGCTTAACCTGCTTCTAAGTAGATGATTTGGAAAGCCAAATGAAGCTATATTGAGCACTCTAAACCATGAAACCATTAGAGCCAGCTAAGTCTGACCCAAGATACTCATAGAGCCTGCACTCCATAGATGTCCTAGATTAAGGCTCTGGACTAAGCACCTGGCCAGGAGAGTCAACCTCCTGAAGCATATGTTGAACCATATGGAGAGTCAACCTCCTGAACCATATATATATATATATATATATATATATATAGGAGATCTTAGTTCAGCCTACTTTTGGTTCCACAAAAATGAAGAAAAATTTCGAAAGATGAAAGAAAAAAAGAAGAAAAGTCTAAGCTTCTTTTTTCTTTACACACACCCACACAAAACACAAATGTGCTCTTGGCAAAGTTAGATATCTATCTATGAGAATGAAATCTGGTTAGTGTCAAGGTAGCAGAACTTATTGCGAACACGTAAACAGATTTAAAAAAAGACAGGTAATTGTTTTTGGTGGTGACTTTAAAAGTTGCAAGCATGGTTGATTCCACCCACAGAAGCACTATCTCAAGTGAATAAGAATCAGTTATTTTATATGGCACCAAACTAATGAACCGAAAGTCAAAGCAACAAAATAAGGTAATATGCCCAAGAGCACTTAGACCACATAGAAGCTTTCATCAGTAACATAAGCTCCAATTCTTTAAGGAATTGAGGAAGAGCAACAATTATATTAAGCATGGGCTGCTATGTGTTAACTATCATCCTAGACCAGAAGAAGTTTGAATTTTCCTGATTCATGTACTAAAGAAATTATAGTTTTACTGAACAAGCTGCAATTTGTCAGCTAAGTCAATTCAATACCTGCCAGCTATAGTTTATTAAACTGTCAAAACTTACTCTTAGAAACCAACTATCAGTCATGAATCATCCATGCTATTGGATTTTAGATCATTTTTTTAGATCAATGCAATGCTTACTTGCTAGTTTAAAATTTCAAGAAATTTTATCTAAAATAGTCTGAAGATTTTATTTTCAGAGAGATAAGCCAATCTCTGATATCTGCCTTGTGATGATTCTAGGGCAGTTCATTCCTCCACCAATGAACTATAGCTTAATTGGCATCACCCCCTTTGTCTAAAAGAGGAAGGTCTTTTGAAGACCAGGTTCAAACATGGGCATTCAGGTTGGGGTCAATTCCTCTCTATGAGGAAGGCTGAGGGCATTTACCAAATGAGAGAGAAAAAAAAAAATCCAAAAACTGAAATCTACATGATAATTCTAACAGCTCACATCACAAACAAACATGTGCACTCAATTGTTTTAGGAGAGAATCTGATTACTGAGCTCTTGGTTAATGTTCTTGTTAAGTTGTAACAGATGTTGATATATTTCACGTGATGGAGAAGTCAAGCTAAATGAATTTTGATTGGCTAGGCCAACTTAGATTTTAAGGAAAGAGAAAACACAAAGATATAAGATAAATTAGTTGAAACATGGCACATATACGAGGTAATAGTGTTTTATCCTTTCCTCATTATACCATAATCTAAAGCAATCTTACTACTTGCTCAGTTCAGTTTTATCCCTTTTTTTTTTTTTTTTTGGCTTGGGGGTTGGGGGGAAGAGATTAAATCAATTCATGGAAAAATGCAATTGAATTGAACTATTCAAGTTAAAATTGAGCTCCATGTAATCAATTATAAAGTCTATTTTTGACCTAGTAAATTTCTAAGACTCTAGACAGAGAGTAATAAACAAAATTCTTGTCTTGCCTAAGTAGCAAAGGAAAACACTGACGGTTGCAATAGCCCATACCCAACCCTTAGTATAACATGGGAGGTTTCAAGTGTGTAATGCTGTGAACTGAGGTTTGGTACTGTAAAAATTAAATTATGAAAAACAAGAGGAACATGCAATATTTTTTTCCATTCAAATCTCCACATTCCTTCTCAAGTTACTTATGTACATGGACTATGTAATGTTAACACAGAAGTCTAAGATCTAGTCCACTTTATGACACCATTCATTATTCTTACAGCTAACCACACTGTATAGAGGAAGCACCACTAACAACTCCTCGCAACGCAAGAAGAGCAGCTGATAAAAGATTTAGGAACTCAGGAAAGTGATGAAAAAAAGTTCCTTGTTTAAACTTGGAAACAAGTTTTAAACAAAATACACTGGTTTGCCACCACCTAGGTATGCACATCTGCACTATACCCCAAAAGATTACTATTGGGCTCTGCGTAATCACTTATAATAAGCCCAGTTTGACCTGGTAAACCCTTAATGTGGACTCAACACATGCCCACACAATACACAAATCCAATCCACATAATTTAGGGTATCACAGGTTTTTTGCGCATTAAGCATACAGACTGAGTGCTTTAAATGTAGCATACCAGATCTGCAAATCAAATTCTAGAGCTAACCAGCACCCTAATAACCTTGCTAGATGATAGAACCAGGGAATGGGTAAGGAAGGGGTCAGCTGCTCACTGGAAGGGAATCATAAGCCATAATATAATTGAATCGAGCAATTTTAACTAATGTTGTTACATTTTCAATCCTAACTATTGTATTACAAATTCAGGAAAAAAATAGATGACAGGAAAGAAAAAAAATTTCATTTTCAACACAAACAGATTGCAGCCAGAAACTTATAATTTAGTCTCCTGCATTCCTTTTGCAATCAGAAGAAAAATCACACCAATGGGTATAAAATTATGGAAGACTACCAAAAGATTACAAATGTTAGTAAAAAAATTAAAACCATAAATATCAAAACAAGTACAACTAATTTCAACCAGAAAAGAAGAGCATTTGTTGTAAGGTCTTTTACTTGCTCATTATCAAAATTTTATCTCACCACCTAAGCTAAGCCAAAAGGTTGGATTGAGTAATAAGCACAACTGAGTGCAGGTTTTTGTTTCATTAACACCTAAGATTTAAGAATTTGATAATTGTAGACAAAAAGATATGAAATGAAAGGATCAAATTTTGTTATGCACATCAAACTGAACAGTTAGAAGTAACCCCAGCAGATCTTCATTCCAAGCTTTGTAAGCATAGAAAATGGTGCAAATGTTATTATTCTTTATTTTTAGGGGACTTTCAACAACAAATGCACAATTATGCAGTTACAAATTCAATCAAATTGCAGTTCAATTTCCAAATCCATTATGTCATAATTACCCCTAATTCTCTCTCTTGACCATAATCAATTTATTTAATTATTTCAATGTGGAACCACAGGGCAGCAAGGAAAACACAATATAAACTGATGAACCCATGAAAGATAAACAAAACACCTTCCAAATCAAAGGAAAAAAACAACAATTTACCAAAATAAGCAGAACCCATTTCAATAAAATTCAAATTAAACAAATATCCATAATTTGAAAATTCCTAATACAAGTACAACATTGTCTTCCTCAAATCTTTTCAATAAGAAGAGACAAATGGGTTTGTTCTAACCTCCTTGTCCTGCAGCCCATCATCGCATTTCAATCCACACCCACATTGTGGAGACTCCTCAAAGTTATCAATAGGGAAATCAGCACCTGCAATCCCAACTGAGAATCCAAGATTATCCCCAATCCTTCGGACCTCAATAATGTCAACCCAGAAGAAAAAAAGCTTCACACTAACACCCTGCAAGCTTGTAAGCTTCCCTTTTGTTATGATCCCGTTGATGGTGGGCTTGTACTTCAACTCATATGACCCTTCAAGAGAAAAACTACAGCTACCAGAAAAAAAGGCAGAGAATTTTCCTGTGGAGGTTTCAAGATCATAGCCTTGCACACCCTTTGGAAGAATACCAATGGGAAAGTTGAAACTTTGGATAACATCATAGACTGAAGGCTTTGTGGTTGTTAAGTTGGTTTCTGATGACGCTAAAGATGGTGAAGCAGTGAAAAACAGAATGGGACATAGAATAATTGTTAGTGAAAGTATGGATCTTTGGATGAAGGAGGAAAAACCCATCTCTGTCTCTGTCTCTCTCTTGCTCTTTCTGTGTGTGTTTCTTTCTTGCTTTTCTTGTTCTTCTTGTTCCGTCCGTCTTTCTGTCTCTGTCTCTGTCTCTGTCTATGTCTTCGTAGTTAAGAATTGAACGGTAGGTAGATTGTATAAAACTATAGTTTCCTACTTTTTTTTGGAAGGGTTAAAGTGGGCTGGACTGGCTTGGATATGTTTGGATAAGATTAGACCAATGTTTAAAACCCAAATTGTTTAGTGGCCTGAAAAAAATTGATTGGGCCTTTTAGGTCAAAAATTCGACCATTGGATTGGATAATATTTACATGATGTTATAAACTTTTGGGTAAATTACATTATGTTAAGAGCATTTGAATAGTTTGACTAGGAACTCCCTAGTTCAAGTCTACACATCAACATTTTGAAAAACTCTCTAGGCCAGCGATTTACCTTACTATGGGCCTACCCGTCGCAAACAATGAGTAGTCTCTGGTTGAAAGTTTTGAGGAAATATTGTGGGAAACCCAAAAAAAAAAAAAATAAAGCATTTGAAACAGCTCTTATGAAATTTTTGTCTATTTTAGTATAAGAATTTACTTTAAAAAAAAAAAAATTACAAAACTACTTTTAAAAGAACCTATATTTAGATTATTTATTCTACATTCTATTTTATTTAAATAATCATTTTTTCATTTTTCTTTTTATCTTGAGAGAGAGAGAGAGAGAGGTGAAAGAATTTTTTTTTTTTTTTCAAATGATGAAATATAGAATGTGGGAATCATGTATTTTTACACAGTTTTGCATGATCTGATATAAGTGAATTTCGAGTTTAGTTGGCTAAAATATGGTCCTTATTCTATTATACAAGCACTGATGAGAGTGCTCTAATAATTGGGCTCGTTTGGTAGTCTATTTTGAGCAACTTTTTGAGCATTTCAAATGCACTTACACACATTTCCATACACTTTTTCACCTACACGTATATCAAAAATACTCAAACAACGTTACTTAGGCTGCGTTTGGTTCGCGTAAAAGCATTTCCAGAAAATATTTCATTTTCCGGAAATGCTATTTTCCGGAAAGGGAAATGTATTCAGGTGTTTGGCTGTGTCGGAATTCGTTTTTACGGAAAATCAATTCCGGTGTTAGGTTCGTACAAACATTTTACGAAAAATGACTTCCTTTTACAACACCAGCATTATCAAGTTCACAGCACCAACATTTCCCAACATTATTCTTTAACATCACAGCAAAATTCTACACAGAACAGGGGTTCCATCACAGCAAAATCACAATACCAAGTTCTACACATTGATCCCCTTAAACATCCATGAACACAGTTTAAATAAAAAATGGATAATTAAAAAAAAAAAAATATATATATATATATATATATAAAATGCACATCGGATCCGATGTGCATGTGGATCGGACTTGTGTGTTTTACGGAGGTGGGGGTTTGGTGACAGTGCATCGGCGGTGAGGTGATGTGTGGATCAGAGCTCGAATCGGTCAAAGGTGGAAGGAAAAGTCACCGTGGGTCTTCCTAAAGCTCGGTGATCGGACTACTGTGAAGGATCGGCGATGAGGTGAGCTCGGCGTGACCGAAGTGGGACGAAATCGGCGTTTGCTTCACAGTGGTGGATCGGCGTTTGCTTCATGACGAAATCGGCGTTCGGTTCGGTGCTGATCGGCGTTTGGGACGCTCGCTGATCGGCGTTTGGTTCGCTAATCGGTGTTTGGTTTGCTTTGTGATCGGCGCTGATCGTTCTTTCTCTGGCTCGCTCTCTCTTTTGTTCGTTGAGTTCTTTCTTTCTGTGGCTCTCTCTCTCTCTGATCTGGGCTCTCTCCTCTCTCTCTCTCTCTCTCTCTCTTTTTCCGGAAGTGATTTGAAGTGAAAATGAGGGAAGTAAATGATTTTCGGGTCAAAGGTGAAAATAGTGGTCAACTGGAAGTCATTTTCCGGAAAATGATATTTTCCGTGACAGCCAAACACTCCGGTTTTACGAAAAATGATTTCCGGAAACAGTTTTCACCTAATTCAAACACACCCTTAAACTTCTCTACCAAACACCCCTAGAGTTTTGTAGCTTAAGTAGTTGACATCTCTTGATGTTTTTAACGAATTTATCCATGGCTGAAATTCTCTCTCCTTTACTTAAAAAAAATATTAAAAAAGAAAAAAAAACTAACTAACTATGTTATAGTAGTGCAATTGTAATGCCCTCTATTAACTGTAAAACTAAATAATGTCTCCCATAATTAAGGGCAATGAACTTTTTGCCCATTTAGTAAGGATTCCCATAAACTTTAATAGAGAAATTCAAATTAGATGCTTTTTGGGGGATAAATTTTGAATTTTCTTTTTTAAATTTAATGGAAATTATAATAACAAGACATAAAATGCTAATTATCATTAGTTAAGGGGAACATTACAATTGACCCTTAATTTTTATTATTAACTTAAATTGCAAAAGTATAATAGAAGTTAAAAATCGGATTAGGTTTAAGTGAATGGTTAATTGGTTTTTTCATAGCGCCACTCGCTTCATTAGTTTGCGCAGAGTGAATTTCTTATTTTCTTCCTTTGTCATTCTCATCACCATGGGTTTGTGTTGTTTAGCAGACTGGCCATTGAGTAATTCTACACGTCCAACACATGGAGCTTGGAGGTACTTTCTCTCTCTCTCTGCATAACTTTCTTTTTCTTTTTCCCCAAATTCTTCATTTGTTCATTTTGGTAATTTGGTCAAACTTGGGTGTTTGTACCATAAATGATAACTAGAAATTTGATTAATTTTCTGACTGAGTAATATTTTTCCCTTTGTTGTGTCGATTAGTTTGTTAGAAAGGATAATATAAATAATCATACTCATGGTAACCATTTGAGGAGACGAAATTAGTAATATTATTCAGGAATGTATTGAGTAATATAATAGAGAAGTAAAGGTTGTAAATACTTGATTAATTTTCTAATTGATTAATATTTTTCCCTTTATTGTGTCAGTTTGTTAGAAAGTATAATATAAATAATCATACTCATGGTAACCATTTGAGGAGATGAAATTAGTAATATTATTTGGGAACATATTGAGTAATATAATAGAGAAGTAAAGGTTGTAAATACCGGTACCGTACTTCAAGTAGGCAACGACATTGCTTGTATTTATGGTCTTGATGAAGTAATGATAGGTGAATTAGTAGAATTTGAAGAGGGTATAATAGGAATTTCCCTAAATTTGGAATCAAATAATGTCGGAGTTGTATTAATGGGTGGCGGTTTGATGAACCAAGAAGGAAGTTCTGTGAAAGCAACATGAAGAATTGCTCGAATACCCATAAGTGAGGCTTATTTAGGTTGTGTTATAATCTAATCTTTTTAACTTAATTTTTTTTAACAATGATGATGGTGAAGGCATGTCAAACAAAGTCCTTAATGTTTTCTCATATATAGTAAATCATAACTAAAATTAACTTAATGTTTTCTTATATATAGTAAATCATAATTAAAAATTTTAACTCCTCCACAAATCTATGAATTTTTACTATGAATAGATTGTTTATATTATTAATAAAATACATATGATAATTTGATATCACATGAACCTATTTACAAACTTATACAATTTAATATCAAGTTTATATAAGTATATTTATAGACAAGTTCACATGCAAAAATTATAATATTATATATATTTAAATCAATCTTCATATTCATGAGTTTGTTTACGTACACATTATTATATTTGTGCTTGCCTTGTTTGATAGTCAAGACGAGTCTAAACTTAGGCTTGAACTTGACTTGTTTGTTAAACAAACGAATATAAATTAATAAGTCTAAAAACGAGCTCAAATTGTTTAGAAACAGTTTAGTTCAGTTATGATCCTATATTTGGCTGCTATATAATAAACACGTACATGTCCTCAAAACTTCATGTGTCAATCGTTGCTACCTATAATTTTTTTAAAATAAACATATTATAAACAAATAAATGAATTTCAAGCTCCTCTTCTTCATAGTGGCTACCACCTATTTTCTTCTTCTTAGCCACCATTACCATCTATGACAATGGACCTCTATCTTGAAATCTTTTATGCTACTTGACAGGTAGAGGGCAAGAGGCACTCGTTTTGTAATTGATCCTCTAAATCGTTGGAGACTTTGGATGAGTTGGGGTTCCTGTATATAAAATATAACACCAGCTGAGCTGCTCCCAGAAGAAGTCCAGCCCCATTTGGTACCTGCTTAATTAGAACTCGCCCGTCATTTTGCTTGTACACTTTTTTTTTTTTTTTTGGCTTATACACATTTATTTGGATTATAATCTTATAATTATATCATATATATATATATATATATATATATGATAACATCAGAAAGTGTCAGTTAAGTTACATGACTCTTAACTATATATCCAAAATACATTGTTTTTTTTTTTTTTTTGGACAGAAATCCAAAATACATTGTTGATTTAGAATAATTACACACATATTGACATGCAAGTATCCATAACCAGCAGCTCTTGGTTCAAAACCTTATTGAGAAAATTAAAAGATAAAGGAAACATGCATGGATAAGACTGATTCCATATCTGGTCCACTTATTAAAGAGGATATATATATTTGATGATGAACATGGCAATTTTATTCTAGCGTGGCAATCACTTGTCAAAGAGTTGGCAAGCATATCTTCTGTTCAAACTTCAAAGTATAATATAGTATTTATTAGGAGAATTCTACTGCTCATATCTCATTAAAGTATAAACCATGGAAAAGGCTAATTCTACTATTTCTGCGATATCCCATAACTTACTAATTACTATTATTGGCCATTAACCAAAAAAAAAAAAAACTTCTATTAGTTTGGAGTAATACGTCAATTATATACTTAATTTGAGTACCTAATAGTTTTTGGCAAATGTTAACAAGCACTGCATGGTATTTGTTAAGGTTAAAATAATGGTCCTACTTAATAAAAAAATTGAGTAAATTAGAGAAATTGTATAAAGTTGACCCTAAAACATATAAAATTGACAAAATACTGGCATAAAGATGAGTGGCAGATAAAAATTCTAACATAAAGTGATGTTATCGTATTGTGCCAGTTAACACAACCCATAGTTTTTTAGGCACAACCCTTTATGCCATGTGAACTATCTATTAGAGGAGTGAAGATAACGTACTGGTCTTGGTTAATGGTTAGTAATACGAAGTTTTGGTTTCAAACCCCAGGGAGCAAGGCTACTGGTTCTAGCTAAGGGTAACGTGTACAGCACAATATATATGGGACACAAATGCATATATATGCTTGATTTGAAAGAGATCCTTAACTTGTAACAACATATAAACCATTTTCAAATCATATAATAACTATAATGATGCCGATGATGGTGGTGAAAAACTGATAATAATGATAACTTACTCCAACGAAGAAGTCTTTCACAAGGACAGCATAGAAAGTCCAAATCCCTCCATTCAAGAAACTGAAGAAGGAGAGAAGGAAAGGCATGTACTCCACGCTTTTGGTTGTCACCACCGTTTTCTACACATTTAATTATATAAAAATACATCAATAATTTGTTAATAAAGCATCATTACAGCCAATCAATGAAGTTGGACTAACCCTTCCATCAATTTTGGAGTGGCCACGTACATAAGAATTAAATGAAAAACCAACACCTCAAATTAACAAAGTAGTACGAACTATGAAGAAGGCTATTATTTAATTATCATATGATCTAGAACTTTTTTTTTTTCTTCCTTTTCATATTTGGTATTATAATCAAGAACATGGAGCAAGAGAAAAAAAGCTATGATAACTAACAATTGACCTATTGAGTTTCTTACCATGGCTGCAAGAGGTGAAGCATACATGGCTATATTTAGGCCTGCACACAAGAATCCTATGACATCGATCTTTGTATCTCCGTGCAACAAAAAATGAGTAATCAAAATCACTCCTGCGAGAAATCCCACATCCAAAAGTGCAACCAATGTACCAGTCTTTGCCTAAAAGAAAATTATTGACAATAATAAATTTCAAAACAATAAGCTTTTAGTGCACGATTATGATGATAATAGGCATGCATTAATGCTGAGAAACTTACCCTTGTTCTTGGAGGTGCAAATACAAGGAATAAGGTAACATAAACAATCTCTACAACAACACCAAAACCATTAACAGTCGCCACAAGCAGGCTTCCAGCCTTTGTGACTCCATAATAAGTCCATAACGCCGAAGCCAGTAATGTGCAAATGTAAGGAAAACTCTCAAATTCCTCTGTTGATCGATGCTTAACAATTCGCCGAAATGTTCCTCTGCGAAAAGGACAATCTAATTACTTGTTCTTGTTTTGATGAAAAACACAAAATCTAAACAAAGATATGTAATCAGATGAGCTTACTTACAAGGGAGAAAGAAATAGTAAGACTGAGATGATGTTGCCTGAAACAAAATGAAGAGATAATAGTCAGCCTCTATTATGCAGGAATTGAGAACCCTAAATGTCCACCAAAAAATATATATGGAGAATGAAGTTTTGTTGTTACCTATAACTCCAACATAGAAACTTGCACTGGCCATGTCAAGGCCGCGCAAAAGAAAAAATCTTTAGTGAAAAATGGGAGCTAGAGGTTTCCTTTTGGTTTAGACACAAGCTTTGTCTGACTTAGGATTTGAATTTGAAGTATACCTTTGTTTGAGTCATCCAACGTCAAGGTTATTGCTTTTTCTGTACTTTATCATAGCAGTACTCCTAAGTTTACAATTGAATAATACAAAACATATATTGGCAAATGGTTGAAGAAACCTCCCCATTTCATATGATTAATAAAATATTTGGTAACTTATTCTTTTTTTGTCAACATAGCATATTTTAAATTTTTAATGATTTGCTCACCCAAAAATGGCAAGACGCAACAATGGCTCTATGGCATGCTAGTAAAATTGCTTTGACCAACAACGGGTTTGTCGTTTTACCTCTTTCT
Source organism: Quercus lobata (assembly GCF_001633185.2). Lineage (NCBI taxonomy): Eukaryota > Viridiplantae > Streptophyta > Magnoliopsida > Fagales > Fagaceae > Quercus > Quercus lobata. The sequence continues at coordinate 19,869,071 of NC_044906.1, read as the reverse complement.
TCATTTTTGTTCATGTTGCCAATTGATTGGTCTAATAGCTAAACATAACAAGAACAATTAAGTGAACAATTTGGGCTGATAGAGTACTAAAAAATTAGGGTAAAATATTATGGTCATTTGTACTTGTGAATAGCATTTGTTCTAAGAAGATTGAATCTTAGCAATTAATCTTGAGTCATGCTACTCGAGGAAACTCTAGACTGCCTTTCCTACTGAGTTTCATATCTATCAATTGCAAATAAAATGCCATAGCAAGCTAATCACTTAAAAAGAAAAAAAAAATATTAAAGATGTTAGGAAAAAGCAAACCTAACCCAAGATTTATGAGATGCCGACAACAAAAAATAGAAGACAGAAGAGAACAATGCAGAGAGGAAAACACTAGATTATACTGGTTCACCTAGAAGTTGGGTCCATGGAGATGCAGTTTTATTATGATGACTACATCAAGCGTTGCAATGATCATTAGAATACATATACACAATACTATTATATGGGCTAAATGCATATTTAAAATTAAATAATGAGTATAACTGTATAAGGCATCTAATGTGTTCTCTAATACCTTCAATACTCCTAATAATGATATGGAAACTAATTATTTTCCTAAGGAGCCTATCAATCCAAACTACATGATTAACTCAGTCAATTAAGTTATAAGTTTTCAATATTATTATTATTATTATTATTATTTGGAGTTAGGTAAATTGTAAAGAATATCATTACGGCCATTGAGCTAACACCTGAATCTCATGTAATATATTTAAAAGCGAGGGGATTATGCCATGTGATTTATAATTTATTCAATTCAAAGACAAAACCGTCGCACCTTTGACACTCCACTGTTTAACTTAACATATATATATATATATATGTGGAGAATATGAACAACTTATTAAGCAATTCAATGCCTTCTTCTTTACGCAATCTTTTAATTGTGCATTATCTAACAAGTTGACATTATTAAAATTTTGATAGTTCCTTAAATTTTAATATTAAAAAAAAATTATTGTTAAATACCATTATTTGATTTCCAGATCATTTCATTGTCAAATATCAAAAGTTTATAAACCTGCGTAATTCAAATAGAACATGGAGAGAGCGATCCGCAACTTGTCACAATTAGAAATAGTTTTCTTATGTTTTGTATTGATTAAAAACTGATAAATAAATACCTCACTTTATCTTCTTTCATTTTCTTATTATTTAATGTCCCTCAAGATAATTGGCATGGAGCATAATGTACACAGAATTTAATCACCGCACATTCTTGACACGGTAGTCACTCCACAAATATAAATGTTTGTAGGATGTGGTGAGTAAGGGTCAGAATTCAAGTTTTAAGAAGAGAATTTCACGCATATATACACTTAGATTATGTTAGAGTAAAATTTTTATTTTGTATTAAAAAATGAGAACCATAAATTTGAATATATCATTACACTTAAATGTGGGATATTATACGTATGATTTGTCTGAGAAGGATTTGATTAGATGACTATTTATATGATTTAAAATTTTAATTTATTTGTTTTTATTAGGGTTTGATTCTATTAAACTATTCAAAATTTACATAAAATCAAAAATCTATGGTTGAAATGTCAAACAAAAGACATTGTGGTACATGTTTATGAGAGTGGTTGAAACCAATATAAAAAAAAAAAGGTGTTTTCAAAATCTTAAAAAAGTGTTTACACAAAAGGAAAATGGGGCTATTTTTTGTTGTTGAGAATATCGGATAGGACCCAAAGAAGATATTCAACAATCTTAAGTTTTGTCCACTTATTTCTTTTGTTAATTATATTTCACATAAAAAATAAGAACACCCTTCATCAGTTTGATATTAGCACCTAACTTTTGCCAGCATGTATGACGATCGTATATGCTATATGCTATATGCGACCATCACTTTCGTTTAAAATACTATATGCTACCTGGCTTATTGGGTTAGAACTTAACTGTAGCCATTTTTTCTAATTAAAAAAATAAAAATAAAAATAACTGTTGACATTTTTCAAATCCCTGTTATCAAGATTGAGAGATCAAACTAGCATCATATGTGTAAAAAAAAGAAAAAAGAAAAAAAGAAAAGAAAAGAAAGTTATTTTAACATGTTAAAAAGTTTATTTATTTTAACACACAACTTAACAATATATCATACATCATATCTTCTATTATTTTATTACTTTATGTAATATTCTTTTTAAATTTTTTTTGTTTTTGTTTTTGTGTGTTTTTTTTTTTTTTTTTTTTTTTTTTTTTTTTTTTTTTTCATTCCAACTATTATAGAAGAAATAATTTCCAATTGTCATAAGAGAGAGAGAGAGAGATTGGATTAAAAAAAAAAAACCCAAATATTAATAACACATCTTGCTGTACATTACTATTATTAGAATGTCATTGTATCTCATGCCAAATTTATTTGTCATTTGACACATCTAATATTTCCATCCTCATCCATTTGACAATATTTTTCAGCATTTGAATTCTCCACCAATTTAGATTCCCTAGCATGATTACTTACGCTTCATTTGTTTCGATGGAAAACAATTTATTTATTTTTAAATGTTTTTCAGTGTTTGGTAGCATCAAAAAAATTGAGTAAAAAGTAAACTATCTTTAGTAAATAAAAAAGTATGACTTATTTTTAGAGATTGTTTTCTACTTTTTTTTTTTTTTTTTTGTGTGGAAAATAACTCTATCTCACAGCAAGCTAAATAAAGAAAGTTAGTAAGTTGTTTTTTAACTCATTTAAAATTACTACCAAATTAGATAATTTTATAGAAAATACTATTTGAAAAATGACTCATTTTCTAGAAAGCATTATAGTCGAAACAAATAGAGCATTAATGCAACTACAATAATCTCCTAGAAAGTAATAGTCGATAACCCTTTTTTCCTATTACGGTAAGACTTATTTGCTGAATTATTATGGTTAGCTAACCTTCTTCCCAATTTGAGCAAGAACATCCCATTTTCAATAGAGAAAACTTGAACATGCATGTATTTGCTCCAGAGATTTTCAATAAGACTTATTGGGTAAATGAAAAGGAGCAAATTGTTGCGGAATTGTCCCGTGACCACTTTACCATTCATTTTTTTCACCAGCATTTGGTACTTCAGAGTTCAGCCATATAACTTGTCATTTCTCTTTGATGAAAGAGAGAACGCCCATCCGTATCCAATTGGTTCACTCTTCTTTGCATAGGGGAATCAAAGGCGTTAGATTGGGCCATATTGTTACAATTCAAGCCAGGCCCAATCCACAGCCCAATGTCCACCTCTGTATGACTGTACCTGTCATCGTGCACTTTTTTTTTTTTTTTTAAATAAAGATGTTCAAGATTTAAATTTTCATTCATCGGACTATTGAATATATCAAAACAAAACAAAAAATGACTCTGCCTCACGGCTTCAACTCACTTCATTCCTCGCATGCACAACATATTCTTTCTAGAATTCCTTTGAAGGGTTTGAAGATCTGGGGCCTGTTTGGTACCTGCTTTTAAACAACAGTTTTTAGTATTTAAACAACAATAACACTTCTGACACATATTTCTATAACATTTAAACACGTATTTCTATAATATTGAAAACTGAACAATAATACTACTAGACGGGCCCTTGATCATCAAACCAACTAAGCCTTGTGTGTCAAAGGAGGCTGCTTAATTAGCTCAGTAGTGTAATCCAAAAGGTTATAAAATGCAACATCGAACAATTGAAAGCAAGCAAAGAGCCCAGATGTGAACAAAATTAAACTACTCCATCTACAATATATTAAAATTACTCTCTATTATAGGATTAAAAAAAAAAAAAAATCACTCTCCATTAGTCCAGTTTTTCTATTTGATAATGATTTTAAATTTAAAATGAGTTTTGAGCTTATATTTATAATATCAACAACATGATCACATGGGTTAAATCTCTATATTTAGATGATCAACAACCATACACGGAAACTGGGCTTTATTGAATTGAAATTAGAGTACCACATTGTTATTGCAAAGGTTCACGTCGTGACGATACAACATCTTAATTCGTACAAATTAATTATTAAGATCACACTTCATTAGTCCCATTTTTTTTTATTTTTTATTTTATAGAATTTTAACCTATGGTATACACTTCTGTGATTTTCTATTTGATAATTGTTTAAAATGAGTTTTGAGCTTATATTAAATCACTCGCACTCTCAATAATTTTCCATTACATGCATGTGACATGAATTTTGTGTACACAATCACTTCAAAACAAATCAATATAGAATGAATATCAAAATTGATAACAAAGAAGTGAAATCGTTTACATGATGCCATCTGCTTTATCCAATCACTAGCTCAGATTTGAGAATTGATCACTACACTAAGGTGGACTAATTTTAGATCCATTACTAATTAAAAGCCTAAAAAATTAATACACCAAACTATTAGATACTGAGGATCATTGCTCATTGCAATGATTCCACCTAGATTACCATGCAAAGATGAATATAATTGTGGAGCTATATATTCTGGCACCTTCACCAACTATCCAATAATAAAACATTAAAAAATAGTTACCAAAAGTTTTGCCAATAGCATTAAAGTTTAAGTGGCATTTCTTAGTATTTCCAGTAACATCCAAGTTTCAATTCAACCTTCCTCATTATAATTATAGGATTTATAAAAAAGAAGCAAAATGACTTTCAGTACTCATTTTGTTAAAACTCTTGTAGGTTAAGTTGCATCTTTTACTATTTTTAATGAAAAAATCAGGTATTTAAACTCAACATCCTTATTGTAACTATCAAATTTATAAATAAATAAAAAGAAAGTGAGAAAATAATAGAACTGAGGAAGCCCAACTATAATTAATGACCTGTAATCAAAATGTTTTCAATACCCTGCATTATTATAAGGTAAGCCATTTGTTTATCACAAGGAAACCAATAAAACTGAGTAAATGGATTGCCAAAAGTAATGTAAGTGAAAAGTTGTGATTTCCAATTATTTTTTGTTAGCTTTAATTTCGTGACAAATTTGATTGTAATTTTTTCAATCATTTTCCCTGTATGTATGTGGGTTTATTTGTAAGGGATGAGTATCAGAGATCGGTGAGAATCAAGCTTCAAAAGTTACATCAGTGGATTTCGCGACTAGCTCTCGAGTAGCTCACGAGAAGCAACCTACGCAAATGCCATGTGTGAAGTACATGACTAGAAGAATAAGAGTCGTGCCAGGCTGTCATTTTGGCGACTGTCTTGCGAGAAGGGCCAACTCGCGAAGGACTTGCGAAACTCTCTGTTTGGCAAAAAGTTGTGTTTGCTTTACCAAGTCTTTACCCACATTATATATACCTTCATTACCCACAAATTGTAAAGAGTGTTTTTCAAAAAGAAAACCCTAGAAAATACACTTGAGAGTTAGAGATTATTATATCCACAATCATCTATACATTTTCTTGTGGTTTTCCTCAACTCCTACCTTCCCATCTTTGGATCTTTGAGAGGTTGCTAGCCTAAACACTTACCGCACCAATTCTGAGTGTAAAGTGAGATCTTGGTGCTGCTAGAAAGTATTAGAAGGAGCCATTCATTGGTGGATGCAATCGGGTTGAATTGTGGGATTTGGAAAGCTAGAGAAGACAAGATTCTGAGAAGTCCGTTGGTAGCAGGAGTTTGGAGGGCTCAAGTATATGGGGTAGACTAGGTTTGGAGGGTCTTTTGTTATTCATGTACTTTAACTTTATTTTCTAGTGGATCAATTTCGACTTGGAGGGTCGCGGAGAGGTTTTTTGCTGAGTTCTTTGGTTTCCTCTTCGATAACACATCTCGGTGTTATCTTGTATTTGCATCTCTCTTCTCTACTCTTTAAGCTTTCATTTTATTGTTGATGATGGATGAATATGGCTTAGGGTAGAGTTATCAGTTCATTGCGCTTATTTAATCTTGTTTCGCACTTAATCTAAGTTAAAGTAAAAGCAATCTAGCCATATTTTTTAATTGGGGGTCTGAACAAGTTCTTGTGTTTTTGTATAAATCCAAGCTTTCAATTGGTATCAGAGGGGGTACACTTGTCAAATTTCAACATCCTAGTGTGATCCTAGACCCCATGTGAGATGGATAGATCTCAATCCCTTAATGCACCTCCCTACTTTGATGGGAGTAATTATGCTTTTTGGAAAGTACGTATGCATGCTTTTCTTTGTGTTTTTTTCGCAAATCCGAGCTTTCAATTGGTATTAGAGCGGGTACACTTGTCGTATTTCAACATCCTAGTGTGATCCTAAACCCCATGTGAGATGGATAGATCTCAATCCTTAATGCACCTCCCTACTTTGATGGGAGTAATTATGCTTCTTGGAAAGTACGTATGCGTGCTTTTCTTTGTGCTATTGATGAGACAATGTGGGATTTTGTTGAGAATGGATATGTAAAACCCACGACAGCCAAATCCAAATAGGATAAGGCCATTCTTGCTTTGGCAAACGCCAATAGCAAAGCTATTAATGCTATTTTTAGTGGTGTCTCTACTGATGAATTCCATAGGATTTCACATGTGAAGATCGCCAAAGAGGCGTGAACCATTCTTGAGACAACCTACGAAGGTACCATGAAGGTCAAGGACACCAAGCTTCAAATGCACACTACTCAGTTTGAGGAAGTAAAAATGAGCGACGACGAGTCATTCGATTCCTTTTATGGGAGACTCAACGAGATAGTGATAGCCAAGCTTAATCTTAGGGAGAAGATTGAAAACACCAAGGTGGTGAGGAAGATCTTGAGATCCTTACCCGAAAGCTTCCGGGCTAAGGTCACCCCATAGAGAACAAGGATTTGGATGAGATAAAGATTCAAGAACTTATTAGATCTTTCCAAACCTATGAGCTCGGACTGCCTTCTCACAAGTCCAGCTAATCACTTGCTCTTAAAACTATAAATGAGAGAATGGGCGATTCCTTCGATGAAGATGATGTAGAGAAGGAGGTGGCGTTTCTTGCAAAGAAATTCCAGAAATTTCTCATGATGAAGAACAATGGGAAGTCATTTGGCAAAGGAAAGTACTTATCCTCCAAAAATGACAAGAGGGAGTTCAAGAAGAAAGATAGGAAAGACTCATCATCAACTCAAGGAATTATGTGTTATGAATGCAACGGTCATGGACACCTAAAGAAGGAATGTCCAAACTACTTGACAGGAAAGGGTAAAGTGCTTGCTACTACTCTCAGTGACTTGGAGAGCTCAAACTCCGATGCAGAAGGAGAATGTGATAATGAGGGAAACTATTCGGCCTACATGGTAATTACCATTGTTGATTCTAGAGATAAGTTGAGCAACTTGGTTGATGAGCAAGGCGTACATTCCAAAGGTGAAAAAGTTGATGATTTGGAAGATGAGGATGTGTACCTCAATGAAGGTGAAAAGAACCTTCAAGAAGTGTATGATGTGTTGCTTGAAGATTGTGACAAATATGCCAAAGTTGCAAAGAATGCTGTTAAAAAAATGAAGAAAGTTGAAGAGGAGCATAAGTCTACACTCGTGCAACCTAAGGACGAAATGTGAAGTTAATGTGAAGTTGAAGAGCAGAAGGAAGAATTGCTGAATGCCTACTTTAAAATCAAGTTCCTTGAACTTGAAATAATTCAAGCAAATGTCAAAGTTGAGCGCATTTCCACCAAGAAACTTAACAGTGTGCTCTCTTCTCAAATACCTTCAAATGATAAGACTGGTCTAGGCTATATTGGTGAAGGAGGCTTAAGCAGTGATCCCAAGAAGGAAGTGAGGTTCGTGTTGGCCAAAAATGTGGAAAAACCCAAAGTGGAGAAGCCTAAGGTTGAGACTCCTGTTGTTTCAAAGAGAACCATTGGCGCAAAACCAAAGAAAAAGGGAAGTTGTTAGGACATATGTGATTTGATGTTAGGAACATATGTCAATATTTTATATAATTGGCTAATCTTTTGACAAAATGCATTTTACTTGTAATTGGGTAGATCTAGGATGTGTTTAATGCTTCAAGAAATAAGGTTTTAAGTTCAAGTGTTAAAGCCATGCAAGTCTGTCCAAGAATCAAGTGAGAAAGTACTGGATTTTAAAACTTGACAGCTAGTATCTATTGAGATTTAAAAGCTGCTGAAACCCGTGGCTCAACAGCTAGCTTGATAGATGGTTATCTATCAAGGTTTATGAACTTCAGTTTTTTAGAGTTGATTTCAATCCAATCCTTTGGGTGTATGTTTGGGCTTTCTTTTCTCACAACCCTAAACATATATAAGGATTATTTTGAGGACCGTAAAAGGTAACACAAGTTGCACAAGAGCACAATTCTACAAGTGTAAAGAAAAGTGTAACCGGAAACCTAGTTTACCCTAATTCTTCTTTCTCTTGAAGAAACTGTTGTGTTTGTACACCGTAGGGTTTTGTGACCAAGCAATTTCATGATCTTTATCGTGTGATGAACTGAAGAACTTTGCAGCCAACATCCTTCTCAAGTTGGTGATTAAGTCGCGTACTGGGATCTGTGCAATTGGTTAGTCACGTACTGGGACCGTGCATTGAAAATGAGAGATTGTCACTACAGAACAAGTCCCAATTGGGTATTGGTGTAAGGATTCAACTGTAGGTTTGTATAAGGTACTGGGATTCCTTTACTTGTAACCGTTTGTTTTGATAATAGTAGATTCTCGAGAGTGGTGACTTTAAAATCATTCGGTGGGGTTTTTGCCGTGTAGGTTTTCCCTATTTGTAAACAAATCACTGTGTCATTTTAATTTCCACTACATACTTAGTTTAATTAGTGATTTGTGTGTGCTGCCATGTACATTGCATGTTAATTTGATTAATTAATAAACTTGGCTAATTAATCAATTAATTTATCACAAAGGGTCAATATGTTTTTGGCCTATCAAGTGGTATTAGAGCAGGCACACTTTGATTAGGGTTAATCTTTGCTGTGTGATGCATTGACCCCTGTTTGTCATGGATAGATGACAGTCTCTTATTATACCTCCTTTATTTGATAGCACTAACTATGCATACTGGAAAGTACGCATGAGAGCTTTCTTGCAGTCTTTAGATGAGAAAGTGTGACAAGCTGTGGAGATAGGCTGGACCAAGCCTACAGAAGTGCTGACCAATTAGGATGATGCTAAGTCCAAGGCGGTAAACTTCAACAGTAAGGCACTGAATGCTCTATTCAGTTCAGTCATTAATGAGGAATTCAAGAAGATATCATTCACTAAAACTGCTAAGGAAACATGAACTATTCTCCAAACAACCTATGAAGGAACTAAGGTTGTTAAGGATTCAAAGCTCGTAGTATGCCTTCAAAGCTTCAGAGGCTTACTATGAGCTTTGAAGAGATCAAAATGGAGGAGGATGAGTCGTTTGATGAGTTCTATGCTAAACTCAAGGACATAGTAAACTTAGCATTTAATCTTGGGGAAATCATTCTTGAACCCAAGATTGTGAGAAATGTGCTCAGATCTCTACCCGAAAGATTCCATGTCAAGATCACCGCGATTGATGAATCAAAGGATATTTACAAAATTCCTTTAACCGAGTTGGTTGGCAATTTGCAGACCTATGAGTTGGGTTTGACAAGAATTGGGAAATCAAGCAAGAGTAAGAACATGGCATTAAAGGCCAAAATCAGTGATACTGATGAGTCTTTAGACGATGAAGATTCGAAAATGAAGTCCTACATTACAAGGCAATTCAAGAAGTTCATGAAAAATGCCAATAGGAAGGGCTTCGACAAGGACCGTGGGCAATCCAGTTCCTCACAGTTCAAGAGTCAAGATAAAGGGAAAAATGATGCTAGGGATGGCAATTAGTACACTGCGCCCTTAGGACCAAAGTGCTTTGGGTGTTAGGGCTTCGGTCATATGAAACAAGAGTGCCCTACTTATCTCAAGACCATCGGAAAAAGTAAGGTACTTGCTACTATCTTGAGCGACATTGAGCTTGAGAATGACTTCGATAATGAGGATGATGGAATCCTAAATGCCTTCACTGCCACTGTAAATCATACTGAGGGGATTGTTGAAGATGTGGATGAAGAAGAGGAAATGGTAGAGTCTAAGTTTGAGAAAATGGATGAACAAGATGACATCCACACAACCTATGCAAAGTTATACAAGGTCTCAGAAAAGCATGAGAAGTTGTATAAGTTGGCCACCAAAAAGCTTAGTGATATGGAACTTGAGTGAGAAGAAATCTCTACAAGTTTGATGAAGCAAATCAGACTATTGGAGCATTGAGGTTTGAGAATAATTTCTTGGCTGAGAAGACCAAGAAGCTTGAGGCAGAAATGTTCCAAGTTAGAGCTCAGCTGGAAAGGACTTCAAGCGCTAAGCTCGATGAGATGCTTAGTCTTCAGAAATTTGCTTCCAATCGAACTAGTTTAGGGTATGATTTCTCTTCTCCTAGTATTGCTTCTACTAGAACTACTGTTTTTTTTCCTCCTGCTAATAATATTGAAACTAAGAACAATGATGTTAACAATGAATTAGCTAGTGAGAACATAGCAAGAACACTTAGACCTTCTATGTGCACAAATAAACCCATCCCTGAGAACATAGCACAAATAAAGTTTGTAACCACACAGCCTTCATTGAAATAAAGTTTGTAATACCCATCCCCTTCTTCAAACTCATTAAATATTTTCACAAATTTCAAAGTATAATCTAGCATGAGATAAGTCGATTTTCACCTTGTTGGCACATCTAGGGTCAACAAATAATGTGCTTTAATTTTCTTTTTATCAACATATTCTTAAAGCCTCTCAAACCTTGTGGGAAAGGCTCTCACATACCGCACTGCATTCTGAACCTTAGCAATTGATTCATGAATGAACTTCAACCCACTTTGCACTATTAAATTCAAGATATGCGCACAATAACGCATATGTATGAACTAACTGCTCGATATGCTACTATCTATTTCTTTTGTTTTCTTCTTCACATAATCAATTGCCACATCATTAGAGCTAGCATTGTCTATAGTAATTGTAAAGAACTGATCTATATCGCACTTCAACAAACATGACTCAACTGCCCTACCTATGGTTTCCCCTTTTTGATTGGTTATAGCGCAAAAGTTCAAGATTTTCTTTTGGTAATTCCAATCACTATCAATGAAGTGTGCGGTGACTACCATGTAGTTCAAGTTTTATATGGAGGTCCAAATATCCGTTGTCACACAAACTCGTTGCCCAACAAAAGCCTTTCTAAAAACGTCCACCTCACTAGAATAAAACCTCATACAAGCCCTTACAACAGTAGTGGGTAATAGGAATCCTAGGCTCAACTACTTCCATAAATTCTTTAAAACCTTGACGATCCACATATCTAAAAGGTAGTTCATCAATGATGATCATCCTTGCCAATGCTAACCTTATCTTCTCTTCACTAGAGTTTGTAACCACTAACACATTTAAATCACTTTTCCCTTCCCATTTAGTTTGTGTAAAGTTGTAATTTACAACTATTTTGTGTTGGCTTTAATTCTGTGCCAAATTTGATTGTAATTATGTTCAATCTTTTGTACCTTGTATTTTTTGTGGGATTTTTATTGTAAGGGTTGTGTGTGAGGGAGAGTGTAAGGTTGAATTTATTCAATCATTAGTTGGCTTTATTCCATGCCAAATTTGCTTGTAATTCAACATTTAGAAACCCAATATTTAGGTGAGAATCATGTAACGGTAGTGTATGAGAAAATGTGAAGAAAAACTTAAGAGTGTGCACTCAAGAAGGGTCTCGCGACTGGATCTTGCGATTGGCAAGTCGCCAAAGGTGGCACACTTATGAAGCATGTAGGGGAGTTGAAGGGTCACATTAGCTGTTGCACTACAGAACAAAACTTCCAGTTTGGCCAAGCAATTAACTCGCGACTCATTCCAGTTGCGAGGCCAAGTCGCCAAAACACCTTGTTTGGTTATAACTGACTCTTCGCATTCTATACACACCCTACTATAAATACCCTTATACCCACGAAATGTAGAAAGATTCTAGAGAGAATTTTGAGAGAGAAACCCTAAAGAAAAACAAGATTGACTCATCCATAATCTTCATCCTTTGATTCTTTATATTCCTCTACTCTCACCCTTTCCATTGATACATCCTTGAGAGGTATATTAGCCAAATCCTTATCTTACCATACTCATATCTGTGAGGAGGTTATTTGGTACTTGGGAAGCAGTTCGGAAGGGACCAATTCATTTTTGGTTGATGTAATGGGCGATTGCGGGATTTGGTAAGCTAGAGAAGACGAGGTTCGACGTAACCCTGTTGGAGTAAGAAGCTAGGAGGGCTTAGGTGCACTAGATGGATTAGGCTTGGAGGGTCTTCTACTATTCACGTATCCCAACTTTATTCTCTAGTGGATTATTGACCGCTTGGAGGGTGGCAGAGAGATTTTACGTCGAGGACTTCGGTTTCCTCTTCGATAACACATCGCTGTGTTGTCTTTATGTTTGCATCCCTCTTCCCTTAATCTTTGCCATTTAATTACTATTGTGGTTGTGATTAATTATGGTTTAGATTGTTTTACCACACACACACACACACACACACACAACAAGTCTAACCAATTTTATATTTCAAAAATAAGTCAAGACAGTTTAGTGAGCATACATTAACACATGTAATCTTGTGATGGCCAAATCATATTGTATCTGCACATGTATCAAGAGTAGCAAAGAATATTGCGTGTTGTGTGTGAAAAATATCGCAAGATTGCATAAGTGTATACATGTTATGACGATTTGAGATATGAGAAAATCACTTTAACTCACACACAATCATAATTGTTTGATGGGGACTATCACCTTCGAGGTACATCCTATAATTCCCACATCTTTTAGAATACACGTTTACAATGATATATAAATCATTTTTATTCTTTTTGCTTTTATTTTTCTTTGCATATTTTTCTTTTAATAAGCATATCATACATAAACATATAAGAGATAGAAAAGAAATATCCAATGATGTTAATCATTTTGACATTCCACTTTTGCTATACCGAAGTATATAAATGTCATTTCATGACTAGCGAGCAACAGTTGTGAGATGGTTATTTATGCATTTTTTTAAGAATTTTCTAGTCATTCTCGTCAAAAAGAGTGATGCGAGTGTTAAGTACAAGAGATTATTTAATCTTACTCATCACAAACAAGAGTTATAAAGCTTACTTGCTTAGTTGTGCATAGAGATGCTCATCTAAGTTACACGAGATACAATATTTAGAAAACTTTGTTTCGTCATCCAAAGTACACAAATACCAATGTACACAAACACACACTGTTTTTGTATTTTTTCAATTTTTATTTATTTATTTTTATATAAAAAACAAAATAACCAAAACTGAAAATAAACAAAAACTTGTTAAACAAAGTAAAGTATAAAACTAGACTGACTCAAAACAGTAAAGCAAAACACTCAAATAATGCAAACAAAAACAAGAAGAGGAGAGAGAAAAAATGACATAATCACTTGGAGTCCTTTTCCTTCCACATCTTGGAAGAACCTTTCCTTTGAGTAAACCCTTGAACTAGTGGTGAGGGAGAAGAATTGAAACCGTTCAAGTTTGAAAAGAATATGAGGGTTTTGAGAAGATTTCCAAGAGGAGCAAAAGAGGATGGAAACTAATTCTGGTTTCCCAATGCTATCATGCCATTACTCTGTTGAGTGGCTAGCCACTTATAACAATTAGGTCGAGTATAACCAGCTGCTCCATAGTGATGACAGAGATGCTGCTTCTTTTATTTAGGCTTTTAAGAGTTAGCCTTCTTAGCCCTAGGGTTTTTAGCTTCTTTCTTATCCTGTTTGGGGGGTGCTCCTAAGATAGATTTACCCTTGTCTATGTTCTCACTAGCTAAATCATTTTTAACAACATTCTTCTCGGTTTCAATATTATTAGCAGGAGGAACAAAAACAGTAGTACTAGTAGAAGCAATACAAGGAGAAGCAGATTTTTGAAGACTAAGCATCTCATCAAGTTTTGCACTTGAAGTCCTCTCCAATTGAGCTTTGACTTGGAATAGTTCTGCTTTAAGTTTCTTAGTATTCTCAGCCAAGAACCTTAGTTCTCCAATAATCTGGTTGGCTTCATCAAACTTTGTGGAAAACTCTTCTCGTTCCAGCTCTACATCACTAAGTTTCTTGGTGGTTAACCTATATATCTTCTCATGCTTCTTTAAGACCTTGTATAACTTTGCATAGGCTGTATGAATGTCATCTTATTCATCCATCTTCTCAAACTTGGACTCCACCAATTCCTCTTCTTCATCCACGTCTTTAACAATCCCCTCAGTAGGATTAATAGTGGCAGTGAAGGCATTTAGGATTTTGTCATCCTCATTGTCGGAATCATCCTCAAGCTCGGTGTCACTCAATGTAGTAGCAAGTGCCTTGCTCTTTCTAATGGTCTTGAGATATGTGGGGTACTCCTGTTTCATATGTCCAAAACCTTGACACCCGAAGCACTTTGGTCCAGAGGGAACAATGCACTGACCGTCATCCTTAACATCCTTCTTCCCTTTGCCTTGGCTCTTGAATTGAGAAGAACTAGATTACCTATAGTCCTTGTCAAAGCCCCTTCCATTTACATTCTTCATAAACTTCTTGAATTGCTTGGTGATGTAGGACTTTATCTTAGAATCTTCATCAATTAAAGACTCATCAGTATCATTGCTCTTGGCCTTCAATGCCATGCTCTTGCTCTTACCCGATTTACCAATTCCTGTTAAACCTAACTCATAGGTCTGCAGATTACCAACCAGCTTTGTCAAAGGAATCTTGTCAATGTCCTTTGATTCTTCCATTGCGGTAATTTTGGCATGAAATCTTTCGAGTAGAGATCTGAGCACCTTTCTCACAATCTTGGGTTCAAGAATGGTTTCCCCAAGGTTGAAGGTTGAGTTCACTATGTCCTTGAGCTTGGCATAGAACTCATCAAACGACTCATCCTCCTCCATCTTGATCTCTTCAAAGCTTGTAGTGAGCATCTGAAGTTTTGAATCCTTGATAGTCTTGGTTCCCTCATAGGTTGTCTGGAGAATGGTCTATGCTTTCTTAGCAGTTTCAGTGAAGGATATCTTCTTGAACTCCTCATTAGTGACTGCCCTGAATAAGACATTTAATGCCCTGCTGTTGAAGTTTGCCATCTTGATCTTGGCATTATCTCAATCGGCCGGCGCTACCTTCGGCTTAGTCCAGCCTATCTCAACAGCTTGCCACACCTTCTCATCTAGAGACTGCAAGAAAGCTCTCATGCATACTTTCCAGTATGCATAGTTAGTGCCATCAAATAAAGGAGGTATAATGAGAGACTGTCCTCTATCCATGACAAACAGAGATCAATGGATCATACAGTAAAGATTAAAACCTAATCAGAGTGTGCCTACTTTGATACCACTTGATAAGCTAAAAATGAATTGACCCCTTGTGATAAATTAATTGATTAATTAGCCAAGTTTATTAATTAATCAAATTAACATGCAAACGCGTGGTAGCACAAACAAATCACCAATAAACTAAGTATGCAGCGGAAAATAAATTGACACGGTGATTTGTTTACGAATGGGAAAAACCAACACGGCAAAAACCCCACCGGGTGATTTTAAGGTCATCACTTTCGAGAATCCACTATTATCAAAACAAGCGGTTACAACTAAAGGAATCCTAGTATCTTATACCAATTTACAATTGAATCCTTACCCCAATACCCAATTGGATTTATTCTGTAATGACAATCTCTCCTTGCAATGCACGACTCCCAGTATGTGACTAACCAATTGCGCAGATCCCAATACATGACTTCAATCACCAACTAGAGAAGGTTGTTGGCTGTAAAGTTCTTCAGTTTATCACACGATGAAGATCAAGAAGTTCCTTGATTAAAAAACCCTACGGTGCACAAACACAGTAGCTTCTTTGCAAGAAAGATGAATTAGGGCAAATTTTATCTCCGGTCACAATTTGCTTGATCAAACTTTGCTCAACACTTGTGCAACTTGCACCACCTTTGATGGCTCTTAAAATAATCATTTTATATGTCTAGGGTTGTGAGAAAAGAAAGCTCAAACATACAATCACGGATTAGAGTCAAAACAAAATTGAAACTCTGTTTTTCATAAACCTCGACAGATGCCTATCTGTCGAGTTGCTGTCGAGCCACGGGCTAGAACAGCTCTTCAAGGCTCGATAGATGGCTAGTTGTTAAGCTTTAATGAACAACACTTTCTGCACTTGAATCTTGGACAGACTTTCATGGCTTTTACACTTGAACTTGAAACAAGATTTCTTGAAGCATTAAACACATCCTAGATCTACCCAATTACAAGTAAAGTGCGTTTTGTCAAAAGATTAGCCAATTACATAAAATAGTGATATGTGTTCCTAACAAGTGAATCACATATGTCCTAACAAATTAAGACTTCTCTATAAAATTTTATTATATGTTGAGCTTAATTGTTCAAATTTTTAATTTTTTCTTCATATTTTCTAAACTAAAAAAATCCAATTAATAATTGAAAAATATTTTGCATAATTGTTTTATAAAAAACCTTTAATGGAAGTTGACAGAGATGCCTTAGTTGAATAAATTTGAAAATCAAAAGATTGAAATGAACGAAAGAAAAGTTAGAGAACTGAAATGAACTCCGAAGAATTTTTGGAAGGTGAGTTTTGCATTTTAGCCTAGAAGTAATTAATAATGTGTTATTACATTGCATTGATTTTGGAAATGCCATAAAAAAATTTATGGTAATGTTATTTAGGATATATCGATTATTGAAGAATTACAATCTATGGTATGTATAATTTGTAACAAGGACCAAGGTACCAATGCAAGATTTAAGGAAGTTACAAATTTTGAACACAACAAATATATATGAAGTAGTTGAAAACTCAACAACAAAAATTTAATCCCAAATGACAAAGATTGAAAGATGGGTATTAATACAAAAATTTAGTCCCAAATTAATACGAAAATCCTTATGAAAAAAATGACAACTCTAGCCAAATCGGCTATGTCCCTTGTTGATTTGAATATATTCATCTCTCTCTCTCTCTCTCTCGCCACATCTAAATTCTATATTCACTTCATTCGATTGATAATTGACACTATACTTCTTCAATTCTTTTGGTTTGTCAAAGATCTATAGTCCGAGTTCTTGACTCGGAAAAAAAAATCCTTATTTTAAAAAATATAAAAGATAATAAAAAATGCCCAAAAACCTAACCCAATATTTTACACTCTTAAAACTTAAAAAAATTGGGCAGAAAATGAAAATTTAATATTCTTCTTGAACACATCTGTTGTGAAATTTTAAAGTACTCATAAGTGCACGAATCGTACTAAAATATAGTTTGACAAGAATGAGGTTGAACCCACAGAGACTTGTATGAATTTAGGAAAATTAATCAAATCTTAATCAAATTAATCCTAATCTAGTTTGATAAAAATTGATTGTTTTGAAATTAAAATAAACTAAGAAAATAATTAAACTAAGCAAAAAATATAATATTGTACGTTTTTAGACCCCTTAAAACACAAGTTGTTTAACCTAGTTATTTAGCCAAGTGATTACTTAGATAAATTATTCAGATTTAGGTTAACACAATCAAATCATATTATGTAAGTAATGCGGAAATATAAATAACACACGATATGATAACCTAGGAAAACCAAACCGGTAAAAAACCTAGGGAGGATTTAACCTAGCTATCATTAAGGTAAAATAGATCCACTATGAAAGAATTGAAGTTTTTTATTTTTTATTTATTTTTTAATAGAACTTAGACCACTAACATCCTATTGCTACCTCGTGTAGAAAACTTACTACCACGACCATGTGATAGCTTCGAGTTCATGGACTACTTCTTTCTTTAATCCACTGCAACCACAAGTTCTCCTACTTGTGACTTTGAGACTCCACTCAAAGGTTTCAAATCTTCTTTAAGTTCTTTATGTAGAAACTGAAGCGATCACCAAGTTCTTGACATGAATCTTGATAATCCTAAGTGTGTATGAAGGTAAACACCTCTAAATCTCACAAGAGATTCAACGCACAACACATCAACCACCACAAAAACATAGCTATGGTTTTTCCTTTTATACTTGGAGTAAAATATAAAACCCTACATATCAAATCGGGCTTGGGCTGAGTTGGAAAAAATCTGTAGAAAATTAATCTGCACGAGGTTCGATCGATCGAGCCTTGCAGATTTAGCCTATAAATCTTGCAATTCACTCGATTCCAACTTTACAAATAAACACACTTTGAGCAGCCTAAATCCAGACTTAAGTTTTGATCATGGTTTGCCAACACATTACACATTGAAGTTCTAGTGCATTTAGTTCCTAAAGACTTAGAACCTAACAAATATAAAGAAATAAAGAGATTTAACAATTTAGAGAAAGGAATTAAGGTTATGGAAAATGCCTTATTAATTCATATCAGCATATATTAATGATCATTAATTTTTCCTAACTATTACATGATAATCTAGAAATCAATCTTGCTATCATGGAAAATATTCTCATTAAAATCTCTATTTAAATATCTAAAGCATGCTCTTCTTTGCTTCCCAGGTATAAAATCAAATCATCAATTGTATCCCTTGACAAACAAATCACAAGAGATATCAAATTTTAAAAATCAAATCATCAATTGTATCCATTGAGACAAATAAATTACAAGAGATATCTAATTTTAAAATCAAGAAATAATAAACCAAGAATTCAATCAATTAAGATAAATCCTAAGTCATGAGAAAAACATGATTGAACTCATATCTAGAATTCTACCTTAGTCAATTAATATGAAGTAAGAACAATTTAAATCATTAAAGAACGACTATTGTGGGAAATTAAATCACATAAATACTACTAATAATTTTTAACAAAGTTTCATCATCAACTTTAATTATAAATTTATCTGCTCATAGTAATTGAAAGGAAAACACAAAAATAAAATACTAAACATTCAACTAGACAAATAAAATAGAGAAAGAAATAGTCACAATGCTAGAGAAAAGCCATAGAGGAAGCCACATGCGGCACTGCCTCTTGCTCTAATTTTCTATTTTGCATTCCAGCCCTAGCACTAGCCTCTTTGATATTTTCCCTAAAGAGCTTTTAAATAGGTCAAGGAATCCTATTACAAGTTTAATTCCCGTTTGGAGAAAATCCTAGATTTTTTGGCTTCACTTAACCGATGATTTTGGCTCATTAAATTTTAGAATTCGGAATTTTGGTAAACTACAAAGTTATAGCCCTTTAAGTTATCTTTCCAGTACAACTTGAATCATCTTGATTGAACATTTGAGCAGAAAATTATGCTGAAAATGCTTACTGATGTGCAGGCCGGAATCCTAATCTGAATTGAACTTGGATTTAGTGTAAATTTCCTTTGATTCCTTACTCCAATTGGACTTAAATGTAACTAGGTTGGCCTTCTTTAATTCATCATGGCCCTTGTAAAAGTAAAGTCCATTAGCTTTCTTCTTTGCACAAATCCACTTATTTAATTCTATTCTCCTATAAAAGACAAATTCATACATTAAAATTCAATTAAGCACAAAATTGACTATTTAATTCTATTTTGTGCATAATAATTATAAAAAAAATGTTAGGTATAAAGTAAGGTGCTAAACAATACGTCAAGTTTTAAATAATATTTTCACTTGAAAATGGGAGACATGCAATACCTATTGTACAATTGCCTCAATAATATAATTTGAAACCATTTCTATTTCTTATGATTCAATTTATTTCAAAGAAGCCTAAAAGATAAATAATTAAACATACTCTTTCTAGAGCTGTTATGTAAGATAGAAGAACAATGAGGTCGATTTTGATGCTTAATTTAGCTATTGGAATGCTTTTGGGGCAATCTACAACCAAGGAATTAAGGTTTGACAAAGACAACTTATATTGTTAGAGTTACCAATTATTCTTGTATTATTTGATAGGAGTTAAATGTTATGATGTTATTAATACAAATGAATAAAACCTTACGAATACATATGTAGTGAAACTTAAATTATTTTAAATCGAGGTGGTTGATATGCAACATTACTACCGTACAAGGAATTTTTGTACAACAGTAATGTTGGCATGCTTGTTGGATATCCTAGAATAAAGATTTTTTAATTTTATTTTAAAGAACAAGGAAATAGAAATTATCATTAGCTGGAAAGAGTTCTTCATAGTTAAGAGAAAACTAAATTTGAGTAAAACTTTTTCTTAAAAAGAATATTTCATTAAAGAAGTAACATTTTGCAAATTTAAAACTTTTTCAGCAATATATATTACAAACTTATTGTTTACATAGTTTTACACATGATTTGCAAGTGTAAACCTAAACTTTTTTGTCACTATTTATATGGCATAATATGGTGAAAATGAAAAATATATTTAGCATATCAAAAACAAATGCACGTGTGGAATTAATCTAAAAATTATTAATTACTTTCACATGTTAAACATAAATGTCATGTTTATGTATATGTTTGGCAGTGTAGCCATTCACTCGAATGCAGACTGACAAAAGTAGTCCCTTCCCTCCATCGTTTCCATGTCCAAAAACAACTACTCTTCCTTCTCTACCCCATCCTTCCTCTTGCAACAATATCCTTAGAAGGTAAGCGTACTCTTCTCCTATTCACTTTCTGTTTTTGATTTTTCTAAAACTGCTCATAAGTTTGTTTTTCAATTCGAATTCGAATTATAATTAGAATTTAAAAATAATTTCCTTGTTTAATTTTCTAGGGTTCTTCTTTCACCCATATTGAAAAAACATATGGGTTATTGTTTTGCTTTGGTTTCAAAATACCATCTCTGCTTTTTGGTTTTGATGGCAATGGGAGTATTGCCTAAACTCTTCTCCATTCAATTTTTGTTTTTGATTTACTAAAACGGCTCACAGGTTTTGATAGGCCAAAAATGTATTGACCCCCTTGATAACTTAATCAATTAATTTAGCCAAGTGAAATTAATTAGATTCAGTTACATGCAATGAGCGTGGTAAGCGTGGTAGCACAAACAAATCACCAAATAACTAAATGCAGCGGAAATTAAATTTGACATGGGTGATTTATTTACGAATGGAGAAAACCACCGAGGCAAAATCTCACCGTGTGAATTTAAGGTCACCACTCCCGAGAATTTACTATTATCAAAACAAGTGGTTACAAGTAAAAGAAATCCCAATAACTAATATCAACTTATAGTTGAACCTTTATTTCATGGAATGATAAATTTTGACAACTTGTATTTCTGAAACACTTTAAACAAAACTCATCAAGGCATCTTAGTGTGAAACAGAAATAAAAGATTGCATATAATAAAGAAACATGTGTAGAAAGAGAGAAAAGAAACAACACATGGAGAGATAGGTGAAATGATAACAACATCATCATATATATAAAAGATAGATAAGTACAATGTTTGTTATCACTAAATGGTCATAAGATCGATGTACAAAAGGATAATGTAACTAAGATAAAGAAAAAAAAAAGTACAGAAATCCTCACTACATCCCTCAAAAACAAAAGACACTCCCCTTATCAAAATGTCCAATGCTAACACTCCCCCTAAATACATGACTACTCTCAATCCAAAACTACTTCCCCTTTTTGTCACGAATGACAAAGGGTAAGTCACAGAGAAGTTGTCATCCCCTCATCACTGGAATAGCGAGCATCCTCATCATTGGAACCATCATCAGCATCCTTATCCTCAAAAGCCTTTAGAGAAGGAGAGGAAGATGGAGACGTGGTGAAGCCACTTATGTGAGCGTTTCGTTGTGCGATACGACTAACACGGGTGTTCACCTCATACAACTCAGTAGTGAGTGTATCAAAGCGAGCATCCATGCGCTTAAGTTGCGCCATGACGACCTCAAGCATTACACGCGAAAGAAGTAGAAGGAGCAGGGTGGATGGAGAAGAAGGGGATAGAGGAGTCACCATCTCGGTCCATGGCTGCTTCGGTTGAAACTGGGCCTCGCTTCGTCGAACAGATTCTGCGCTAATGGCACCCATGACTGTGAAGTGAGAAGACTCAGGATAAGGAGTAGAATGATGGCAAATGATCCTTTTGATAACGGAAGGAAAGATAAGCTTATCACGGGTCGCCGTATCTCCATAGACATTAATGAGAGAGAGAATGAAGTGAGAAGCAAAGTCTATAGAGAGGTCCTCAATGAGGGAAAGCAAAAACCGAGCACGAGGCTCTGTAATGAAGTTATAGTGAGACAAAGGATGCAGAACAAAAGTCATCACCATATTTAGAAACCTCGGACCTTTTGCAAAGCCCGTGCATGAGGAGTTTTGGCAATCACCCCATGATGAAGGTGTCTCATAGAAGAGAGACAGAAGTTCGTCTTTGGACATAGTCCTCAGACATGGACAAGCAGGGTAATCAAGATGCAAAGCTCGCAGAATGTGTAGTATCTCGGAAATCATATTCGGAGTGACTACGATATGTGTACCTCGAACCTGTGTAACAAACCGAGGTATAAAGGTGTCAAAATCGTGCATGTTGGAGTAGAACTCCTGTATGATCATGGTGGGACAACTCACGGGTATCTCACATAGAGATTCCCATCCCTGACTGTGAATGACAATGGGTAGAGTAGTATCAGCAAAGTTCGATAGAATCACGCGACATTCTGAATGAACACCATGATTGAAGAAGTTCTTTGAGAAGTCTTAACGGGCCTTCTCATCACGGAACTGAACGTGAAGAAGAGTAGGATTAGAGGAAGATGATCCTGAACGAAGAGGGTTCTGAGACAGAGCAAATTTACATTTGGGTGCCATGCGCACACTATCCAAGAGAGAGAGAGAGAGAGAGAGAGAGAGAGAGAGAGAGAGAGAGAGAGAGAATCACAACCTAGAAGAAAAGATGAAAAGAAAGGGTACGTATGCATGAAAAATGCATGAACATGTGATGTGCTAAAATAAAATGCATCATAGGTTCAACCCAATCCAAACCTATCAGCACACTATTTTCAACATATAAACACACATCTAAATGCATGAAATATTGTGAAAATGCAAATGGAATGCAATGCATGATCATATAGCATCAAATAAGCAAAACCCAACTCAAAAATTCACAAGAATCTCAAAAATTTTCAAAACACCCCAAAAATTTCAAGAAAACCCAAAACCTAGGTCTAAATGCGTGAAATGCATGAAGAGTGAAGGATTTAGAATACTTACCAAGTGATTTGATCTTGGACAAGGCCGAAAAACTTGTGGGTAAGGAGTCTTGAGAGAGAAAATAGTGTTTGGAGGGAGAGAGATAGCTTTTTTGTCGAGAGAGATATGAAAAAGTGAAAACAGATTTCACGTTGAAGCTATTTAAAGAAATCGTAACTCGATGGATCGAAGATCTATCGAGATTTAATTTGTCGAGATCTGTCGAGCACTAAATCTCGACAGATAGAAACTATCGAGGTGTTGTCGAGAATCTGTCGACGGCAAAAATACCTCGATGGATCAAACAACTATCGAGCAATTACCGGCTAGACAGAAACTTTCTCGATGAATCGAGAATTTATCGAAAAGCTATTGAGACAAATTCCATATATCTTGATGGATTGAAGTTGTGATAAGATCTGTCGAGAAAAAAAGTCCAAGTGTCTCTCAATATATAGCTATTTATCGAGGATCTGTTAAGAAGCTGTTGAGCTAGGTACAAAGCAGTTTTTCAAAGAGAGGAAAAACACAAAGAAATGAATGCAATCAAGCAAGTTACTCAACCAAAGATCCAAAAAACATGTTAAGCTCTTAAGCAAATCTCTCAACAAGAAAAAATGCAAAGCATTCATAGATCCAAAACACGCACACACACACACATTAAACAAGTCTAACCAATTTTATATTTCAAAACCAAGTCAAGACAGTTTAGTGAGCACACATTTGCACATGTATCCCTTGTGATGGAAAAATCACATTGTACCTGCACATGTATCAAGAGTAGCAAAGAGTTTGCGTGTTGTGTGTGAAAACATTGCAAGAGTGCATAAATGTCTCAAGTTATGACGATTTAAGATATGAGAAAATCAATTTTAACTCACACACAATCATAATTGCTTGATGGAGACTATCACCTTTGAGGTACATCATATAACTTCTACATCTCCTAGAAACACACTTGTAACCATATTTAAAAGTATTTTGATTTTTTTTTTCTTTGCATATTTTCCTTTTTGAGCATATCATGCATGAGCATATAAGAGAGAGAAAAGAAATACCAAATTATGTTAAGCTTTAAACATCGTAATTTTGCTATGCCGAAGCATATAGATGTTATTCATGATTGGCGAGCTTTAGTGGTGAGATGGTTATTTATGCATTTTTCTTAAGATTTTTTAGTCATTCTCATCAAAAAGAGTGATATGAGTGTTAAGTACAAGAGATTACTTAATCGTACTCATCACAAATACGAGCCACAAAGCTCACTTGCTTAGTTGTGCAAAGAGATGCTCATCTAAGTTACAAAAGATACAAAGTTTAGAAAACTTTACTTCAATGGCCATCTAAGGTACACAAGTACCAATGTACATAAAACACACATTGTTTTTGTATTTTTCTAATTTGTCAATTAAATTTTTTTTTTAAACAAAATAAAGCAAAACTAAAAACAAACAAACAAAAACATGTTAAACAAAACATAGCATAAAACTAGACTGACTAAAAAAAAAAGAAAGTAAAACACACAAGTAATGCATAAACAAAAAGAGGGAGAGAGAGAAAAAGTGACTAAATCATTTTGAGTCTTTTTCCTTCCACACCTTAGAAGAACCTTTCCGTTGAGCAAACCTTTGATCCAGCGATGAGGGGGAAGAATTGAAATTGTTTAAGTTTGAAAGGAACATGAGGACCTTAAGAATATCTCTAAGAGGAGGAAAAGAGGATGGAAACTGATTCTGGTTTCCAGACGAGATCATACCATTGCTGTGTTGAGTGGCTAACCACTTGTAGCAATTTGGACGAGTATGCCCTAAAGCTCCACAATAATGACAGAGATGCTGCTTCTTCTGTTTAGACTTTTGGTTATTACCCTTCTTAGTCCTAGAGTTTCTAGTCTCTTTCTTTTCAAGTTTAGGGGGTGCACCTAAAATAGATTTGCCATTGTCTATGTTCTCACTAGTTATTTCAGTTTTACATTCATTGTTCAAGGAATTAACATGATTAGCGGGTGAGACAAACACGATAGTACTAGAAGAAGCAATATTAGGAGAAGAGAAATCATACCCCAAGCCGATTTTATCAGAAACAGATTTTTGAAAGCTAAGCATCTCATCAAGCTTTGCATTAGAAGTCCTTTCCAGTTGAGCTCTAACTTGAAACAACTCTGGTTCAAGCTTCTTGGTCCTTTCAACCAAGAAATTGTTCTCAAACCGTAGTGCTCTAATGGTCTGATTAGCTTCGTCAAACTTAGCGGAGAGAGCTCCTTTCGATCTAGCTTAACATCACTCAGCTTCTTGGTGGCTAGCCTATATAATTTCTCATACTTCTTAAAAACCTTATACAATTTTTCATAGGATGTATGGATGTCATCTTGTTCATCAATTTTCTCAAACTTAGAGTCCACCAAGTCATCTTCTTCATCATCTACTGTTTTTGAACCCCCATTAGTAGGATCAACTATAGCAGTGAAGGCATTCAAGATTCTCTCGTCATCATTGTCATCTGAATTATTCTCAGGCTCGGTGTCACTCAAGGTAGCAGCAAGGGTCTTGCTTTTCCCAATAGTCTTGAGATAAGTTGGACATTCTTGTTTCATATGTCCAAAACCTTGACATCTGAAGCACTTTGGTCCAGAGGGAACAGTGTACTGACCGTTATCCCTAGCATCCTTCTTCCCTTTATCTTGGCTCCTAAATTGTGAAGAACTGGATTGCTTTCGGTCCTTGTCGAATCCTTTCGCATTGACATTCTTCATAAATTTCTTGAATTGCCTAGTGATATAGGATTTCATCTTGGAATCTTTATCATCAGAAGACTCATCGGTATCACTCATTTAGGCCTTCAGTGCCATGCTCTTGCTCTTGCTTGATTTCCCTATCCTAGTCAAACCCAATTCATAGGTTTGCAAGTTGCTAACCAGCTCTATCAAAAGAATTTTGTCAATATCCTTCGATTCCTCAATGATGGTGATCTTGGCATGAAATCTTTTAAACAGAGATCTGAGCACATTCCTTACAACCTTGGGTTCAGGAATGGTTTCCCCAAGATTAAAGGCAGAGTTAACTATGTCCTTCAGCTTGTCATAGAACTCATCAAATGACTCATCCTCCTCCATCTTAATCTCTTCAAAGCTCATAGTAAGCCATTGAAAATTTGAATTCTTGATAGCCTTAGTCCTTTCATAGGTTGTCTGGAGAATAGTCCATGCTTTCTTAGCAGTTTCGGTTCAGGATATCTTCTTGAACTTCTCATTGGTGACTGCATTGAATAAAGCATTCAATGCTCTACTGTTGAAGTTTACTGCTTTGATCTTAGCATCATCCTAATCGGTCGACACTTACTTTGGCTTGGTTCAGCTTATCTCCACAGCTTGCCACACCTTCTCATCTAAAGACTGCAAGAAAGCTCTCATGCGTACTTTCCAGTATGCATAGTTAGTACCACCAAATAAAGGAGGTATAATTAGAGATTGTCCTCTATCCATGACAAATAGGGGTCAATGGATCACACAGCCAAGATTAACCCTAATCAAAGTGTGCCCACTTTGATACCACTTGATAGGCCAAGAATGTATTGACCCTTTTGGTAAATCATTTAATTTAGCCAAGTGAAATTAATTAGATTCAATTACATGCAATGAGCATGGCAGCACAAAAAAAATCACCAAATAACTAAATGCAGCGGAAATTAAATTTGACATGGATGATTTGTTTACGAATGGGGAAAACCACTGAGGCAAAACCCCACTGGATGAATTTAAGGTCACTACTCTCGAGAATCCACTATTATCAAAGCAAGCGGTTACAAGTAAAAGGAATCCCAGTACCTAATACCAATCTAATGTTGGACCCTTACCCCAATACCCAATTGGACTTGTAATATAGTGACAATCTCTCATTTCAATGTACGGCTCCAAGTACATTACTAACACACCAACTTTGAGAAAGATTTTGGTTGCAAAGTTCTTCAGTTCATCTAGATGATGAAGATCAAGAAGCTCCTTGGTTACAAAACCCTCGGCGCAAAGATGCAGTAGCTTCTACAAAGAAGATGATGAATTAGGGCAATTGTCTCTGGTTACAATTTGCATGCACAAAGACTTTGCATCAAGTTGCATAACCTTGTATCACCTTTGATGGCCCTTAAAATAATCCTTATATATTTCTAGGATTCTGAGAAAAAAAAACCCTACACAAATAACTTGGATATGCGTGAAAAACAGATCTGAAAATCTAAATTTCATAATTATCGATAAATACAACTTCTGTCGAGAGTTGTCGAGAATTCTTATTAAATCTTGATAGATTTATCTGTCGAGTTTTAATGAACAACACTTCTTCATTTGTTTCTTGTACAGATAAAAAGATTATTAATTTTATATTCACTTCACATTTATAATAAATATTTTTGTTTTTCAAATTTTTATTGATAAATGATAAGTTATTTTATATTAAATATTTTATAGGAATATAATTTAGGAATTGGCGCACAAATGAATGAAGGCTTGTATAAAATCTCTTTATATCTTTTTTCTTATTCAAGTCATTATTTGTGCAGAATATTTATAAAAAATATTAGTTACAAAATAAGTTACTAAACAATACGTCAAGTTTTAAAGAATATTTTAACTTGAAAATAGGAGATATGCAACATCTATTGTACAATAGCCTCAATAATATAGTTTGAAACCATTTCTATTTCCTATGATTCAATTTATTTCAAAGGGGCCCAAAAGAGAAATAACTAAACATTCTCTTTCAAGAGCATTTATGTAAGATAAAAGAACAACGATGTCGGTTTTGCTATTTAATTTTGTAGTTGGGATACTTGTAGGGCAATCTAGAGCAGTGAATTAAGGTTTGACAAAAATAACTTATGCAGTTTGAGCTCTATTCCTCATTTCGTTTCAAGCGGAGTATATTAGAATATAGATGTCACTAAAAAATACCTACATAGGCAAAGAATAATTATTTGACAAGATTTAAATATTATGATATTATTAATACAAATGATCAATAAAACCTGATGAATACATATGTAGTGAAACTTAAAATTTTTAAATTAAGGTGGTTGATATGGAACATTATTACCGTACAAGGAATTTTTGTATTGTAGACTGTAGTAAAGTTGGCATGCTTGTTGGATATCCTAAAATAAGGATTTTTAAAATTTTATTTTAAAGAATAAGGAATTTGAAAGTGTCAATAGTTGGATAGAGTTCTTCATAGTTAAGAAAAAAAAAACTAAATTTGAGTAGAGTTTTTTCTTAAAAAAGAATACTCCATTAAAGCAATCACTTTTTGCATTCAATAAATTTTTAGCATTATATATTACAGATGTTGTTTTACACAGTTTTACGCATGATTCTCAAGTGTTTAACCTAATCTTTTGCATCACCATTGATATGGTACAATATGGTGAAAATGAAAAATACACGTAGCTCATTAAAAAAAAATGCACATGTGAAATTAAATTAAAAGTTATAAATTTCTTTCACATGGTTAAAATAAATTTTATGTGTATGTATACGTTTATGTTTACAAAGGTTTGTTAAATTCAATCAAAATTGACAAATATCAAGTGAAAGCTAATACTGGTGATAGTTTGTGTGTTTTTGTATGAGATGCATTGAAAGTATAAATCACTTGCTCTAGGAGTGTTCTTTTGTCAAACGAATTGGGATACTATTATAGGGCTATCTTGAGAGGCCAAGAGTAACTAACATGATAATATCTAATGGGAAATGCCGGAGAACCTCCATTTGCTTAAGCTAGCTTTGTGGTCAATTTTAAACTTTATTTAATTACAAGAAATGCTATAGTTCATGAATTGAGGTAGTTTGGTTAGAAGAGCAAATTCTAAGAAGTATTAAGAAGGATGTTAGAGGTCGTTTTGAATTCATAACCAAATTTCACAACTAAGTTCTTAATTGGAATATTTTCCATAATTAATTGGGAGATGAATACTTCTATCATGACTCTCTCAAGAAAAGATGATTGATCTTTTTCATGTTTCTTTAAGATGTTCTTGGTACGTTTATTGTGTTTTTATTCTCTTTTGGAGTTGAAATACTTTTTTTTCTTTGTTTTTACTGTTATCTTGTGTAGTCAATAGGCAATCTACATCTCCAATTTTTTTTGATTGGGTCTTAATTTAATGGCCTCTTGTTTGTAATGTTGTTATATTATCAATAAAAAAAAAACTGTTTTGCCAAAATAAATTTGGATGTTAGTTGTTGAAATTGTCAAGTTTCAAATATTAAATGAATGGTTTTTTAATTTATTAATTCAATGATGTTTTCCTTTGATAGTAAAGAAAAAAATAATGAAAATATTGGTTATTAATTATACAATGTAATACTGTAAAATATAAGAATGTAACCTTTTATAAAGTATATAATGAGACTGTTCGCTTACATTCATTATTGTGTGATCAACCCTTCATCAAGGATAATGAACTCTTTCCCAAATTGAAAGTATATCAAGAAGTGGAAACACTTCTCACCTATTTGATTCAAATGGGAAATTTGATTCATATATATTGCTATGGGTTGAATCTTTAATATTATCAAGTGAATTCTCTATGTCAGTGTGCCACAATAAGAGGCCTGTGTAAAGTTACTAAGAAGAGGGATTTTAAAGGTGCATTAGTTTCTTGAATTAGATATTCTTCTAGATAGAATAAAAAAAAAAAATATTGAAGTATTTTACCTATTATGCCATAATTTCTTTTAGGATGTGAGAGTGAAATTTTGGGGGGTGAGTGTGCATGAGGGGGAATATTTCCTTTTATTGAAAAAGTTTAAGGTTCAAGTAAAAAAAAAAAAAAAAGGGTGTGAAGTATGAGGCAACATTTTTGGACAAAGTGTGTTTATATGTATGCTGGGCTTGAAAATAAAATTACTAGCCAAACATGTGGCTAAACAAGTTAAGATCACGTGGAAAGAAAGCAATGACACGTTCGTCAAGTCATATTAAATTATATTTAAGGTTAAAGACAAAAAGGATGACAATTGGCATTAATATGGTGATTTTAACTAGGGTTGTAAATGATTTGAGCTTTGTCGAGTATTAAATATTTAAGCTCAGCTCAATAATAAATGTAAACTTTTCAAGCTTGGCTTGAACTTGAACCAAGCCTACAAAAAATGTTTGGGCTTGAGCTTGTTAGATAGTTTGAAAGCCTGAGCTTGGCTTGGCCTGACTTGATTTATTAGTCAAGTTGAACTTGAGCTCAATATCAAGTTTTTGAGCTTGAAATTTGATACAAGTACATTATCAAACTAATATTAAGCACATTATCAAATTCATTTGGTTTTAGTCATGTGGTCTCCATTTCCAAATAATTAAAGACCAAGTAAATATGAGTTTATTTTTCAACTTCATATCAGGCTTATTACTAAGCACATAAGCTAACATAAGTTTAGCCCCCTTTTATTTATTTATTTATATATATATATATATATATTTATATATATATATAAATATCACGCATTGTTTTTCATGAGCTTGTATATGAACTTTTTTTTTTTTTGCTTGGGCTTGCCTTGTTTATTAAACAAGCCTAAAATTGTTAGAATTATGGTTAAATGATTAAACTCATCATTTCCTAATAAATTAAGTTTTTGGGACAATTAGTAATTTAATATAGTATCAGAGCAAGATATCTTGAGTTTAATCATTGTCTTCACTTTACCTCCCATTTAAAATGTTAAATTCTCATTTGTTGGGACCCCACTTATTAAGGGGAAGTTTAGGCTCACAAGTGGGAGAGAGTGTTAGAATTATGGTTAAGTGATAAACTCATCATTTCCTAATAACTTAAGTTTTTTGAACAATCGGTAGTTTAAAAAAAAATTAAGGTTAAACTTGACTTGTTAATAAACAAACAAATATGAATAAGTTTTTTATCGAGCCAAGTCCAAGCTATTCATTAATGACTTAGTTCATTTAGAACCCTAATTCTAAGGAAGTTATCTTAAGAGATATGGATAGTTACTTGGATTGGTTATAGAAATCAACAACGTAAACGTGCCAAGTAGCCATAAAACAACATGATGACATTTTTTTCAAAGTAGTTAGGAGAGGTTACCAAGCTCAGTTAGCATAGAGACGCTTGGCCAAGGGAATTGACCAAGAAGCAACATGATGAAAATGAAATTAAGCATAACCGTCATGGTCTCAAGTATAAAATAGTGGCTTATTCTACAAGAAATGCACCACTTACAACTTATAACATACCAAAAGTCATTCATGAGATCATGTTGAATTAGATTCTTAGGAGATCTAGAAGTTCTTAAGAGATCAAGTAGTTCTTAGGCCTTGTAGAAGAGTCTATGCTTGTAAATTTCTTCCTTTATAATTGTAATCTTGTTTATAAGTACTAGTTAATATTGATGCAATAATTATTTATTTGTGTATGTTTGATCTGATTTCCTATTTGCTATAACCTAGTTTGATGTTAAAAAGGTAATTTGGGCTTTGAATTGTAATTGTTGCAATTACTTTAGTCTGAGATGATTTACCATGATTTTTCACTTTGAGATTATTTACTTCAACCTAGTTTTCTTCAATATGATGTGCTTCAAACCAGTTTAGTTCAATTAGTTCTATTTCAAATCATAATATTGAACTTAGTTTGTTTAGGAATCAATCATTTTGAATTAATTAGTCTAATTTCTTCGAATCAATGGCAACTTAGGCTTGGTAACTTTGGCTTGATAATTTAATTTAGTTACTTTAGGATTTCTTATCCTCGTTGTTAACTTGCACATTTCCCAAAAAGTTCTCCTAAGCCACTCCAAGCTAGTCACAACATTTCAAGTTTCATTAATATTTTGATCAACTTGTAAGCATTAATAAGAGATTTCGATCGCTGTGTTAATCTAAAATTAATTTGTTTCTACTGAAACAATATACTTTTGTTTGCGTCACTTATAGAACATTTGAGGTTGGTTTAAGATGATTTGCAATAAATTAAAATCAAAAGTTAATAGAGAGGGGAAGAGAAACAAAAACAATTAGTAGATTGGTGTTTACGTTTACTCCAAAAATGCTCTCACAATATACCTAAAATTAAATTAAAGCAATCTTCAATACCAAGGTCAAGTTAATAAATCAATTTCACTCCGTTGTCAAATTTACGTTCTCGCGCTCAATCATAGTTCTCATAACCGGACCGGATCGGGAGGTCGGACTGTGAAAACCGGGAACCGGGATGAAAATCAATTTTTTAAGCATAAAGAACCGGTATATGTGGCAATTCCGTGAACCCCTAAAACTAGGGTTGGACCGCTCGAACTAGTGGCAAGAACCGTGCCGTCCAACCTCTTAGCAATTTTTTTATTTTTTATTTATTTTTATTTTTATAAAAACAACTTAACACAATTTTATTCTACTTAATTAAATTATCCATCTCTTACAAGGAATAAAAAAAATTATAATTAAAATCCTTCAAAGATATTCAACTTTACTTCAAAAATTAATCATAAATTTTAATGTTTTCATGGTTATTATTTTATTTTATTAACTTTCTTATTTAATTATTAAATATATGCTTGAAAATCATTAAATTTCCCTCATATATAGATATAATAGTCAATTTTGCTAGTTTTATAAATTTAATATCTATATTTAGGCTTTAATTAATTATTAAATTAATTATAACGTTATCACACTTCGACCCCGGTTCGACCTCGGTTCAATCTCAAAAACCTTGAATCTCTCCCTTTTACGGTTCAATGAACGGTCTGGGTCTGAAAACCTTGCGCTCAATTACCATGTTCTCATTAAGTATTTCCTTGCTCTCCAATCCCTATTCCTAATCTCGCTTCCCTATCTCTTAATTTCTTGAATCGAGTTTGTTTGCCATTAATTTTTTTCTTTTAATTTCTTAACTTATTATTATTTTTACACACTTCACTTTATTTATATATATATATATATATATATATATATATATAAATTATTGGTCATTAACGTTATGTAAAAAGCTAAATAAGTTGGTACCAAATAAAATCGTGTACTGTTTAGAATTGTATTGAGCACAAACTGAGCCATTCTGAGAAGCTATGTGGAAACAAAGTTCTGCTAATGTAGTAAAAATGTGTTAGTTGGCCAACCTCCCATTCAAATCAGAATCCAACCTTCCATTCAAAGTATAAAATCTGCAAGTCTAACTATGTCCCACTAACTTTGCATCTAAATAACTTATTAATATATGTCTAAAATGTTGGGTGCATAAAGTACGTGGTCCAGCCCACAAAGTAAAAGCCCACGTATGGGCTTGTTTTTATTCCGTGGCCAACTAGTATTCTAGTTTAAGTGGATTTTGTATTTGTGTGATACAAGGATGGTGTGGCGGCTAGGATTATTTAAATAAGGGTTATATGTGATTTTTTTTGGTGCGTGTCACATAAGAAAAAGAAAGGTAGGTGCCGCACAGTGGAAAAAGGTAGGTGCCGCATAGTGAAAAAAAAAAAAAGAAAAAAAAAAGAAAAAGAAAAAGAAAGAAGAAGATTGTCACTTTTGAGAAAGATAATTTGTGTGTGAGAGTAAAGAAAAATAAAAGATTTTTTTTTTGTTTTTTTTCAGAAACACTTAACCCATTACGGATCAAACAGTACATTCCTTTATATAATATGAATCATGCATGCAAGTACAATACTGTCATGTGAATTGCAATTTCCAACCTGCTCTTATTATTATAATATTAATATTATAAGAGTGAAAAAAAAAACCCGAAATAAATATAGAGGAATATATAATTATATATAGCAGCACATAACGTGGATCCTGACGCTGTCGTCAATTTAAAATTTTCAAATCAAGCCCTTAAATATAAGATTATTACAGATTAAACTTTTATAATTTTGCAAGTTTCAAAATCGAATAAATCCTATATTATTAAAATTTAAAATCGTATCAATTTACATTTTGATATAGATTTTCGGATATTTGATTGGAAGTTTAAAATTGATATGAGTTAAAAAGTATATGACTCAATTTGAAAATAGCGAAATTATGGGTTTAATTTATAGTGGAAGTCTTTTTTTTTTTATTTTTTATTTTTTACAAGATAGAATTTCTACTCTAACCTAATCTAAGTGTATATGTGTATGAAGCTCTCTCCTGTGGACTTGAACCCCAACCCTTACCCCCCACACCCTACAAACATTTATATTTGTGGAGTGACTACTGCACCAAGGGTGTGCAGTGGTAAAGTAGCAGTCTTAAACTTTATGGTTTAATTTGAAAATTTGAAAATTATAAGTTTGAATGTAATTAAAATCGACCTTAAAGTATAGGCTAAAATTGTTATTTGCCTCAAATTAAAGAATTATAATTAAGCATTGATGCAGCTTTTTGAGTGACCCACAAATTAATTGATCGGTTATCTACTAGAATGTTAATAATGATTGAAAGTTGAATAATTTGATGCTAGTTAACAATACTATTTTCTACAGGACATATAAAAGACAAATCCAATAGAGAGTGTACAAAAATAGAACTTTTTATGTAATACCCTCTACTTTTATTAATCATTGGCGGCTTTTTCTATAGAATTATTATGACCTATAACTACTAGTCACTTCTCCTGTATGATTGGATTGGAGGCCTCCTGGGATGAGTGGTTCATGTTGCTGTTGATCCTCTAAGACATCAAGGACTTGCTTGGATGACTTATTAGGTTTCCAGTAAATTGCATAGAGAATCAGTTGAGCTATTCCAAGTAAAAATCCAGTCCCATTTGGTAACTACAAGAAAAACCCAGCCTATAATCAATACATTACATATATACATAAATCTTTAATGTGCATATAAGCAATACTAGGGACGTAATATTTCATAACCTTTTTACAACTACTCAGTATTCACGATTTGTTATAATTGAAGCAATATTACAATCAGGCTCGATCATGTTAGCCATAATGAAAAATTTAATATATGTTCCTTGACTTGTTGATATACGAACCATAACATCATAGCATTATTGTAAAAATAAAAACAAAAGATCTGAGAACTTACTCCAACAAACCAGTCTTTTGTGAGCAAGGCATAGATGGTCCAAACTCCTCCATTTACGAAAAAGATGAATGACAGAAGAAAAGGCATGTACTCCACACTCTTTGTGGTCACCACCGTTTTCTATAACCATTTGTTACATGAAATTAGATTAAATGAGAATTTGAAGCAACATTGTATGTGCGAAATTGCCTTTTTTTTTTTCAGAGATCTAAAATATATTCTTGTATTACCATAGCTGAGAGAGGTGAAGCATATGCAATCATACTGAAGATTACACACAATAACCCTGCAACATCAATCCGCGCTTCTTCATGTAGCAAGAATTGTGTAAGCAAAATTGCTGCCGCTGGAAAACCCACATCCAAAATTGCAACAAGGATGGTAGTCCTAGTCTTAATTACATAAAAATCAGTAATAAATAGTGTCATGATGATATTTAGTGAAAACTTAAACTCACTCATTGGAAAAGAAAAAGAAAAAAAAGAAAGCATACCTTCATTCTTGGAGGAGCAAGAAGTAGAAATATTGTGAGAAAAATGATCTCAACTACACCACCAAACATGTTAACAGTGGCAACGAGCAAGCTATCAGGTTTTATAAGACCATAGTACACCCAAAAGTATGCATTCAGCAATTTGCAAATGTAAGGAAGGCTCTCAAATTCCTCGGTAGATCTACGCTTTACAATTCGCCAAAACGTTGGACTGCAAATTATAATACAAAATACTTTTCTTTTCACTTGGTTGTCATTAGAGATCAAATTCGGACTTGTAAATCACTAAATCTTAACAAAAAAGTAGTATTAAACAAGTAAATAAATAAAAATCCTTGCAAAATCGAGTTTACTTACAAAGGAGAAAGGTAGAGTAGCCCTGACATAATATTACCTGAAACGTATACAAGAAAGCAAGTATTAAAGAACTCTTTGAATCAAATCTAAATTCAATCATACATAACATTCTATATGGAAAAACATATCATTTTTTACCTAGTACCCCAAATATGTTAACTAAACTTATCATGCTGAGAAAGACTAAATTCACTCGAACACAAACACTAATGATTGGATTCTGGGGATCGATGTCTTTTTTTTTTTTTTTTTTTTTTTTTTGTTGGGTGGGGTTTGTAAAGTGAGGAGCTCTTCAGGCTTCAATTATGTTTGAATGTATTACAGAACTTCAGTTTGAGCCATCAAAAACCAATGTGTCTGCTAGTTTGTCCTTCTTGTAGCCATCACTTTCTCATTTGTGTGTGTTTTGGTAGTAAATAATGTACCATACCACAGTTTGACCGGCATATAAATGCTAAATCCAAACATCATAAATTCATAATTAAATTGTATACTTGTACTTGAGTTCTAGTTAATTCAATTAGTAAAATATTTTGTTGTTGAATAAGAGATTTGATATTTGAATCCCGCCTATAAATAAGAATGACTTGGATATCAATTATTTTATAAATACATTTTTTATAATTATTGATATAGTCTATTGTGATTTTAGTATATAATAAAAATAATGTCAATCTAAATTCAAATGAAATTAATGTTTGTCAATCACAAAAAGCCATAAAGTTATCAAAAAAATATTACATCTTTTACATTACTCCAAAAATATATACCAAAATATGTGAATTGGACAAGTTTCCATACAATGATCACATGACACTGCCTAGTTGGAGATGAATGATTAGCAAAGAACTGCAGCTATCCCTTCTCAATGGGTCAAAGTTTGACCAAAGAGTAAATGAGAATGGACACAACAATAACATTTTAGACAGGTCTCTGGGGCGTATTCAATCTTCTTATCTATGCATCTGATGTACATAAAATAAGTGGACGATACAGCAGGGAATAATTCAATGTATAAAATAACCCTCCATCCCTGTCCACCCACCAAAAATGAAAAGGAAAACGAAAACTAGGATATAGAATTCATGCTATATACCACTAAAATGAGTGGGTCACAATCTAGTTCAGTTTGGTCCTTGACTTTTCATCCTTCAATATAATGGAATTCGTACATTGATTATTGCCAGTGGTTAATCAAGAATTTGAACATGGAATTAGTAATGCTTATACGAACTAGTTAGTAACATGAAATTCATACGGCTTCGAACTTTCCATCCTTGATTTTGAAATTTTCGATTATAGTTGTAGATATATGTGAGTTTTGCATGAAATATTTATGAAAATATTTCACAACTTATTAATTAATAAAAGCTCTAATTGAAATTGTATTGGCGGTAGCAAAACTTAATCTAACAATTAATTAATTACACATTGTCTAGTAAGTTTAGAAATTAAATGTGAAAGAAAACATCAGTAACGAATTGAACAGAGATTCCAAGACCAAGATCAAAGACAAGAGCCAAAAACAAAAAGATAGTGCAAAAAGTTAGTCCAACAGCTAGATAGATATGTTTTAATCTTTTTACATGTTTGAGTACATGAAGACTGTTAGCAAACTTTTCTAAAATTAAAGTCCAATCTTAATACGAATTTATTGGTCAAGAAGGAATAATAATGTCAATTCACATAGCTAAAGGTCAAAGAACCATAATTGCAAACTCAGAATGTTGTCTTTTAATGTTAACGTGATGTGTTGCCAATAAATTCGAAATTTACTGCCACTCCTTTCGAGATTTAATTTATCTGTTTACGGACTAATTCTACTATTCGGTTTAGAAAAGAACAGGTGCCTGCTACAGTGTTACTAATACATGATGCAACATGATTCCTCGATCTCTCAGCTGAGAGGCTGTTAGATAGTGTATTTTGAATAACGGTTTTTAATGTTGGACAAAATTTAGGTACAATATCTTAGATGTTATTCCTTTAGTTCTTCTTTTAAGATTCAGTCATGTGGTTTCTTAACTAAAAAATACATTTTCATCCCATGAGAAAAAATTCATATGGCAAAATCTTAAAAATGGAATCTAAGGAACAGTATCTAAATACTGTACCTAAGTCTTGCTCTTCAGTGTTTAAATAATATTACACGTATTTTCAGACACTTTTTCACCCACACGTATTTTCAAAAAATACAAACAACGTTACTAGAACAACATTACCTAACAGGCCCTGATCTTTTGAAATCCAAATTGAGCCTATGGCTTCCTCTTAGCAACTCAATCTTTTGTAACATGTTTCTCTGTTGAAGTAAAGTATAGCTCAAGATATGACATAGCCTTCGTTACCAAAGGAGCAATGTTACCTATATAAATAATTTTATAACATTTTTTTTTACAATATTAAGTTGGTAAGTTTTTACTAGTTCGCATCTAACCACCATTGACATCCACTACAAGAAAAACAAGCTATTACGGCACATTTTTGGCCTTCCGCTGTACATGAGATCTAATGCGGCATTTTTTGTGATCGTCGCTATAGGTAGGGTTTTTTGTGGCGTCCTACAGCGGGGGGACAAAAAACCGCCACAATCGACCTGTTTTAGTGGCGGTAATTGAGATATAGTGGTGCTCCAAAAACCCCGCCGCAATAAATATATCATTTGGAGAAGATGCTATAGCAGTGAAAGAGAAAAACGCCGCAATATGCAAGATGTATCGGCATTTTGTATGACCACTGCAATAGGGATCCTTTTTGTAGCGCCTTTTCTTAATTATAGCGGCGGGTTGGACCACCGTAATAGACTTTTAAATTTCCCATCTCCAAAATTTCCCTCGATTTTTTTCACCATCCCACTTAAAGATCAAGTGGTAAATTACACCTGATTGGCATGAAAATTGGCATGCATGTTAAGAACATATAGATCATAAAATCCAACGGTTGGATTTTTAAAATATGAATTTAAAAATAAGTTATTGGTTGGTGTAACATTTTTTAGAGTTACACAATGTGTAACTTGAACCCAACATTATATTTCTTAATTCGATGTGAATTTTGACATATCTACCGTTAGATTACATTATCTTCATATATTTTTCAAGCTTAAAAAATTTCAAGGTGATCAAAGATTAATAGCCATGTCATCTATCAATTGTTTAAATTCAAATTTTTGTAGTTTAAAATAACGCATAAAAGATGAGTTTAAAGATCAAATGGTAAATTAAATCCGATTAGCATAAAAATTGGCATGCATGTTAAGAACATATAGAAAATGTGATCCAATGGTTGAATTTTCAAAATATGAATTCAAAAATAAGTTATTGGTTGTTGTAACAATTTTTAGAGTTACATTGAACCCAACCCTATATTTCTTAATTCGATGTGAATTTTGACAAATCTACCATTAGATTATATTATCCTCATATATTTTTCATGCTTACCAAATTTCAAGGTGATCAAAGATTAATAACCATGTTATCAATCAATCGTTTAAATTCAAGTTTTTGTAGTTTAAAATAACGCATAAAAGATGAGTTAAAGATCAAGTGGTAAATTACATCCGATTGGCATGAAAATTGGCTTGCATGTTAAGAACATATATAAAATGTGATCCAATGGTTGGATTTTCAAAATATGAATTTAACAATAAGTTATTGGTTGGTGTAACATTTTTTAGAGTTACACCAAGTGTAACTTGAATCCAACCCTATATTTCTTAAGGCTATTTGAATTTTGACAAATATACCATTATATTACATTATCTTCATATATTTTTCATGCTTAAAAAATTTCAGGGTGATCAAAGATTAATAGCCACATCATCAATCAATTGTTTAAATTCAAGTTTTTGTAATTTAAAATAACGCATAAAATATGAGTTTAAAGATCAAATGGTAAATTACACCCGATTGGCATGAAAATTGGCATGCATGGTAAGAACATATAGATCATGTAATCGAACAGTTAGATTTTCAAAATATGAAATCAATAATAATTTATTGGTTGGTGTAACATTTTTTAGAGTTACATAAAGTATAACTTGAACCCAATCCTATATTTCCTAATTCGAAATAAATTTTGACGTATCTACCGTTAGATTACATTATCTTCATATATTTTTCATGCTTACAAAATTTCAAGGTGATAAAAATTTAATAGCCATGACATCAATCAATTGTTTAAATTCAAGTTTTTGTAGCTTAAAATAACGCATAAAATATGAGTTTAAAGATCAAATGGTAAATTACTTTCGATTGGCATGAATATTGGCATGTATGTTAAGAACATATATTAATTGTGATCGAATGGTTGGATTTTCAAAATATGAATTTAACAATAAGTTATGAGTTGGTGTAACAGTTTTTAGAGTTACACCAAGTGTAACTTGAACCTAACCCTATATTTCTTATTTCGATGTGAATTTTGACATATCTACTGTTAAATTACATCATCTTTACATATTTTTTATGCTTACAAAATTTCAAGGTGAACAAATATTAATAGCCATGTCATCAATCAATTGTTTAAATTCAAGTTTTTGTAGTTTAAAATAATGCATAAAATATGAGTTTAATGATCAAATGGTAAATTACACCCGATTAGCTTGAAAATTAGCATGTACCTTTAGAACATATAAATCATGTAATCCAACGGTTGAATTTCAAAATATTAAATCAACAATAAGTTATTGGTTGGTGTAACATTTTTTAGAGTTACACCAAGTATAACTTGAACCCAACCCTATATTTCTTAATTTGATGTGAATTTTGACAAATCAACCGTTAGATTATATTATCTTCATATATTTTTCATGTTTACTATATTTCAAGGTGATCAAAGATTAATAGTTATGTCATCAATCAATTGTTTAAATTCAAGTTTTTGTAGTTTAAAATAACGCATAAAAGATGAGTTTAAGGATCAAGTGGTAAATTACATCCGATTGGCATGAAAATTGGCATGTATGTTAAGAACATAAAGATAATGTGATCCGATGGTTGGATTTTCAAAATATGAATTCAACAATAAATTATTGGTTGGTGTAATAATTTTTGGAGTTACATTAAGTGTAACTTCAACCCAACCCTATATTTCTTAATTCGATGTGAATTTTGACAAATCTACCATTAGATTATATTATCTTCATATATTTTTCATGCTTACAAAATTTCAAGGTAATTAAAGATTAATAGTCATGTCATCAGTCAATTGATTAAATTCAAGTTTTTGTAGTTTAGAATAACCCATAAAAGACGAGTTTAAAGATCAAATGGTAAATTACATCCGATTGACATGAAAATTGGCATGAATGTTAAGAACATATATAAAATGTGATCCAATGGTTGGATTTTTAAAATATGAATTCAACAATAAGCTATTGGTTGGTGTAACATTTTTTAGAGTTATACTAGGTGTAACTTGAACCCAACCCTATATTTCTTAAGTCAATATGAATTTTGACAAATATACCGTTAGATTACACTATCTTTATATA
Organism: Quercus lobata; assembly: GCF_001633185.2. Classification (NCBI taxonomy): domain Eukaryota; kingdom Viridiplantae; phylum Streptophyta; class Magnoliopsida; order Fagales; family Fagaceae; genus Quercus; species Quercus lobata. The sequence continues at coordinate 19,827,508 of NC_044906.1, read as the reverse complement.
TTTTTCATGCTTACAAAATTTCTTAGTGATCAAATATTAATAGTCATGTCATCAATCAATTGTTTAAATTCAAGTTTTTGTAGTTTAAAATAACGTATAAATGATGAGTTTAAAGATCAAACGGTAAATGACATCTGATTGGTATGAAAATTCGCATGCATGTTAAAAACATATAGAAAATGTGATCCAGTGGTTGTAATTTCAAAATATTAAATCAACAATAAATTATTGGTTGGTGTAATAATTTTTAGAGTTACATTAAGTGTAACTTGAACCCAACTCTATATTTCTTAATTCAATGTGAATTTTAACAAATCTACCGTTAGATTATATTATCTTCATATATTTTTCATTTTTACCAAATTTCAAGGTGATCAAAGATTAATAGCCATGTCATCTATCAATTGTTTAAATTCAAGATTTTGTAGTTTAAAATAACGCATAAAAGATGAGTTTAAAGAATAAGTGGTAAATTACATCCGATTGGCATGAAAATTGGCATGCATGTTAAGAACATATGGAAAATGTGATCCAATGGTTGGATTTTCAAAATATGAATTCAACAATAAGTTATTGGTTGGTGTAACAATTTTAAGAGTTACATCAAGTGTAACTTGAACCCAACTCTGTATTTCTTAATTTGATTTGAATTTTGACAAATCTACCGTTAGATTACATTACCTCCATATATTTTTCATGCTTACAAAATTTCAAGGTGATCAAAGATTAATAGTCATGTCATCAATCAATTGTTTAAATTCAAGTTTTTGTAGTTTAAAATAACGCATAAAAGATGAGTTTAAAGATCAAGTTTTAAATTACATCCGTTTGGCATGAAAATTGGCATGTATGTTAAGAACATATATAAAATGTGATCCAATGGTTGAATTTTTAAAATATGAATTCAACAATAAGTTATTGGTTGGTGTAACATTTTTCAGAGTTACATCAAATGTAACTTAAACCCAACCCTATATTTCTTAAGTCGATGTGGGTTTTGACAAATTTACCGTTAGATTACATTATCTTCGTATATTTTTCATGTTTACAAAATTTCATGCTGATCAAAGATTAATAGCCATGTCATCAATCAATTGTTTAAATTCAAGTTTTTGTAGTTTGAAATAACGCATAAAATATGAGTTTAAAGATGAAATGGTAAGTTACATCCGATTGGCATGAAAATTGGCATACGTGTTAAGAACATATAGAAAATGTGATCCAATGGTTGGATTTTTAAAATATGAACTCAACAATAAGTTATTAGTTGATGTAACATTTTTTAGAGTTACATCAAGTGTAACTTGAACCCAACCCTATATTTTTTAATTCGATGTGAATTCTGACAAATCTACTGTTAGATTACATTATCTTCATATATTTTTCATGCGTAAAAAATTTCAAGGTAATCAAAGATTAATAGCTATGTCATCAATCAATTCTTTAAATTCAAATTTTTGTAGTTTAAAATAACACATAAAAGATGAGTTTAAAGATCAAATTGTATATTACATCCAATTGGCATTAAAATTGGCATGCATGTTAAGAACATATAGAAAATGTGATCCAATGGTTGGATTTTCAAATTATGAATTCAACAATAAGTTATTGGTTGGTGTAACAGTTTTTAGAGTTACACTAAGTGTAACTTGAACCCTATCCTATATTAGTTAATTCAATATGAATTTTGACAAATCTACCGTTAGATTACATTATATTCATATATTTTTCATACTTACAAAATTTCAAAGTGATCAAAAATTAATAACCATGTCATCAATTAATAGCCACATCATTAGTCAATTATTGGCCATGTGAAATTTTTTGTGTCTAAAAACTTTCTCTTACCAACGTGACCAACGTGATGTTAAGAGCTCGTTTGGATTACATGGAAACTGAGTCATATCACTCAATTTCCGACATCCATCATCCAAATTTCGTGGGACCCACACAAAAAATAATTGTGTTTGGGTTGAATTCCTAATGTTGTTTCCATAACTCAAAACTCTAAAATTTTGAGTGAGAGTGATGGAAATGAAAAACAGAAAATTTGTGTTTTCAAAAGTTGAAAACTGAGTTTCAGTAGTATAATGGTAAATATTGTGACTTTGTGGGACCCGTTTCCAGTGAATTGTCAAATCAGTTTCTAGAGCCTTTGATATTACCGTTGGAAGGGCTTCTATTCAGTTCATTTTTCTTCCCCTAATATTTCAGAATCCCTCTTTCTCACATCCCTCTCTCCGTCTCCCTTTCATTTCGTCTACACTCCATTCCCAGCAGCATCTGAGATGATGAAACGACACTGTAAAGCCGCTTGAGATGAACACTCTGTGGTTGAAGACAAACAACCGAGGCGTGGTAGAATCTTCACTGCGCCGGATTGGGCTTTATCATTGGCAGTTTTTCATACCGAGCTATATTTTCGTGATCTTCTCTTAGGTTCAATCATATATCTCTCTCTCCCTTTCCCATTTTCAACTCAATCCAATTACATAATCAACTCAAACACACATAATCACAGAAATTAATTCAAACACACCCAACCATAGAAATCAACTAACCCAAGCTCAACAAAACCCATTGATTACATAAAAGGTCATAATACTTGGATATGGGGTTAAACAAGATGGACCCAAAATCTCATTATTTTTTCAGAGGTGAAGCAGGCCTAAACTTTTTCTTAAATTGATCCTAAAATAGGGCAAGAGAGATGGAGCGATATGAGGTTAGACAAGGGAGAGGTGTTAATGGGTTTCTGGGAAGAAATAGAGAGGTGTTAATGGATTTCTGGGAAGAAATAGAAAAAGAAATAGAGAGGAATTAATGGGTATTGATGAAAAAGAAATAGAAAAGAAAAAGAGTAGAGAAGACCTGAACCTGTTCCTGATCTGAGTCAACGTCGGATTGGGAGTTCTGGAAGTGCTTTTGGCTTATGGGGTTTGGGTTTGCTTCTGGACTGGAAGAGAGGCATGCTTGTGAGAAGAAATAGAAATTGTGAGAGGCAAGAGAAACCCCCACGCGGGTAGCAACCATAAGCAAATAGTGTGGTGTTAGTGGGTGGGCTCCACCATTTTGGTAAAAAGTGGACTTAAATTTTGAATTATGTGACTGGATTATGTAACCAAACAAAAATTTTTGAGTTTTTGACAAAAAGTGAGGTTTGGGTTATGAGTTTTGGGTTTTGAGTTTGAGTTATGAGTTATGAAAATTGAGTCATGGCTAAACCAAACGAGTTCTAAACACTCAAAAATAAATGTTAAAAAAAAATTTTGTGATGTCAAACAAACAGATGGTGAATAGTGTGAAAATATAAGAAAGAAAAAAAATAATATCAAAAGAAAATGATAAAACCCCTTTAATTGTAAGTTGCTTGACTCCCTCAGAAGAGTTCATTATTGGTTGCAATAAAAACTTAACATTACCTGGTGACTTCGAGACTTGTTAAACTAGTCTGATAAAGAAAAGTGGAAGTAAGATACTTATTAGGTTTGACATGGTTAGCTTGAAATAATTTGAGCCCAAAAATTTAAGTGGGATAATCATAGTTAATTCGATAAATTAAATACATGACTTGATGAATTAATACTAATCAAACTAAAGAAAATTTTGAAAAGTTGTGACTTCCAACTAGCTTATGTTGGCCGTAATTCCATGCCAAATTTGATTGCAATTTCTGCAATCATTTCCCTGTATGTATGTGGGTTTACTTGTAAGGGATGAGCGTGAGAGATCAATGAAGAATCAAGCTTCAAAAGATGAATCAATGTAATTCGCGACTAACTCATGAGAAGCTTGCGAGAAGCAACTCGCAAAAAGGCCATGTGTGAAGCACATGACTGAAGTTGAAGAGTCACACCAGGTTGTTAAGTTCGCGAGTGTTTCATGAAGAGGGCCATCCCATGAAGTATCAGTGAAACATTCTGTTTGGCAAAAAGTTAAGTTGCTTTACCAAATTCTTTACCCACACTATAAGTACCCTCATTACCCACGAATTGTAAGGAATGCTTTTTAGAGAGAAAACCCTAGCAAATACACTTGAGAGTTAGAGATTGTAATACCCAGAATCATCTACACATTTCCTTGTGATTTTCCTTGACTCCTACCTCTCCATCTCTACATCCTTGAGAGGTTCATAACCCAAACACTTACTACACCAGATCTAAGTGTTAAGATAGGTTTTGGTGCTGCTGGGAAGCATTGGAAGGAGCCATTTAGTGGCAGATGCAATTGGGCTGAATTGCGGGATCCGAAAAGTTAGAGAAGACAAAACTCCGAGATGTCCGTTGGTAGTAGGAGCTTGGAGGGCTCAAGTACATGGGGGTAGACTAGGGTTGGAGGATCTTTTATTATTCATATACTCCAACTTTATTCTCTAGTGGATCGATTTTGACTTGGAGGGTTGCAGAGAGGATTTTTGCTGAGTTCTTTGGTTTCCTCTTTGAGAACACATCTTGTTGTTATCTTGTGTTTGCATCTCTCTTCTCTACTCTTTAAGCTTTCATTGTATTGTCAATTGTGGATGCATATGGCTGAGAGTAGTGTTATCGGTTCATCGCACACATTTACTCTTGTTCCGCACTTTGATTAAGTAAAAGTAAAAGTAATCTAGCCATAATTTTTAATTGGGGGTTTGAACAAGGTCTTGTGTTTTAGCACAAATCCGAGCTTTCAAATTTTATAGAAAATCAAATATCAAGATTTAAGCAAAAAATGTAAGCATAAAAAATCAAAAATTATTGTTTTCTAAAATGGAGGTTTACTTTATCTTGGATAATGTTGACAATCTATCATGTAATATATTGGATTACAAAAATTAAAACCACAAGCTATTATAAGAAATTATTTGTCATTGATGATTCATCATATGTACAATTTCTTTTGTCAAATAGTTTAGAGTTTCAATTGGGATGAGTTTTTATTGGCCTAATATTTTGGAGGCATTTTTGTGGGTGAGAGAATTCACCATAGATGAAAGAGGTAATGCACACGTGCCAATGGTTAATCTCGCACATAAAATTCTAACAAAGGTGTATGTATGCTATTATCATGGATTGTTAGAAGAATTATTGCAATTATCAACCCATGAAAGCCGACATTCAATACAGCTGCCATATTTGCCATCTAAATTTGAAAAAAAATGTCATTGATAATTTTGTGTTAGTTAAAAAATAATCTATTGAGACAAATTCACTCATAACATACTTTTATTTTTTTGAAGTATAACTCGTAGCATATAAAATAATATTAAAATATATTTATTAATAAAAGCATATGCTATTAAAAAATTGAATTATGCAAGAAGATAAAACATATACCTGATTCTGATAATAAATATCAAACTAAACTTACCAATTTATTTAAGACTCACAAAAGGTTCCTAAATGTCATGTCAATGATTATTTTATTGCAACATCAAAAGTCTAGATTCACCCAAATCAAGTTAGTATATACTCGTTGTGTAACTCAACACACACCTACACAACATATACTTAAACAATATCCAGTCAATTTTTGACATTAAAATCTCCCTTATGGAAAAGAGTTAGTCAATCTGCACTGTACCAAAAAATGACTAGTATTGTTACAATTAAGTCTCCCTATACTTGATAATAAAGCTTAGATTAACCTGATAAATGCCTGATATCGACTCAATACACACCCACATAATACATGTTGATGCCCACTTTGGCAAGGAGGCCAAATAGCAGGAAAAAACCCAACAATATGGGAGGAAGAAAGTTAGTAAATTGAGACGAAAATCATTAAACTCAAATGATAGGAATAATGGATCATAGGCCTAGAAAATAGCTAATAGGCCTCAAAGAAAGCAAGTGGGCTCAAAGGAGCCTAGAGAAAAAAGTAGTAAACCCATGGGCATTATGAGAAATAGAAAGCAAGCACGGATGGGCCAAAGAGGTCAAGTAATAAATTAAGTAAGGGTTGGTGGGAAAGCCCATAAACCCCAAAAGCAAAGGATATGGTAATTTGGGTCGGGGAAGCCCAAAAGACTTAGCAAAGGCCCATGGGAATAAAGAACTGGAATGGGCCGAGGATGCCCAAGGAAAGGAAATGGGCCGAGGACGCCCAAAAGGATGAAATGGGCCGAGGAAGCCCAAAAGCAATGGAACAGGCCAAGGAAGCCTAAAACAGCATGAATACTAGCCTAGTGATAATATTGGACCACTGGAATTAAGTAAAGGGAAAGCATACGGCAGGCCCAAAAAAGGCCCAGCAAGCACAAATCAAACAATAGCACAACAATAATGACAGAATGGCATGACAAAAGTGCTAGTAGACCCATGAAAGGGGCAAAGAATGGATTAGAAAAGGAAAAGCCCACAATCAAGTAAGGCCCAACCAAGGAAGGAAGTGAGACATAAAGAATGAAGGCTTAGAGACTTATTCACACCATAAGAGGTCAAGAACAAGCAGTAGAATGTACAGATGAGCCTTCAGGTTATGGCAAACGCATGAGTAACAGACAAGACATAGACACACATGGAAGTGGAGCACGCACAAGGTCCAGGTACCACCAACCTGTACCTAGCTAATACAGGAATGGTGGGCCATGGGTCAAAGGTAAGAGAGGGTATGGTCTAGCGGTGGGGAGAAGGAAAGAGCCTATTCTGGGGTTCCCTCAAATTCTTTTGGGGGAAATGTCCTGCTGGGATGACATACCATTCAAAAGAGGGAAAGATGAGTTGGAATCACTAGGTGCATGCCATGAGAGATAGTGAGAGAGAATGTCCACCCCTATCCAGATGAGAATGCCATGGTGAGCAAGCAAACAAAATAAGATTCTTTGTCTGGTAATGAAATGTGGCACAGCTAGCACAAGTAAATGGTGGTGGTTGAGCAGTTGACAAACCAGTGGGTGGTCTGGAAGGACGCACACCCAGAAAAAAAAAAAAAAAGCAGTTAAGGGGTAAAATAGTAAAAACCTATCACAACAGGCAATATAAAAGGGTTTTCCGCTGTGCACAAGAAAGAAGAACAATGAGGAAAGGGGATAACATAACAACACCGCAAGAAAACAACGAAAGAAGAGAGTAAAAAAAACAGAGTAGAGAACTTAGAAGGAAAAGAGAGTTATAAAGCAAAACAGAGAGTAGGCGAGAGTGTGGTAACAAGCATGCACTGATAAACTAATTCCTTCTTTCCCTCTATAAGCCTACCTTCTAGTAAGGATTGAGGAATTTGAGGATAAGCCATTTAGGCCTATTCTCTCAAAGTGGGTAATTTTCATGGCAGGATCTCCCCGTGAGGTTACCCATATTGAAGAAGTGGTTCCTTTCTTGGACTTAACTCCGCAGGACAACCAAGCATGGCAAATTGATTGTTCTTTCTTTCATTTTTATTGATTACACAACAATGTTATTTCCTTTTTCTTTATTGTTATCATCTTGTTTATATTCAATTTATATTGCTACGTTACTTCTTCTTTTGTTTCATTCAGTATTTCCTGTTTTCTGGCTGACAGTAGGCATATTTTCTTTTGTTGTTGTTATATTACACCTGCCTATGTAACTCTTTTGTAACAATTTCCTCTGCCATAGGCATGTGACCAAAATTTTAGTAAAGGGGCTTTAGTTTGTGCACAAGCTGGCTTGGGGTGTATTGTAGTCAAGCCGATCTTGACTCTCCTACCCAGAACCATTGGGTCATGGCGTGGCAGCAGGCAGCCCAGCCTGTAGTTGCAAAAAGGCCCACCACAATACATACTCAAAAACTTTCCAATTAGTGATGCATATATTAGTGATGCATGGGATGAGAACTCTACCATATATGTAAACATATGTTAAGAAAAAACCAAGATGGATTAATGTCACATTCTTATCCAACGGAGAAATAGATGAGAAAAAGAGTCCCATAGATGAATTGAAAAATAGCATCGATGCCATTGACAATCAAAACAAGCACTCCATCTAGCTTGAGAAATCCATAAAGTCTACAAACATTTCCTCAATATTGTGGTTATATATGGAAGACCCTTATAATTTTTAGTTGGTTTCTTCTTTACAACTAGCAAAAAATCATAATTTGTTTGTCACCCAAATGTCATTAAGCTCCTGTTGATAATTGATTTTGAATCAATTTGTTAATTGATTTTGAATCAATTTGAATAGTTGAAATGAATTTCTCATTTTTTATGATTATTATTATTTGGAAATTAGTGAAAAGCATCATCTGACTCATGAATGGCTTAGAATAAATATATATTATAGTCCTTGGTGTTTGAAAACCACAATAGTTCATAGTAGTCTAGAACAACATGGTTTATGTATCTATGATAATACGTTAATATATAGTATTCTAACAAGAAGGATCAACAAATGGCCTAAACAGATACAAAATAAACACTCCAAGTATATATAGGTGGCTGGAGTTTAAGAACAAAAACCAATCAAGTAGCAAGGTTAAATGTTATGGTCTTCAAAGACCAATACAAGATGGAGGTGGCCTACTTACAGGGCCAAAAACCACTTAATGAGGTTGGTTGGTGGAGTAATTATAGGATCGTACAATTTCCTTAACTATTTTATATGGCACATTGTTGTTGGTTGTCTACCACTTTCCCATAAACCCACCATTCACAGTTTGCCAGATTAGAATTGTGTCCTAAAATGGTGTAGTCCTAGATTTTTTTTTTTGTTCGAGACCTTGATGGCTTATCACCTTGGTAGTCCCAGTCTCAAAGAGGTATCTAACGGCTATTCAAGTACTATAATCTTGGGTCAGACTAAGTTGGGTCAGGCTTGGGCCTTTTGGGTTGCACAAGCCCACCCACTTTAGGCCTTCATAAATTTAAATTGCAAATATTATATGATACAAAGGTAAAATTTGTGTTACATATTATTCCAAATTCTTAACTAGCCAAACTCTTGAAAGGAAGGATAACACATACAAAGACCATTTTGTTGGACTCTAACATTATATTTATACCAAATCAAGGTTGATGCTTCTCTCCAACTTCAACATCATCAATAGGGGCACAATTGTAGTGTAATTCATGTGGGCCGAAAGAAAGTGTCTTTGTGATCTTTGGCATGCTGTACTGTCTATTAATTTGCTGCTTTGGCATGCTGCTGCCTTTGTTAAGGCTTCGATTTTTCAGATTGATCTCTTGATCATTTCCTTGCATCTCAATGGCTCCTTTAACAAGCTCAGCTGGACTTTCTTCACTCATTACATCCCTTGATTTAACTGACATCTTTGACTTGTTCTTGTAAATTGTGTAAAGGATGAGTTGAGTTGCACCCAACACAAAGCCTATTGCATTTGGAACCTGAAATAACTGTTAGATTAATTTTTTTCCCATATATATGCATAGAGATTGTGTAATTAATTTATTTATGAAGATCTTTTTATCTTGGTAATATCAATAAAAATAGAGAGAAAATTAATATAGAAATTTACAAGTTTGCAAAATGTCTAAATTTGTTGAAATGAGTGGAAAAACAAATTTATTATCAGAAAATGGAGGGTTTGAAATGATTTTATTGACTAGAGAGTAGTGTGCCTCCACTTCACTTTGCTCTCTTATGCCCCCGTCCATAGAAACCAAATTCGTTCCATTTCACTTAAAATTGTTAAGATTTTATTGGTGCGAGGGTCTAATTCCATGGTTGCTTGTAATTACAAATGTTTTATTGTAAAATCAAACTATAATTATTAAGAGATTAAAATAGGAATATAAAGATCATAGGTTTAATTTTGTTAAAAAAAATCATAATTTGACTTAGATAAGCAAAAGGACAAGAAAAGTTACTCCGACAAAGAAGTCTTTGATGAGCACAGAATAAATACACCATATGCCTGCATTGAGAAATAGGAAAAATGAAAGGGAAAATGGCATGTACTCCACACTCTTGGTCTTTATCACTATTCTCTGTCATAAATTGAAAAAAAGAAGATTAATTGGTGTTAATTAAATCATAAATGATTAGAATAAGAAAAATCTAGATAAAAATATTTCGTTGCCAAATATGGTTGAATTAAAAAAATAAATAAAAAATTGGTTTCGGCGATGAAATATTTCGTCGCCAAATATGACCAAATTAAAAAAATAAAAAAATAAAAAAACGGTTTTGGCTACAAATTATTTTGTTGCCAAATATGATTTAATAAAATAAAATACATTTGGTGACAAAACTATTTTGTTGTTGAATCATGTATTTAGCGAGGAAAACATTTGGTGACGAAATGATTTCATTGCTAATTTTTTTATTTATTTAATAGTTGAGCCTTTTGTTGACGAAATTTTTCATTGCCGGGACTTTTGGTGACATGGTAGACGTGACGGAACCAATTTCATTGCCAAAAAACAAATTTCATCGCCAAAAACCATAGGCGACGAAAATAGGACTTTGGTGATGAAAATTTTTGTCACCAAAAATAAATTTTTTTGTAGCGCTAGAGAAAGAGGATGCCTGGGCACCCCCTCAATACAGATTGCCAATATGTTTATGATCATTTTCTTTTAGTGAAAATATGACAAATTACAATTTTTTTAGAAGAATAATTTATTGCATTTAATTTGATAGTTATAATGGAGGAGAGAGAAATTGAATCCTAAAAGTCATGAACGCACTAGGATATGCCAACTAGTTAAGCTATAATATTCTTACATTCTTGGCAACAAATAATATCTATAATTAGTGAAGAAGCATACCATAGACGAAAGAGGTGATGCATACATTGCAATTGTTTGTCCAGCACATAAGATTCCAACAAAGATCAACTGCGTGCTATTATCATGAATGGCTAGAAGAGTTATTGCAGTTACCGACCCAGGAAGGCCGACATTTAATACGGCTACCGTATTTGCTATCTTAATCTGAAATATTACATTGGTAACTTTGTGTTAATTAAAAAGAAATAATCTCTGTAATGAAAGAAATTCACTCAAAGCAAACTTTTAGTTTTTGAGTACAATCATATCATGCTTAAAAGAAAAATATTAAAACAGATTTTTTAAACATAGTAGTTTGACAAAAGCATACTATTTAAAAACTGAATTATACATCCTTATACCTGATTTTGATATAAGCATCCATATGAATTTTCCAATTTATTCAGGGTTCACAAAAATTCCTCAAATTCATAGCTATAATTGTTTTATTCGGCAACATCAAAAGTCTTGGTTTAACTTTTTTAATTCTCAAACAGACATGCTTGACATTGAGCACTAAAACACTTTTTTTTTTTTGGTGTGTGTTTTGTAAAAGGCACATGGGTGCTCTTTGTGCTATGATTATTCTATCCCTTCATCTCACAGTTCACACACACTGGGAATAAATTTCTTTGAGGTGACCCCAAGATGCTAACTAAGAGTTTTAAATCTAAAACATCATACATCTCATGAGGCCTTGAAATCACTAGATCAATACTTTGGGGTTAGCACTACCTCACAATTAACCATGCATATATATATGAGTGATGCATGGGAACTCTACGCTCTACCATGTATGTAAACATTATTTAAGAGATATCAAAAACAGATTAATATCACCTTCTTATCAGGGGGAGCATAGATGAGAAAAAGAGTCACATAGATGAATTGAAAAACAGCACCGATTCCATTGACAGTCAGAACAAGCAATCCATCTGGCTTGAGAAGTCCATAGAATGTCCACAAACATGTGCTCAATAGAGTGGTTATATATGGAAGAACCTTATAATTCTCAGTTGATTTCTTCTTCACCACTCGCAAAAATGTCTTTCTATAGGGAAAAAAAAAACGATAATTTGTCTCTCCCAAATGTCATTAAGCTCCTGAATCTAATCAATTTGTTATTCAATTTTAAAGAACGCTGGAAATATTTTTTGTGTTTTTTATTCTTTTAGGAATTAGTAAAGCTTAAGCATCATGCATGTCTGTGTTCTAAATCCAATACCACAAAAAGAAGCATACTTATGATGCCACAAGCTTAATGATCAGATGATTGGACCATTTTGTTCCCTGGATGATCTTCTTGATTGTGCAACAATGAGAAATGTCGTATTTATTTAATTATATAAGTCCAATTACTTGTAACAACTATAAAAGGGTTTGGAAGTATCAAAGTCTTTTATACCAAATGAGGTTAAGAAGTGAAGTAAGGAAACTATTTTTAACCATTCCAAAACCTTCCTCGTTGAGCTTTTGGTATTGCTTTCAGTGTGCACAAGCATGTCCACATAACTATTGATCCACTTTTATTATTAAAGTCTAAACCAATTATAAGTCATCCGCTCTGCTTACTTCAGTAGTTCCTATATTCCAATAAAGAGATCACAAAAATCATTATATGCCTTACATTGGAGAAGTGAAAACCAGTACAGAAATTATATTGCCTGCAAATAAATTACAAGAAAAATAAAATCGTTGAGCAATTCTTCATTGGAAGAAAATTGAAAACAAAAGCAAAATAAGGTCAGAGACTGAGAATCCAAGAAACAACCATTGAGATAATTTGTAATAGAGAAAATAAACTAACCGATAATGCCAATGATGAAGCTCAAGCTAGCCATGCAAGCTAGAGTGGAGTTGCTGAAGGAATGAAGAGATGGTGTGATGGGGGTGTTTGCATGTGAAAGAGAAAAGAAGACGTTGGTGTCTATTGTAGATGATGATGATGATGGAGGGGCTGATATAAATTTTGCTTTTATAGATTCTAAAACGTGTAGAAATTATAAGTAGATGTTGCCACGTTTAAACTTATAACTTTGTACTTAGTTTGTAGTTATTGTTTGTGGGCGGACCACCATTATCTTCTGCCCTGCACAATTTTTCCACCCTATGTTTTTTGGTTGGAGAAGTTGGAATATCGATTAAGTATCATTTGTAACATTTTTCATCATTTTGGAATATAAACAAAAACGAGAACATATGCTCTATATTCAATAAGAAGAAGAAGAAAAAAAGTAAATTTCTCATAAATAGTTGAAGTAATTAGGTCTTGAAATAAGAGTCTTTTATCATTTTCATATTAAGAGGTTTTATTATATCTCTGTGTTCAATATTAACAATTTTTTCGAAAAGTTACATGGTTTTGATTCAATTCTTAGGTTGTATGTATAAATCAACAAATGGAACAAGTGAAATTAAAGTATCCTAATAACAAATGTATGTAATTCTTCTCTTATAATTATATGTGCATATGTACGTATGTGGGATCCACATGTATATGCACCTCATCACTTTTATAAATGTGTTTATTACATTAATATCACTTAGAAAAAAAAAAACCGGCCCACATATATATTTTTTTGAGAAAGGTCCCCGAAGGGACGGCCCACATATATATTTAAGTATGTAAATTGGCATATTTAGTGCCAACAGATGAAAGCCCAGATCACTTGATAAAGCAACTCTCTTTCATTGACACGATCATAAGGGACTTATAGTAATACATGAAGAGACATATAATGGAATAACTTTTTAATTGCATGGGCTTCTCAATGCACATATTATTCTCGATAATTATTATTATCAGACTTTTTAAATAGGATAAATAAGTACGTGAGTGCGGATAAAAAATGAACCTGGAGGTTGAGGTCACAAATAATGAGACATCTACTTGCCAAGAGGAGACACGTCTTGTTACTTTCTTTTGCCTCACCCAGTGTGATCGATGATACGAATTTAAATTTCAAACATTATGCTTAGTACTGTGAAAGTTATTGATCTTGTGGTGAACAACACATGGAAGGAGTGAAATAATATAACATATTAAAGGACGTAAGAAAAGCACTATTCCTGCAATCTCTAATTAATAAGAGAGATGGAATGTGATGTACTGGGCAAACCAACTTATTCCAAAATTGGAAAGTCCTAGGAAAGATATGTGTGTATATATATATATATATATGTGTGTGTGTGTGTGTGTTTGTGTGTGTCAACAAGAGAGGAATTGAATGTCCAACCCATGATCTTTAATTTGGTGATCACTTAAAAAATTGACTTCAATTAATGTATGACGAAGGTTGCAAGATATTTACAACACTTGCTATATATATATATATGTGTGTGTGTGTGTCAACAAGAGAGGAATTGAATGTCCAACCCATGATCTTTAATTTGGTGATCACTTAAAAAATTGACTTCAATTAATGTATGACGAAGGTTGCAAGATATTTACAACACTTGCTTTCCTTAAGACTTAACCTTGGGATGGTGGCATATGAGAGAGAGTTTTATTATTATTATACAGGATAAGAATTATTTTATGGAATTGCTTTATGAAGCCAACCTCTTATAATATGTGAGACCTAGAAAGTAAAAGGCACTTTATTTGGGATGTATCTGTGTTGGGCACTTGGCAATTTGCATTCATTGAAGTGAACGTATATGTCTTCTTCTTGTTCATGTTATTGCAAGTACATATTCTCAAATTGAAAAAAATTATTTTTTATTTATTTTTGTTTATAATCAAATTGAGTGGAAATGGGCATAGGATGATCTCAAACAAACAAACCAGCAAAAAAGAAAGAGTACATATTCTCAAGAAAACAAGCAACCCAAACATCTAAGCAACCGCTTAATGAGTTAATTTAACTCTCAATTTTGTGTGTATAAAACAAGTGCTATTTACATACTTTTTATATGTGACAATTGGTTAATATAAGTTTTCTTTTGTTAATTACAGGAGTACAATTTGGTAATGACATCTTAATGGAAGGCACAAAGCTACAAATTAGCCTTGAGAATACAGAAAACAAGGTATATATACCTCTCAAAATTTTTCATATTTCACTGCACACATACCTTGAGATTTATTCATGATTTCTCAACAAACGTTTTTGGAGATTGTGTTAAGCAGAGATAATTCACTTCGATATCTGTCCCCTCAAGAAGTAAGACACATGAGAGAATTGATTTTGTGTTGTTTATATGGGCTTTAAAACCATTGAAATTTTTAAATGTCACATATCTCTCATCAGGCAAAAAATTGGAGGGAATGTGTGAAGATTTAAATAGAAGGAATCGTTTCTCAACATAAAAAAATGCATGAGAATCAAATCCTTCCAATTGTTCTATCGAGAGTAGGAAAAATGAAATTGAGAATAGATTTGGGGCAAAATAATAAAAATTTCAGGGTATTAGCAATAAGAATGAGTTTGAAATAAAAAGATTGCAAGTGGAGGCACAACGTAATTAGGGGCAAAATAATAAAAATTTCAGGGGGTATTAACAATAAGAATGAGTTTGAAATAAAAATGTTCTAAATTGTACACGTAAAACAGAATTTTGTACTACTATATATACTAGTTCATACAAAAAAACGAATATGAGGCTGAGGCATTCTTAATTTCTTACCTTTGATCAGCTCCATTAGATAAATTTTATCAAAATTTTTTCGGTAATATGTAATTTTGGTTTTTGTTAAAAGAGCAATGGTTGCAGAGTTGTCACCATCCTCAAATGAGAAGTGTGGAGATGTACTAAATAATGAGGAAGTTGTAGAAGCACGTTTCTGCACTTCTCATGTTCTAGACGGCTCTTCAATAGTTCTTTGTTTCTTCATCATGTGTACAAGTACTATTGCATTCTCCTATATTCCATTCCAAAAAGCCTAATGTTGGCAGATTTAGGCCCATCATTGAAACTAGATGCGCCTAAACACTGGTCAAGTTTGTATGATTGAAAATTTGAGCCGTATACCTTTTTTTTTTTTTATTATAGGAAATTATGAGACAAAAAATATAAAAGTTATCTTTCTTTTTTTAATATGTATACTTTTATAATTTTTCAAAAAGAAAACTAAGATAAAAAAATGTTAGAATTTCTTGTTTATTCTGATTCTAACTCACTAGAAATCCTAAAAGTCACAAAGTATATGATTTGGGCAAAAAACTCTTTTGGTCCTTGCATTTTGGGGTTACTATTAATTTGGTATTTACATTTTGGTAGTAGTTAATTTAGTTTATATTATTTTCAGCTTGTAGTCAATTTTCATTAGTGAGGTGACGATAGAGACCAAATTACTACAAGTTGAAAATAACATGAATCAAATTGACTGTTATTAAAATGTAGGAACCAAATTGATAGTGACCCTAAAACAAAGGAACTAGAATATTATTTTTGCATCAAAGATAATGAAAAAATTGAAATGTCAGTGCCATTGTGAGGTAGGAATACCTATTTACTCAAAAGAAAAAAAAAAGTTTAGTTTTATTAGGAAGGAGTTTTGGACCACATCATTAATTGGTGGACTATTGGGATGTGGCAAGAATGGTGGGATTCTTCTATGAACTACAATGAATACAAACTCCTCCTCATATTAATGATGTCAATACAACGCTGTTGGTGTCGATTTTATAGACCACCGTAGGAATAGGTAATTAAATCGAGAGTTAGTCATAATTAAAGGACCAAAAGTACGTATAAATAGAAAAGGTTAAAACTCTTTTTTTCCCCTTTTATATATATGTTGAAAAAGATTTTTATTCTTGTTATGTCATAATATTTGAATAAATCATATTATTATTTGGAAAAAAAATTTAAGATGTTCGAGACCTAGTGGAGATTGACCGAGAAATTTATTATGTCTGTTCCTTCTATTGTTGCTTATATATGGGGAAATATGTTTAAGATAGTCTTTGAAGGAAAGAATCCCTATTTCAACTCCAAATTCCTTTTCCCCAACTATACTTCTAATAATTCTGGATTTACATATAAAAAAGAATGAGGTTT
Organism: Quercus lobata; assembly: GCF_001633185.2. Classification (NCBI taxonomy): domain Eukaryota; kingdom Viridiplantae; phylum Streptophyta; class Magnoliopsida; order Fagales; family Fagaceae; genus Quercus; species Quercus lobata. The sequence goes on along the minus strand of NC_044906.1, from coordinate 19,810,830 downwards.
AAATTAAAATTTGGTATGGAAATCATGTTTACTTGATGAAAAATATCATGGACATGTTTAATTTGTTATATGTATATAAATATGTTTAATATTGGAATTATCTAATGAAAATAAAGAGTGAGCTTAAGGTTCAAGATGTTGGTATGTGATTATAATTCCAAGGCTTTCAAAAAGGCTGCCCATAATTGGATACCTACAATAATAAAAGATAGTTCCATTCATCAACTTATCATGTTATTAAGTAGAGTGATATGAAGTGCTTGGAGTTTAATATGTTGTATAAGATTAACTTGGTTGGAAAATAATAGTTCCCTTTTATTAGGAAGGAAATAATTGATTTGATTATTTCATTAAGAGATGAATAGTGTAAGATATGATATGAATGATAAATTTATGTAGAAGTTAAGCATTTGTAGAGGTAATTTGAAATAAGAATTCATATCCTTAAAGTGGTGTAAATATTAGACCAAAAGAGATGTTAAATGCAAATAATCCTACCTATGATGGAAAAGTTACTAAAATGTGTCTAGCGGAAGAAAAAATAGTTAGAGACAGTAAAGAAAAAAGATGAAGGATATTGTAACATTTTAAAATAAAAATGTCTTCCAAGTATTTTGAAAGAAAAAGTTGCAAAAACTACAGATTTAAATGTTGTAGATTTTGTACCTCCATAGTAATAGTTGATAATATTGAGCGTTTAGGTGCAATTAAAGGAAAGAGAATAATAATAATAATAATAATAATAATAATATATACACACACTAGTCACTAACCTGTGCAATGCACGAGAACAGCTACTAGATGAGGTTCAAAAAAAAAAAAAAAAAAAGGTTGGAGTAGTAAGCAAAAATGCATGAAATTTAAAAAAAAAAATGATATTGAAAGAAATTGCACAAAGTTTTATTAGTTAGGTAAAACAAAATAATGTTGTTTTATTTATTAGTTTTTGTGAGAAGTAATAAGAGATAAAATGTTGTGTCTCTAGTTTACTTTGTGTTGTATATATAGATATATACAAGATAAATTATAATATATATATACCAAAATGTGACTATTGAAAGGTCATAACTCTTCATATTGGATATATCAAAATATGTCTATTGAAAGGTCATAACCCTTCATATTAAATATATATTAAAGGTGCCTATTGAATGAAAAGTTGCATATTTAATGAAAAAGTTGCTATTAACCCAAAAGTTGCATATTGAATGAAAAAGTTTATATTGAAGGATCATAATCATGTAGGTAGAAATAGTGGTTTATATTTATTTGGTAACTTCTTCTCAATTTATTCTCTTTCATTTTTCTTACACCACTTAATTTACATGTCCTTTAGTGATAGTTACAATACCAGATTTCATCCAAATTTCATATCCCTTCTTATCTAATGCAGAAACTAAATGAGATTTCTACGCACATCGGGTACATACAATACATCACTCAATATTACTTTAGATCCATTAACAATTGGGAGTAGTTTATATTTTCCTTCACCAAGTACATCACTACATGCGTTATTGCCCATGTACACTATAATACCTTCTTTATCTTTGATTTTCATGGGAAGTCCTTTGTCTCTTTGACGAGTTGTGGCTAAATCCGCCCACCATGAATTTTGGATCTACCATTTGAGATTGAATGAAATTTGAATCAAAATTTGGTATGAAAATTTTGTTTACAAAAGGTAAATAAGTTTGCTTATATATTATAAACATGTTTAAGATTTTACATGTTTATAAATATGTTAATTGTTTTCAAACTTTTATTTCGAGTTGTAATGTTTATAGATTCAAACCAAAACGAGAAAGTTATGAATAAAACCTTGAAAGAATACTTAAATGTTCTACACATAAATAGTTTTTTTTTTTTTTTTTTTAAAGAAAAAAAAGAAGAAGAAAAAAGAAGAGATTATGGCCTCGTTCCTATCGTCCCAAGTTACCTAGATGAGGATTATGGCCTATAGGCGGAACTTAGAGCATTAGCATTGGAGAATGCTAATGCCATATCTAAGGACAATTTGGCCTTTTAAGTCTTAAAATGCTTTGCATCAGAGAATGGTAAACCCAACTATTGCAAATTTTTTTGCAATAGTGCTACAGTACAATTCTAAAGTTAGAATTGTACTGTAGCAGTATTCTGAAAAAATATATATATATATATATATATATATTTTATTCACTTCCAAAATTTCTCTCTCATCTCATTATTTCAATTCTCTTCTCTCTCTTCCTTCTCTGTTTCTTCATTTGCTCTCTCCTCTCTTCAGACCCAAACACCATTCTCTATCTGCTCTCATCACAGTGGCTCATTTTTTCTGGTGGGTTACCATCCGGCGATTCTGTGGTTGCTTTTTTTTTTTTTTGGTATGGGCGACGACGTGGGTCACTATGGTGGTTATGGTTTTTTTTTTTTTTGGCTGTGACCGGTGCTTAAAGGGGTTGTGGGTCGTGGTTGGGTCCAGTGTTTGGGTCGTGGTTGGGTTGCGGCTGAAGTAGGTTATGGCTGAAGTGGGTTGTTGGTCGTCGGAGATCGCCAGTGTTTGGGTTAGGCGATGTTGGGTTCGGTGTTTCACACGGCCTCTCTCTTATCTCTCATCGTGGATCGACGAGTTGGGTTTGGATCGGTGGGCTGGGATCAGTTGATGGTGGATTTGAAACGGTGGATCTGTTGATCGGTGGGTGGATTGGTTGGGTTGATCATCGATAGCTCTGATGGTGGCTCCAATGATGATTTTTTTTGAATGGGTTTGCTCCAGTGGGTTTCAAATCGGCGGCATGGGTTTCTGATCAGTGGCTTGGGTTTGCTGACCGGTGGCTTGGGTGGTGGGTGTGGTGGCCGTTGTTGGCTCCAACGGGTCTGATGGTTTGTGTGTATGTGGCTTTATTGATGGTTTGTGTTTGTGTGTGTGTGTGTGTGGCTCTGTGCGTGTGGTGATGGGTATGGATAGGTTGATCGGTGTATCATGGGTCTGTGTGTGTGGCTCTGTGTGTTGAATCGTTGCTAGAGGTTGAGGGAGACTGAGGAAAAAAAATACTGTTGGAAAGCCCAGGAAAATCGATTCATGCCAAAGTCTGAAAAAAAGTGACGGTTGGAAAGAAATAATAAAGAAAGATTAAAAAAAATATTTTAATAAAAATAGAGTTTTGGGATGCTGAAGGTATTGTAAAATAGTATGGTATAAGTAATAAAGTGACTTTTTGAGATGGTAAAATATAATATGATAGAATTCTCTAATGCTGATGCTCTTAGGTTCCTATGTCATTATTTACAAGCACAAAGACAGAGAACATGCATCTGATAGAAAGAAAAAGCTGCTCGAGGATTCCATAAAAAATGGGTACCAAAAAACAACAATTCAAAGAGACAAAATGATAAATCTCAATAGGTTGTTTCCGCTCACAATCAGAGTTTCAGTGCATAGGGCAGGTAGTGATATCAAAGTAATTATAAACAGGAGTAAGGACAGAAAAAGGAGAAATTTGATTGATGGGGACGAGGATGATATATCGGTGCTTGAAGTGAAGACGATTGTCAGAAGTGAACCACTCATGTCTGCATATTCGTTTAGGATAAAAAACGTGATAGGTGCCATCCTTTAAAAGGGTCTCATTTTTAAATTCCTTGATGCAGCATTGAGTGTTGGTTCAGCTACAGCCAACAACGAAACTACCATCCCTGCGATCCACATTCTGCTCGGTAAAAATCCTTTCAACGTTGCATTAACAACTATTAGAGAAGCAAATCTTACTACGAATCCAAATAGAACCAATTTTCTTGATGAAAATATCTCGGCCAGGTAAGCGGCCAAGATCCCTGCATTCTCACCATTGTCTTTTAGCCAACAGATGAAGTTATAGACACAAAATATGATACTTGGACAATCAATAGTAAAACTATTGGTAAAATTTTACATGTGGAAATTGAATAGGAAATTACTTGGCTATTTTGAGCATGAAAAATAAGAAAGAAAAAAAAAAACCATTATATCTATTTATCTTTGGATCAAGCTATTTTTGCCTATTGTAATACTTTTTGTTATCTTGAGAAGATTGATTGAAAAAAACCATTGGTTTCAAATGATTCTAAAAATCATTAAACACAATCTCATACTAGTATATTTAATTATAAAAATGAAAAAATATTTTTTTTTAAAGAAAAACAACCTTACTTTTATTTTTTTCATTTGTCTAGTTCTACACCCGCAATCCAATTATCAACATTTCTCTTTAAAAAAATACAAATTTCTAAGGAGATGTCTATAGAATATTCAGAAGAGAAAAAAAATCTCACTTTTCCCACAATTTCTCAATAGGAAATTATCACAAAAATAAAAATGAACTCCAAAAGTTCATTAAAGTGAACATTTTTTCTTCTTCTTAAATCCATTTCCTTCGGACCCATATGACGAAAAGGCGTATAATTAACCAAAAACTCATTCTCATTTTCTTTCTCACACGCTTTTGCACTCAATAAAGTGAACATGTATGTCTTCTTGTTCATGTTATTGCGAACTGTGCTGGCAGGAGGTGTAGCTTAATCACTTGGCCACAAAATACCCAACTTGAAAACAGGGTTTTATTTTTTATTTTTTTTTTAATCAAATTGAGTGGAAATGGGCACAATATGATCTCACACAAACAAACCCAGCAAAAAAGAGAGTACATATTCTCAAGAAAACAAGCGACCAAGCATCTAAGCAACCACTTAATGAGTTAATGTAACTCTCAATCTTCGGGGTATACATACAAGTGCCATTTACTTAATTTGTATATAGGAAAACTGGTTAATATAAGTTTTCTTTTGTTAATTACAGGAGTACAATTTGGTTATGACAACTTTGACGCCTTAACAGAAGGCACAAAGCTACAAATTAGCCTTGAGAATATAGAAAACAACGTAATACCTATCAAATTTTTGCAAATTTCCCTTGAGATTTATTCATGATATCTCGACAAATGTTTTCCGAGATTGTTTTAAGTAGAGGTAATTCACTCCGATATTAGTGTTCCCTTAAGAAGTAAGGCACATGGGAGAATTGATTTTGTGTGGTTTATATGGACTTTAAATTTGGCACGCCTAAAACACTTTTGCATGCGTGTTCTATATAAAAAGAAAAAATTTCAAGACACTGTCAAGACACGAGAACAAGAAAAATCGAATACTCTTTTACATAACAAAGAAATCACTCATGCTTTAAAAAGTAATAGTGCATTTGAAATTAATAAATATTTTTATTCTTGATTTAGTTTCATATATATATATATATATATATTTAACGTTATGATGTAGAGCATATAGCGCCTTAGGGTTTCTTTTTATTATTTTAAATATATTGTAACCTTCAGGGCAGTTCAGTTTTCAGATTTTATAAAAAATATATACTTTTATGGAACTATTTTATATATGAAGCCAACATCTTATAATATGTGGGACTTAGAAAGTACAGACACTTAATTTGAGATATTGTATTCATGTTGGACACTTGACATGCCAAAAACACTTCTACACGCATGTCCTTAAAGAAAAAGAAAAAAAAAAAAAAGAGGACATGATCAGGACATGAGAACAAGAAGAATCGAATACCCCTTTCACAAAACAAAGAACTTATTCATGCTTTAAAAAGTAATAACACATTTGAAATTTTATAAATTTTTTCTATTCTTGATTTGTATTCTAATCTCAAAATATCCTTTGATTGACATGGGTTTGCTTTATTATCTATTATTACTCTTAGTTTCGTGTATATATATATATATATATATATATATATATATATTTAACATTACATAAACAATAAATTCTTAGCAATATATAGAAAATATAAATAAAAATATATTTAATAATTATTTAAAAAATTTGCTTTGTTGTACCCATAGCTGTATTTGTGTCCATGTTTATTAGTGTGAGATTCACACATGTTCCACGTGCTACAAAAGAATGGCTTTTGTGGATGATACATGGTGTGAAAGGATGACTTCATGGAACTGCTCCATCAGATACCTTAGTTTAAGTTTTTAAGGTTGGCATATTACTTCCATGACAATGTAACGATCAAGTTTGTGATGTGTCTTCTTCTCAAAAAAAGTTTGTAATGTGTCTTCGTAAGTTAAAGATCAAGTGTACAAAGAAGCAGCTCAAAGATAGAAGTTTATGTAATTTCAACTATCCTTTGATTGAGTCTCGATTGATTGAAGCATTAGTTTTGTCAGACTTTTGATTGTGACTCACTCGATTGTAACAAGGTTATTGAAACTTCCTTGATTGCGACTTGCTTGAACGAGAATCGAGATTCTTGAGTTTTCTGTGTGTTAAATAAGTTGGTTGTTACATTAATTTGTTTGTGCGCCCTACATCCAAAACTATTTTAGGACCTATTTTGCACGACTTATTAAGAGATTTAGAAATTTTGTTCCATATAATTCAACAAATAAAACCTAAACCAACATATCATCAATCAGTGATTTTAGAGCATTAATAGAAGAATCAAGATGGTCTTGTTGTTGTCATAGAATGAATTAGTGTTGAAGCCATAGAGCCATCCTAGTGCTACTGTAACCATCAAATTTTCAAGCTGGTCTTGAGGGTCAAAAACGTGGTTCGTGGAAGGTTTTCAAAATGGAAAAGTCTATGCGGCGTGGAGCTAATTATAAGGTCATATCAGTAAATTTCCCACTAGGTACTAGGATCATAGGCAGATTGTAAAATTCAATTTTTATACTGAATTCCTTCTTGGGGTTTTGGAACCCTAGTAGGGGTTTTTCCTTTGAATGCATCTGTTGGATTTCTACTTGATCACCAATATCATGTGTTATTTGTTTAATTGTGTGTGTGTTTTTTTTTTTTTTTAATTCCACAATAAAATCAAATATGGGGTCTAAATTTTACTTCCTCCTTATTAGTTAATTAATACAACTGGGTCTTTGCTATCCGATGCCTAAATTCCAAAACTTGTATCTCACCAAAATTTAAAATTTCATAACTTTAAATTAGTCTAAAACCCATTTGGCATGACATGATTCCATATTTTTGAAGTAAGGGTGCGGTATTAAAATTAGTTAAACAAAGTTTTCAATATTGTATTGGAGATCATTTCGACTTGAACATGGAAATGGATATATAAAATTTTAGGGTTGCGCTTATATATATATATATATATATGTGTGTGTGTGTGTGTAAAAATTAAAATCCACATATTTTATAAGGTAAGACAAACATGCACCAAATACATTCACAATGCATGCCCAACATTGAACATATATAAGGTAGTTTCTCTCAATGTTGTTTTAATTGAAATTTTCAGCCATGAAGCCTTTGATAATTTGTATCACTTAATTTCTTGGCCACTTCCGATAATGAATGCATGATCCGTGGAGAAACAAAGTTGATATCCACCTATGCACTAGATTTTTATTTCTTAGATCTTCCTTAAGCCTCTAGCATAGTCCCTCCACCCTATCTTCCAAATTTCATCACTTCCTACCACCACCTACATTGGATCAAGGGTCCTGCTAGGTTGGTACTATGATGGTTTATAGTGCTTCCGACTGGAAGAGACAACCTCCAGAACCTGTCGTCAATAATATGAGAAAAAATATGGGGAACAAAACTCTGTGCCAAGAAATAAAATACAAGAATAATTATAACAATTAGGCTAATGTCGTTTACCAAAAAAAAAATTTTAGGCTAATGTCTGCCATATTGATAACAAATTATGAATCAACAGGTCTTATAGATTTCATCATTGAGATTGTTTTTAAATATAATAATGAGATTTTAGTGAAGTGAGTGACTACTTGATGGCACTAGAGTGGATTCTAAAATTTTTTTTTTTTTTAATCTTTTGGTTTGTTTGTTTGTTTACTCGTACAAATCACCACTTCGTCAGTAAAATAATTTATTCATTATAATATATATGTCCAATACATGCTCGAAAGTATGCACTACCTTATTTAATGTTTGAGAGGTGGATCCTTGCGTCAATAAAGATAACATTGATTATCTTCACAGTCGTCCTACCATGGAATGGTTTCCACCTATTAATTAGTCAGCAACAAGGCACTTTAACAACTTGGTCATTGATTTTTTTTTTTTTTTTTTTCCCACCAGTTGAAAAAGAAAAACCCAAAAGGATTAGTGTGTCCTATTTATATTTAAAATATTAAGGACAGCTTAAAAGGCCACCCTAATCCTTTAGTTTTTAATTCTTCATAAATTCACATTGCAATATTCTATAATTTAGAAAAGTTTGTGCTACATATATATCACCACAGAAATTTTGGTGTTCAGCAGATGCCAAAATCACAATTTTTTATTTAGATACCAAAGCCACAATTAAGAATACTGAAAATGTTAGGGTTTTAGATCCCAGTTAAGTCAGATTTTATCAAGTCTCTAGCTAATTAATTAAAGTGATTAATTATGCAATAGATCTAATTTAAACAAACATCACACACTCGCAAATGATATAAATACCAACAATGATGAGCCAGGAAAACTTTTGAAACTGTGGTTCCAAAGTAAACAAACTCTCCAATTTGCAACTAGGGAGGATTTAACCTAAAAAAATCCTCAAGGAAACATTTCACTAATAGAATAGAAATTTGTATAATAAATTTAAATACTTGAGCGACAACATGCAGTTCCAAATCCACAAGCTCTTTCACTGTGAAACTGTAGCACACAAACTCTCCAATTATCATCAACTATAATTGACTTGATGCAGCAACTTTAGTTTATAACAAGATCTTTTGTTTTTACAAGGTCTCTAGTTGTACCTCCAAACGGGTTTGGTAAATCTCCAAATTTGCGTACAAGACACTACCCTCTTGAATGTGTAAAAACGTGCTCTAGGGTTTTCATTTAAATATCCTTAAGTTCCATCAAAACCCTAGATCCCATGGCTAAGAAAGAAAGTGAAATCCTAATCGGTCGAGATGTGCATCTTGATCGGTCAAGATAAGTGAGTCTTTTTTTTTGCACTTATCTTTTCTTGATTTCTTGAGTCTCCATTTGTGCAAGACTTCATTTGTCTTATTTCAGAATATTTCTAGACTAGACCACTAAACAAAACTAAGTTCTAAAGGTTACAATTTGTTCATGGTTGCCAACCTAAAAATATAGACTTTATAGAAAACAATGCTCAATAAATTAGCAACTCTCTCAAAAATTTAAATTGTTTAGAAATTGTGCATTTATGCACTTAATTATTATCCTAACACTCTTGTATATATGGATCTAGAATCTCCTTAATAAGTAAGATTCAACATTTGAGATTTTTAACTTTCAAATGAGAAGTAGAATAGAGACACGATTCAAACGTAGAACCACATATTATGATTTTGTGATAAATTACCAATTCTCCTTAAGTTGGTAAAAAATGGCAAATTTAATCACTTAAAAATTATTCTAACAAAACTGAAGACTTAAAAAAACAATTTAACAAATTATAACAAACCGGAAAAAAAGAAAAAAGAAAAAAAAGACATTCTTCAAAATCAAGGGTGATGCCCTTGTCCCATTTTAGCATTATCTTCATGGCCTCAAGTAGAGTGGACAGACACAGAAACAATCTTGGTGACTTTTGGGTTTTTGTATTGCCTTTTAACATGCTGCTTTGGTTTGCTCATTCCATGGATTGACCACTTCATCATTCACTCGTATCTCAATGACTCCTTTGACAATTTGGGTAGGGCCTTCTTCTATTATCACATTTGTTGATTTTTCTAACATCTTTGACTTGTAGAATGAGTAGAGGATTAACTGGACTGAGCCCAACAGAAAGCCTAATACATTTGGCACCTGAAATAAATTTTTGATTAATTTTTTTTTAATATGCTGAGAAATCAAACATTAAGTAGTTGCATACCACTTTTGGTAAGAATGTATGTAAAACCAAGCACAATAAATAAATAAATAAATATATATATATATATATATATATATATGTATGTATCGACTTGTCATAGAATTGCGAAATTAAAACCTGTGAGTTGAGCTTTCATTTACCTACTCTTCCAGTTTCTTGCGAAAAGGTACTTCTAAAATTTTCATTTTTGCGTTGTTCCTTGTTTTGTAAGATTACAGAAGTCGGATTTTTATTTTTTTTGCATTTCATTTGCATGGCTTTGAAGGTCACATTGGATTCACGTATAATCTAAAGGTGGTACAAGTATTTTAAAACCAATATTTTTGGGGCCATCTACGGTATGATTTGCATTCCAAGTATGCAGGTAAGTAAAAGTGTTAAGTATGCCACATAAGCACATTCGTGTTACATGGCATGCCACATACGCAGGTTGGTAGAAGGGTTTTTAATTTTTTAAATAAGCTTGGATTTAAACTTCACCTACTCAAACGGTTAAACCCATTAGGATTTGGGAAGGGTTTGAGTTTTCTATCCTACATATTCAAATCCAGCGTGATTGTGTATTTGAAATTTTGAACAAGTAGAATGATTCCGTTACTCATTTTGTTTCACAAAAAAATATATATATAATTTTATAATAAAAGAAATTGTGTCTCTCTTTCTTCTCAAAAAAAATAATAATAATAATAAATTTGGTATAAAAATGCTTATTAATGCTTAAATGTTGCTAAATAATATTATAAATCTTCAATTTTACCTTAATTTTCAATAATCCTATCCATTTTAACCCAACTCATGATAACATAATAAGCAAATAGGTTTAGGAGGGGTTTGGGTTTTTTCAAATATAAATGGAATGGTTCAATGGTTGAGAGAATTCTTAAAATTTAATAGGGTTTAGTAAGGTTATAGTATGTAAAACATTTAGAGAATTTAAGCTTAGCTTTTTTTTCCCAGCTCAAACCCGACTTATTACCCATTCCTTAAATAAAAGAGATCCCACTTTCGACTATTAAACTGCATGACTTTTTTGTTTTAAAAAATATATATATATATATATATATATCTATAGGAATTGGATTAGTTTGTAACTTTACACGTTTTAAATTAGGATTCAATTGGAGCTTGAGGAGTTTGCACTTTTATATTGCACATTTTTATTTCGTATAAGGTCAAGAAAAGTTACCCCGACAAAGATGTCCTTGATGAGCATGGAATAAATGCCCCAGACACAAGCATTGAGAAATACGCAAAATGAAAGCGAAAACGGCATATACTCTACGCTCTTAGTCTTTATCACTGTTTTCTTCACACATAAACAAAACAATAAAAAAGAGATTAATCAGTATCAACTATAAGATATAAAATACCCTATGCTTGCAAGTTGCCAAATCAAAGTATATATATATTCCAAAACATTAAAAAAAAAAAAAAACAACTGATATGATAGATGCGGACTACACTACCTACTACCATGGTGAGAAGAGAGGTCAATGGTGACACTTGAAACATTGTCACTTAGCATTTTTTTCATCAAATGCTTGTGGACCATATTACTCGCTAAAGATTGTAGAAAATTTTAACGTAAACATTTTTAGTGAAGTAATTATAAATTACATGTTTAATGAGTGAAGAAGCTCACCATGGATGATAGAGGTGCTGCATACATGGCAATGCTTATTCCAGCACTTATAATTCCGACAAAGGTAAGTTTCTTGCTTGCACCATGGATTACTAGATGCGTTATTGCAATTACCAACAAAGGAAAAGCGACATTTAAGACGACCACCATATATACTGTCTTAATCTGAAGAGAGAAATTGATAACATGCATAATATTATTACTTAATTGACTTTTGATAGAGATTGTAAAGCGAGTATTATAAGCAAATTAGTCTCTCTTTTTTTTTAATCATCAGCTGAAATAATAATTTAACTTAATAATTATTAAAAAGGGCATTCATAATATCATTAAAATTGGTCTAAAAAATACCTAATATTTTGCAGAATATAAGTTAGAAGAAAAATATTGGTTTATTTAAATTGGTAGTGCAATCTTAGAAACATTTTAGATTTATTAGGATTTTGGATAAATTACTCTCAAATAAATTAATTAAGCAAAGCAGTATCATTTTGATCATAATCTTAATTAAAAAAAAAAATCATATTGTGAAACCTGGCACACTCCTAGGCCTTCCTCACTTCAAGAGTGCATTTTAATTGTATACTATTAGATTAGATTAGATTCTAAAGTATACCTACTTAATTATGAGCACAAAACAATTAAGAATGCAAAGGGTGTGATGCAGGGGAATTATATACTCTGCATATATAACTGTAAAGTGCAAAAACATGTATGTGAAAAACAAAGAGATTAGTCAATATATCACCTTCTTATCCTTAGGAGCAAAGATGAGAAAAAGAGTCACAAAGATAATCTGTAAAATGGTTCCTACGCCATTGACTGTTACAAGAAGCAATCCACCTGGTTTAAGAAGTCCATAGAAAGTCCACAAACATGTGTTCAATAGTGTACAGATATATGGAATTCCATTGTAACTCTCAGTCGATCTCTTCTTCACAACCCACCAAAAAGTCTTTCTACAAGAAGAAAAAAAATATAATTATTTTAATGTTGCCACATAGGCTTCACTTGTTTCTTTTTCTCTCTCTCTGTCTCTCTTTGTTCTTTTTTTCTTTTTCTTTTTTCTTATAGAAAAGTAGGGAAAGTGAGGAGGTGGGGTTCCAACCCTAAACATCCAGCACCTCAAAGGATGCTGATACTACTAAACTATCAAGTCGAACCCCAACTTCACTAGCAATAATTTTCTGAATCTTATAAATTTGTTAACCAATTTGAAACTCATCATTGTTGATATGTGGAAAAAGCTTGATAGTGAGTGTATGTGTGTCTCCCTCTAATTAAATTCAAACACTTGATTCATTCATAAATGAAGTACAAATGATGTTATCTTTTACAAGGAAAATTGAATTCAATATTGTATCAATGTGTTTGAATTTAATCGAAACCCTAATGTAATAACCAAATTGTATTTAAGTTTTACAATTTGTTTTAAAATCAAAAGTAATAAAACAGAGGTTACTTAGTGCGCTACAAGAACACATTTAATTGGAAAACCTAATGTATATTTTGACAAAATAGTATTACTATTTTGTTTTAAAAGCAAAAGCAATAAAAGATAGGTTACTTATTGTTCTACAAGATGTAAGTCCAAATATTGCTTGTAACAAGTATAGAAAGTTTTTTAAACATTTGTTATAATGAGTAACCAGGGGTCTTTGTTGCAACCCTCCATCTCAAACATCAAAGTCTACTCTATATATATACCTATAAAAGCATTGTATATTATTTCACTTCTAATATGAAAACTTAAAGCAATTACATTGGAGAAGCAATTCCTATATAAATCTAGTTAAGTGCTCAAAGAAATAACCGTCTTACATTGGAGAAGCATAAAGCAGTATAGCAGTTATATTGCCTGCAAATAAATAACAATAAAAATATAAAACACAGAGTAATTGCTTACTAGAAGAAATTGAAAACAAAAGAAAAAATGGGGCATGGGACTGAGAATCCAAGAATTTTTTTTTTTAAAGTTTTTGTAAGAGAGAGAGAGAGAGAGAGAGAGAGAGAGAATAAGCTAACCAATAATGCCAATGATGAAGCTCAAGCAAGCCATGGAAGGAGTATGAAGAGGGAGTTGTTGGAGGAAAGAAGAGGTAGTGATGGGCTTTTAATTGTGAAGGAGAGAAGAAATCGTGGACGTCTGAAGTAGAAGATGGTGGGTTTGTTATAACATTTGCTATATATATATAGATGCTCTAATGTGTACAAGTTCACATACATGTTTTCTATTCACACGTAAAAGTTTATTGGGGGAAGGAGAACCTTGCGTAGTGCATCAAAGGGCCTTTAACTTTTCCAGGACCCAAACTCAACCAAAGGGAGAACTAAACCATGGTCTATTATCATTTTGTTGTGGCAGAGAGACATCTAGGGACTTCATCAAGAGTCCATTGATATACATAGGATATTCATCTTATTTTTGTTAATTAAGTATAACAATTCATCATTTTCTTTAATTTGGGTCTATTTAGATAAAACTTATTTTATTGAAACTAAAAACTGAAAACTGAAAATACTGTAGCAAAATAATTTTTAAATGTGTAAATAATACCATGAGACCCATTTTTAATGAAAAAATTGCTGAAAAGTGTAATTTGTGGGACCTATGAACAGTGCACTGGTGCACTGTTCACTGTTAGCTTAGTCAAAAGTTGCGGGCTGAAGCAAAAAAAAGAAAAAAAAAACTGAAAACACGTGAAAACATAAAACGCAGCCGGTATCCAAACCCATGCTTTTTCTCTAGATATGAGACTCAACATAGTTTATACTCAATACATTAATAATGGCAAACCCATCTTTATTTTTGACACACAATTTTGCTTTCCATGGTTTTTAAGTTTGCAGTATTTGAAATAGAATATCAATTAAGTGACTAAATTCAATATTCTTTCCTCTATTTAAAGAATAAATTGAGAAGGAAGGTAATTGTAATAAAATATGTTTAGGGGGCTAATGCTTCATGGATGCAAAAATTTCATCTTGTAACCCTTAACCATAGTTCAACTGAATAGCTTCAACCTTGACTCGTTGTGCAGAGAATCATGTATAGATAGTATGTGAATGGAGGAATCTCCTCTATGTGTAGCAAAATTGCTAAGTGAAAATTTGCAGTAATAAAATATCTATTAATTGTTTTGTATTATATATTGTGAGAAACACTTCCCAAAATTATTGGCGGGGAGATCAAGTTTCAAGGTGGTTACAGGTTTACTCAACCAACGATATCATATTCCTAGATTGAAGGTTTTACAAAAGGAATCCCGCTTAATTTATTTAACAAATAAAAATTAAGATAAGTTCATGAAACATATCTTTATTGAATGAAAATGAAATTAAAATTATTGTTCAAGAAGTTGAAATAGATTAAGAGATTACAGGCTTGTTTGGTATAGTGGTGTTCAAGTATTGTTGTTCAAAATGATATAAAAACTGTGATTTAATAAATGTTGTGAAAACACATGTTCAAAGTAATCATAATGAAAAAATTTGTTTAGTAACATGTTTCAAATAGCATACTTTAAAATATGAAAAAATATAATTGTGTGTTTGGTATATGTATGTTTTTTTATTTTTTTTTATTTATTTAAGGGATGAAAATAATACTATTTTATTTAAGGAGGGAGAAAAGAAAGAAGAGAGAATGACAAAGTGGTAGACCCATGGGAGACAAAAAAAGAGTTTCGTCTTGTCAATGGACTCCATTACTTTCAACTTATTTACAAAAAAACTATTCACCAATGTTACTTTAAAACTAAAAATTGTTATGGATGAGTTTTCAAAATACATGTTTTAAACATCCTAAATTGAAAATTGTAACTCAAACACTTCTAATAAAAAACTTCTACCAAACATACTTTTCTTTTTGGAAAACATAGTTTTTAGTATTTAAATACTAAAAACTGTTATTTGAGTTTGCATACCAAACAGACCTTACATTGCTTATTTTCCTAGTTACATCATTGTGATATTCTAAAAGTATTAATTCTACAACGGTGGTATCTATAATTTACCACATTATTAAAGCACGCACATGTTTAATTCCTTAGATTATGATTAAGATCATGAGAACACATATACTGAAGGCCTGAAATATTATAACATATTAAAGGAAGCAAGAAGAACACTGGCTATCCTGTAATCACTAATCAGAGAGACGGAATGTGATCTATGACTCATAGACTATGAGGCAGAGCAACTTCTTTTCCAAAAATAATGGTTGTATGGAAAGAGACGTATCACATATTTATGTCCACGACAAGGACTAACCCTAGAGTTCTTTTCTTTTTCTTTTTGACTAATCAAAAGCCTTGCGGGTACCAATAGAACATATATAAAATATTTGTTAGAGACTTAGAGCTTTGGACAAAATTGAAGGTGCATTTAATATCTGAGATATTGTCAATCTCAGCCGAATAATGTGTGACGAAGTTTACGAGTCATTGACAACTCAGTAATCACTCTAGTTAGACCAAAAATTGCCTTTACAAGTCATTGACAACTCACAAGAGTTAAGCCAAAAATATCCTCGTATTTAACTAGTCAATGGTTCTAGATGAGGGTTTTATTTTTCTTACTTTGGATTTTGATAATATCGGATCCACTATGGATTCAAAGATTCTTGACTGTTGAGGATCATTCTAGCTATCATATGATTAGAGAAAATTATATATGGGATTGAATTTTAAAATCCACCACCCAATCTTCTCAAAAAAATATCCACCACCCAATAATTAACCTTTAATTACTATAATAAAGAACAATGATACATATGATTAGCGTTTTTTGTGTATTAATCTCTTCAACTGTCATATTAGGATTTAATTTTCAATATTTCTTATAAGTGGTCGATTGGCTGTAATCACGTATCTCCAGGGAAAGTGGAATTGTATCCACTTCTATGTTGGTGGAATTGTTGTTGTATATAGATTTTTTTTTTCCTTTTCTATTTATTTATTTATTATATAGTAGTAGAGGATTTGAAATTTTGAATTTATGAGGTTTAATTAAAAATATAAAAAAGTGTCAATTAAACTCCAAAGCTCTTAGTTGAATCGGAGTTTTCAGCCATGAAGCCATTGGTAGCTTGTATCACAAAAATTGGATCAAGGGCCACATCTCAGAGCTAGCTAGTTGGGACTAGATGGTACAAGAGGGTTCACCAAGGGGCAAGGACCAAGGGTTGCTCTGTAATTCCCCGTATTGCTGGAAGAGGAAATTAACAAATAGGAATATAATATGAAAATAATACAAATTAGACAATATTGTTAGCCATATTGATAAGAATTAAGAACCAACAGGTCTGACAGATTTCACTTTTTTTTTTTTTTTGGCATAATGAGATTACAGTAGAGTGAGCAACTAATTGCAAGAGATTAATTAGTTTCTCAAAAAAGAAAATTGTAAGAGATAAATACCAAAGTTCGTTGATAATTTACGTAACTAATGAATATGACAGTAAAGCATTAATAGTATTTTTTCTTTTCCTCGCACATTACCACTTGGTTTCAGTGCAATAATTTACTATAATATACTTTCTTTTTTTTCTTTTTTTGATGAGATACTATAATATACTTAATACATATGAGAAAAATCATGTAAGATAGCACCCTATCAAAGTTGATAAAATGCTCTTTGAGTAATGCTATAGCCACAAATTATTTTACAATATTTTTACAAACTATTGATGTGACAAATTCTTATTAGTTCTAATATGGGTTCACCACTAACGTTATATTTATGTTTACCAATAGTTATTTGAAAATTACTAAAGCCACATCAGCAGTTTGTAAAAATGTTATAAATTAGTTTGTGTCTGTAGCATTATTCAATGCTCTTTTATAGTATAATAATAACTACGAGAAAATAGCGCGCGCCCTACCAAAGTTGAGGGGATCATACCCTTTTTGTGTACAATAAATGAACTATTTATAGATATAAACTATTCAGATCAATCAATATAAAATATATGATTAGATAAATTCTAATTTTATTGAATTACTTAATTAAAATATTTATAATCTTATATTTGTATGGTAAATATATTGTACATTAACAAAGACATAAATTTTATTTCTTGTAAAACTATTTAAGTTTATAATTTTTATTCAGTTATTTATTATATAAAAGAGACTTAACTATTTAGTGGTCGAAATTATAATAAAATTATATTATCATACACACAAGACAAAAGTGTGTCATCAGAAGGAAAAAAAAAAAGGCGTTTCATATTTCTGAATAAAAAAAATATACAAATGTGTCTTTTTTTTTTTTTTTTTTTTTGGGTTAAGAGGAAATATATAAAAAAACTAAACAGCCAAGATGGCAAAGTTGGCAACATACCTACAAAAGTGTGTCCATTAACTATGATGGAATACGTACTCTACCCTATCATAATATTTTATAATATTTCTATTGCATGCACCGAAACCCTTTTAGCACTTACTAAATATGTAGTAGGTGGATCCTTTCGCCAAAAAAGATCACATGATGATGATTTTCACAAACGCCCAACGATCATGTAATGGTTTCCACCTATTACTTAGTCAGCAACAGGATAATTCAAAATTTGGGCCATCCATTAGCTATTTTAAGTGTTTTTTTTTCCTACCAGTTGAAAAAAGAGGGGTCCAAAAGTATTAGTTTCTGTGGCCCATCCAATCCATATTCGAATAAAAAGCACAGCATAAGAGGACAACCTTCTCCTATTAACTGAGTTGAATGAATTAATTAAATTTCATTCAAATGGCTAAGAATTTCAATTTAGAAATGATAAGATGAACTTTATTCTATAAAATATGATCATCCCCAAGCGAACTAGATAAATTTCGTATATTGGGAGATATTAAATTCTTTTATAAATATTTTTTATACATGTCTATAGCGAACTAGACAAATTTCTTATATTAGAGTTAAGAAGTATGATTAATTATCTTTCATCTTGTGTGTATTTTTGTATCAAAGATAATAATTTTCTATACACAATATATTATGAGTTATAATTTACTGTATTATTAAAAAAATAAAATTCTTTTCTCTCTCTCTCAGAGGGTTTTTTTTTATTAATTTTTATTTTTTTAGTGGTTTATTGTTATCATAATTTGACCCCGATATAAAATTAATTTTTAGGCTCAAACATTGCGCAATGCCAAAATTTTATAATATGCCAAAACTTTGATATCTATATTTTACAATATAGATATGGAATAATTCCAATTTTTAGTGGTTTCTTGTTATCATGATTTGACCCCGATATAAAATTAATTTTTAGGCTCAAACACTGCGCAATGCCAAAATTTTATAATATGCCAAAACTTTGATATCTATATTTTACAATAGAGATATGGAATAATTCCAGTAGATTTTTTATTATTAGTTTTTTTTTTAGAAGAAGGTAGATCTAAATCATCTAATCATGTTCAATGCATGGTTTTAAAAACTGGACCGGAAGCAAAAACGAATTTGTCTCCGGTTCTTCGTTTTTACCAATTTTTGATTGGTTTTTCTCAGGTTTGACCGGTTTTTCTGGTTTTTACCCAGTTTTTGGCCTTTTTTCAAACCAGATTGGCCTCCGATTCTCGATTCAACCGGTCGGACCGGCCGGTCTAGTTTGGTTTTTAAAACCATTGTTCAATGGCCTAAACTTATTCTAAAGCCCACGTAAAGGCCGTGTCTCTGTCCTAGCACAAAAAGTAACCTAGTATATCATTGCAATAACTTGTTATCTATTATTTTACAATCTATTGCAATGATAAATATGAAACAATTATTTATTACAACGAATATATTATTAAAATAAATTTTTTATTGCTACAACATATATATCATTATATCAAAGTTTTCATTAAAATATTTAGTGATTATTGCAATGAGATTTTTTGTTACACAAAATTACCTCAAAATTTATTGCAACAACACGCATCAACTATTGCAATGATTTTGATGTTATTACAATAATTTTTTTTTGTTGTAATATAAACATTTTTTCTTTAATTATCTTCTCATAACGTTTCTGAAATCCAAATGGATATATTTGATATATGGACGTAAAATCATTCTATGTTGGGGAAAAGGTGGATGTAAAGTGTGAAAATAATCTTTTGGTGTATAACACAATGCTCCATTCACATCATTTCAGGTAAAATGGCCATTTTATTGTACCATAAAAGAAAGAGTCAAATTGATCTTTTAGCATGCTATATTGTCTATTATAAACATGCTGATTCTGCATGTTGTTGCCATTGTTAAGGCTTTGATTTTATAGCTTGGCCTCTTCATCATTCGCTTGCACCTCTGGAACTCCTTTGACAAGTTGAGTGGGGCCTTCTTCTTTCATCACATCTTCTGGTTTATCTGACACCTTTGGTTTGTATTTGTCGATTGAATAGATGATCAGCTGGACTAAGCCCAACGCAAAGCCTACTGCATGCATTTGGCACCTGAAATAACTTTTTGATTAACTGTTTTTTCCCCCTTCTTTTTCACCCCCTTATGCTAAGAAATTATAATTAGGAAACTCTTTAAGGTTTTGAGTGTAAGGTACTTAACCTCCTATAGTATTAATTCATGTATAAACTGTCAATTGTATAACACATAATCTTGGAGCTTTTGAGTGTACGTAACACAAACTCTCATATGGTTTTTTTTTTTTTTTTTTAATTAATGGGAAAATACGGTTTTAATATGAACATTTGTTATTATATGAGGAACTCATTGTTTCTTTTAACAATTTTTTAGCTCTACGTAAGAGATTCATGTTTTGGGGAGAAACTTAACGTTAATTTTGTGTACTTTTTTCTTAAAATTAAGTCACAATACCATTATTGGTGAGAGGAATGAGGATACGTGACAGAAAGCAGAATATAGAACCTTGTCAAGCAATCGGGAAAACTTGTGGGTCGAGCTTTCATTTAATTACCCACCCTTCAAACCTCTTACTAAAAAGGTACTTCACTTCTAACTTCTAAGTTAACACTTCAATTTATTGGAGCTTTTATTTTCCATGACGTTTAAGATCACCTTGGCTTTATGTATATGCACTACGTTGACACAAGTATTTTGCAACCAACATTTCCAGGCCCATCCGTGTGCGTTAGTTTGGAGTTAATTTCTATAATGGCTACCATCTTTATTTATTTATTTATTTACAATTATAAGTTTATGACCTTATTAATTAAGAAGAAACTAAAGTGCGAGGATTATTAATAACAATTAAGTAGGGGTTTAGAATTTATCTTTAATTTTTTTTTTTTTTAGAGCTTTTTAAAAGCGATGAGCTTAAGTTCATGGTAGCTTGAAAGAGATGAGAAAGAATTAAGTTCAACATACCATAATTATTAAAGGATATAAGAAAGAATTAAAAAAAAAAAAAAAAAATTCATGGATATGCTAATTATCTGCTCAATTTAGGTCAAGAAAAGTTACTCCGACAAAGCAGTCTTTAGTGAGTATGGAATAACCACACCAAATGCCAGCATTGACAAATAGGAAGAATGAAATGGAAAACGGCATATACTTCACACTCTTAGTCTTTATCACTGTTTTCTGTTAGACATAAAATAAATAAATAAAATAAAAAAAGTGATTAATCAGTGTCAATTAAGACATAAAATATTTATGACTGCAAGTAGCCAAATATTCCCATAAAAATTTGTTTTTATTTGCTACCATGATAGCAAGAGAGGTCAAGAGATAAAAATCGAGAGGTTGTCAGTGAGACGTTGGAATGGCAAAGGGTCTAGTTTAGAATGAAAGAAATTTTTTCTAAACTCAAACGGCCAAACCCTCTTATTTTACATAGAAAACACACCAACCCATATTATATTAGATCTATCTTAAAATAATCTCATTTTTATTTGAGACGCATCAAGCTAGCTATCACTATAACTTAAAGACCAAAAATATAAGTAAAAAAAACAATGGACTGAAACTTTACTGTTGATTTTTTTTGTTTCCCTTTAAATTTACTGTTGATTTTTTTTTTTCCCTTTAAATTTTCTGTTTATAGCTTAAGCACCATATTCTTTTTTAAGGAAAGAACCTATTTAAAGGTTGAGAAAACTTATTTCTTTTTAAGGAAAGTTTACGGTTTAGAATACTTATTTTGTAAATAAAAGTATTTTAGATAAATACTAATTAATATCCCATCATATATGGTCTCTAAATTGACTAGAAACCTTAACAACACATAAAATCAAAGAATTATAATCATATTTGAGTATAAATTTATGAAAATCCACCATAAAATTGTGTGTGTGCAACGCACATAGCATGTGCGATAGTGAAAAATAACAATCTTCCAATACCGTGTACCACAACCTTCATCACACTAAGGATGATAATGGGTTAGGTTTACTGGGTTCTCTAACTGGCCCACCTTAACTATAATATTAAGGGGTTAGGATTTTTTAAAAAATAAGTTTGTTGTGGGTTTGTAATTTATACCTTAGGTATCCAAATCTGACCCAACTATTAATTTAAGACAAAATTTAGATACAGTATCTTAGGTGTTATTTCTTAGGTCATATTCTTAAGATTCTATCATATGACTATTTAACTAAAAAATACACTTTCATCTAATGAGAAAAAATCCATCATAAAATTGTGTGTGTGCAACGCACATAGCACATGCGATAGTGAAAAAATAACAATCTTCCAATACCATGTACCACAACCTACATCACACTAAGGATGATAATGGGTTAGGTTTATTGGGTTCTCTAACTGGCCCACCTTAACTATAATATTAAGGGGTTAGGATTTTTTTTAAAAATAAGTTTGTTGTGGGTTTTTAATTTATACCTTACGTATCCAAGTCTGACTCAATTGTTAATTTAGGATAAAACTTAGGTATGGTATATATCTTAGGTGTTGTTTCTTATATTTCCTTTTTAAAATTCTACCATGTGGCTATTTAATTAAAAAATACACTTTCATCTAATGAGAAAAAATCCATATAGCAAAATCTTAGGAGGGGAACCTAAGGAACAACACCTAAGTATTGTATTTAAGTCTTGCCCATTAATTTAAATACCTACAATGCCTTTCTTTAATTTTTTTTTTTTTTAATAAACAAATAAAATATAGTCTATAATAAAAATAAGTGTGCCACTCTTTTTCTCTCAAAACATTACTCGATTTGATGTAAAAGTACTTATTCATGCTTTAAAATAGTTAAATGATATTTTAAATAGTTAATTTAAGTTAACTCCAGATCCTCATAAAGAAAGAAAGAAAAAGTTAAGTCCATTTTATTCCATCCATTTGACCCAACTCGTTATAAGATAAACGGGTATGTGTTTGGTATGGGCTTAGCTTCTGCACTTTTTACATTGCAGACTATGTTACTCTATATAGATTTTCTATATTTTTAACATAATTTTTTTTTTTTTTTTTTGGGTAAACTTGGTTACAAATTAGGAAAATTACATGTCTATTTAGTGAAAAAAACTCACCATAGACAACAAAGGTGATGCGTAATAAAATTCCAATAATAGTCAGCTGCTTGTTTCTTTCATGGATTGACAGAAGCGTTATTGCAATTACCGATCCAGGAAAAACAACATTGACCATATATGCTGTCTTAACGTGATAGCATTGGCTAACATTAATAATAAAAATATCAATAATAATTATAATAAGAATATGAAATGGATATGCCCCAAGAGGGGTGGCCTAGCTGTAGGAATCCCTTGTGCATGCGCAATGATCTCTTGTTCGAACCCTGGCGGGTACCGGGGATGGGAGGTGGGAGCACTCATGCGTTGTGCCTTACTGCTAGTTCTCTTGGGGTGCTAGGGTGAGGTCTGTGGCACTTCAGTCACAATAACTATGACTCAATCCAACATTCTCTAACGAGGGGTGTTGTTGTGGTCACGCTCAAGGGGGTGAGTCACACATGGTCGCCCCTGCCCCTTTTTCTCATCATCAAAAAAGAATATGAAATGGATATTCATAGCATATATTTGATGATTATGATGACTACCCACCCATTTAGGATGGGGTTCATTCATAGCATACAAAAGAAGTTATCAAAGTAAATTTACTAAAACATAAATACAGAGAAAAACTGAATCATGCATCCTTTTAACATATGGATACAACAAATGGCTAGCTTTGATAACATGAAACAGAATGGCCCAACTTATTTAAGTTCCACAAAAAGGCCTAAAATTCATAGCAATAATCATTTTACTCCATTTAAAAAGCAACATCCATGATCCACCTATTAAACTAGCATACATTACCTGTGCAATGCACAAATTATATAACAATTTTTTTTTTTTTTAAGTTAAAGTATTACAAAGAGGGTCGCCACCATTTATAAAAAGATGAGTGAGAGTCATTTAAGACGGTTTAATTGTGTTCATAGAGAGCAATTAATGCACTAATAAAAAAGAGTGAGTTGATCCGAGTTGAGAGAACAAAAAAAATATAAAAGAAAGACCAAAATTAACATTAGTAAAAGTAGTAAAAAAAATGGCATGTCAAATATAAGCAGTAACAAAGAATATGGTTTTAAATAGAATAGGGAAAAAGAATAGACCTACCCTAATTGATCCATTAAAGATCCATAGCCAACCATAAAAATTTTGGACTAAAATTTTGTTGTTATGTGATATATATACTATAGGGTCACAATTTGCGGCCCAAGCCCAAAATGTATGGAGTTTTGGCCCAATGAGCCCAATATAATAAATTTGTAGATAATGGTTGAGGAACTAAATCCTAATGAGTTAAACAATGGCTAGTATTGAATTGCATGACGATCAAACACAAATAAAGGATGCTGATATCAATGGACTTTCAGTTCAAGGAGGTTAGACCTGTATATAATGATCACTCTTGGATATCAGAATGACTTAGATTGCCATAATATTTTTTCTCTCTATTTTCCGATCCCTTTCTCATGGAGGGTCTCTCACATTATATAGATCCTTTAGTTTCTTCTTATGGAGGGGACAGACTACATACCTCGCCGAGGCCTTACAGCAGCTCCTTCTCCTCCCCCGAGATATGGATGGGCTTAGGAATACCAGGCAACCGAACCTTTTCATGTCGTTGAAGAGGGACCTTGCGATGGTAAGCCAGACATCCTTCTTCGTATAAATTTTAGACTCTATGTTCACTCACATATTGCATATGTTTTAATAACCCTTTCGCTACCTTAATGCAGGTTACCCAGCAAATTAATGTGGCCAAGGAGTGGGTTAGGAACACCCACGATGAGGTAAGCGCTGAGGTCCAGTCCTGCCCTGAGGCTGAGAAAACTGTCGGAGTCCTTAGGCAGGAAAAAGAGAGCTTGTCCGAGAAGGTTAAAGAGGCTATCCAAGCTCGCGATAGTGCCAAGGCAGGACTGAAGACCACGGAAAGGCAGGCCGAGGATATGCGCCAGAAGTTGCGTGTAATAGAGATAAATCTGGCCACCGAAAAGCAATCAGTCTTAGATCTCAAGGCGCAGCTGTAGAAAGCCAATGAGGCAGCTCGGGTGGCCAGGAGAGCAGTTGAGGCAGCGGTGGGCATCCTATGAGCGTGGGGTGCTGGACACAGAGAACAGGCTAACGGAGGAGATGGCTGTAGTTTGCAAGGATTACTGTACTAAGTCTTGGGGAGTGGCAATGGACCGGGCAGGAGTCCCTACAGACTCCGAGCTGAGGAGGGCCAAGAATATCTTCTTCCTAGAGGATATTCGAGAGATTCCTAAGTCAGACCCTCCTTCCGAGAAGCTCTTTTCTGCCCAAGCCCCCCTTCCTGACACCGACATTCCTAAGGGGGCAGGAGTGGATAAGGAAGCTCAGCCACCAACGAAGGATAAGCCCTCCAAGGACTCCCTCACAATCAAGGATGTAGTCTCGCAGGCCAAGGTTGCAGAGTCTAAGTCCAAAGCCAATGGTGCTCATTCCGAGGCTGCTGATCCCAAGAAAAATCCCCTCAAAGACAAAGCCTAGAATTCTAGATGTAGGATTTTCTTTTGTAGCTCTCTTTTTGCTTTCCATCCCTATGGCTTCTGCCATTGCTTGTAATATATTTTCTTTTAAATTAATGAATGAACTTTTTCTTCTATTCCTTGGGTCTTTACTTTCATTGCTTCCATTTTTATTGTTATTGCAAACGAGCTTGAACTATTGTTGCTCCATTTCCAACAGTAATTCATTGTTGGCATTTCAAGAAATCTAACTAAGTACTGGCAAGGTAGAGTTATTTTACGTTTCTAATATGAACTAACTCTTATGTAGTGAATGCTGAATTTAAAGGTAATAAGTAACATACCTTGTAACTTAATTTCTATTTAACGTTTATAATGGTGTTCTTGAGTGTCAAAAGTAGTTAATTTCCCCTAAGCCTGTGGTCTGAGAAGCCATGCAGGACTTAGGTTCTATTTAACACTTAAGTATATGTCAAAAGTTATTAATTTTCCCTAAGCCTATGGTCTGAGAAGTCAGTGAATCTCAAAAGTTATTAATTTCCCCTAAGCTTGTGGTCCAAGGAGCAATGCAGGGCTTAGATTTTGTTTAACACTTGAGTGGATGTCAAAAGTTATTAATTTCCCCTAAGCCTGTGGTCTGAGGAGCCATACAGGGCTTAGATTCTGTTTAACACTTGAGTAGATGTTAAAAGTTACAATTTCCTCTAAGCTTGTGGTCTAAAGAGCCATGCAGGGCTTAGGTTCTGTTTAACACTTGAGTGAATGTCAAAAGTTATTAATTTCCCCTAAACCTGTGGTCCGAGGAGCCATGCAGGGTTTAGCTTCTGTTTAACGCTTGAGTGGATGTCAAAAGTTATCCATTTCTCCTAAGCCTGTGGTCTGAGGAGCCATGTAGGGCTTAGGTTTTGTTTAACGCTTAGGGGAAATTAACGCTTGAGTGGATGTCAAAAGTTATCAATTTCCTCTAAGCCTGTAATCTGAAAAGCCATGCAGGGCTTAGATTCTGTTTAATACTTGAGTGGATGTCAAAAGTTATTAATTTCCCCTAAACCTGTGGTCCAAGGAGCCATGTAGGGCTTAGGTTTTGTTTAACGCTTAGGGGAAATTAACACTTGAGTGGATGTCAAAAGTTATCAATTTCCTCTAAGCCTGTAATCTGAAAAGCCATGCAGGGCTTAGATTCTGTTTAATACTTGAGTGGATGTCAAAAGTTATTAATTTCCCCTAAACCTGTGGTCCAAGGAGCCATGCAGGGTTTAGGTTCTGTTTAACACTTGAGTAGATTGAGAGACAAGAAGCACGATGCCTTTATATAACAAAAGAACTTATTGAGAAAGGAATTTTTATTAATAATAGTACCTTTTCAGGTTGTTTGCATTTCAAGGGCGTGATATTACATGCTCATCTAAATCTTCTAGAAAATATGCCACTATACCAGCCACTGAGGTGATGAAATATGGTCCTTCCTAATTGGGTCCTAACTTTCCTCATGTTGGGTTTTTTGCAGTGCCCAAAACTTTCCTCAACACTAAGTCACCAGGCACTAGTGGCCTTAGCTTTACTTTGGCATCATAACCTTGCTTGAGTTTGTGTTGGTAGTATGTCAATTGGACCATTGCCCTTTCTCTTCTTTCTTCAATAAGATCTAAGCTTTTCTCTAGTAGCGCATTGTTGCTACTCGAACAAAATGGGCTGGTTTTTAGCATTGGAAAGCCCGTTTCTAGAGGGATAACAGCCTCGGTCCTATAAGTCATTGAAAAGGGGGTCTCTTCTGTTGATCTGCGAGGTGTGGTTCGATATGTTCACAGGATATGTGGTAGTTCTTCCACCCATCTTTCCTTCGCGACATCTAACCTCTTCTTAAGTCCGTTCACTATAACCTTGTTAACAGCCTCGGCTTGCCCATTCCCCTAGGGGTAGGCTGGGGTAGAATATCTATTCGTAATTTCCAATTCGCAACAGTATCTCTTGAAGGCCTTACTATTGAACTGAAGACCATTGTCCGAGATGAGGGAGTGAGGGACTCCGAACTAGGTAACAATGTTTTTCCAGACAAACTTTTTGGCATCCACATCTTTAATGTTCGCTAAAGGTTCAGCTTCAACCCATTTAGTAAAGTAGTTAGTGCCGACGAGCAGATACCTTTTGTTCCCTGCTGCCTTGGGAAAGGGCCCGACGATATCTAAACCCCACTGAGCAAATGGCCAAGGGCTAAACAGTGGATTGAGGATCCCTCCTGGTTGATGTATGTTTGGCGTAAATCTCTGATATTGGTCACACTTCTTCACATATTCATGTACTTTTTTATGCATGTTTGGCCACCAGTAGCCTTGGGTGATGGCCTTATGAGATAAGGACCTGGCTCCTATGTGGCTTCCACAAATCCCTTCGTGTAATTCTTCCAGGATTAGTTCTGAAGCCTCAGGGTATACGCAGAGCAAGTATGTTCCAGAGAAAGAATGTTTATACAACTTCTGGTCCTTGGATAGCTAGAAGCAAGAAGCTTTTCTCGGTATCTTGTCATCCTCGGTCTTCTCTTTGGGCAAGATGTCTTCCATCAGAAATAGTACTAGAGGGTTCATCCAGCTAGGTCCCACTCTGACCTGATGGACATAGATCACTTCTCTCTTCGTCACTAAGGGTTTGTATAAATCTTCCACAAGGATGACCCGGGGTAAACTTTGAGCTGAGGAGGTGGCAAGCGTGGCCAAGGAGTCGGCATGTGTGTTTCCACTTCGAGGGATATGCAATAAGCTAAAAGAATTGAAACGTGACTGTAGGCGTTTTACTTGGTCTAAGTATCCTTGCATTCTTTTGTCTCTTGCTTCTAATTCCCCATTCACTTGGCCAATGACCGGTCTTGACTCCGAGAACATGTTTACTGCTTTTCCGTCTAGTTTCTGAACCATGGACATCCCCTACATTAGGGCCTCATATTCAGCCTCATTATTCGTGGCCGAGAAATCCAGTCTTAGTGATTTTTCAATGGTAATCCTTTCAGGGGAAATCAGAACTAGCCCCACTTCGGAGCCCCTTTGGTTCGCTGCGCCATCAACATATACTTTTCAGCATGTGGGCCCTTGTAGAGAGATTGCGCCAACTGATTTTTCATCCATGTCTTGCGTTTCTGCTTCTTCTTCTAACGAGGGTTCAGGGAATTCAACCACCAAATCTGCGAGAACTTGGCCCTTGAAGAAGGTACGAGGCATGTACTTGATGTCAAAAGCCCTTAGAATTGTGCCCCACTTAGCAATTCTCCCTATATAATCAGCACTCCGAAGTATGGACCTGAACAGAAGCTGGGTTAGAACAATAACTGTGTGTGCCTGGAAGTAATGGGAAAGCTTTTGTGTAGCTTGAACCACCGCTAGGATGGCCTTTTTTAGTGGTAAGTAACGGATCTCGGCTTCATGCAACGATTTGCTCACGTAATAAATTGGTCATTGTACGCCGTCGTCCACTCGTATTAGCACTAGGCTTACTGCATGAGAGGCCACAGCGATGTAGGCGAACAAGACTTCATCGGCCTCAGGACAGGACATGATTGGTGGCCGGGATTGATATTCTTTAAGTTGTTGGAAGGCTAAAGCACATTCCTCGGTCCACTCAAATCCCTTCCATTTATTCATCAAGAGGAAGAAGGGTCTGCACCTGTCTGTCGACCAAGAAATAAAATGATTTAAGGCAACAATCATGCTGGTAAGCCTTTGGACCTCCTTGGGATTCCGAGGCGGTTGTATGTTATTGACAACCCTGATTTGATCGGGACTGACCTCGATCCCCCTATAGGTTACTATATAGCCCAAGAATTTTCCCGATCCTTCCCCAAATGAACATTTGGATACGTTGAGACGCAGCTTGTGTCTCCTCAGAATTTCAAAGTTGTCTTCGAGGTCTCTCATGTGCTTAGACACCACCTTACTCTTTACCACCATGTCATCTATATAGACTTCAATGCTCTTACCCAACTGCGGCTCAAATATTCTGGTCATCATTCTCTGGTAGGTGGACCCTACGTTTTTCAAACCAAAAGGCATCACCTTGTAATGATAGTTTCCAATAGGAGTGACAAAAACTGTCTTTTCTTGGTCGTCTACGGTTAATGGTATCTGATGATATCCTTGAAAGGCATCTAAGGAGCTCATCCGAGGATGGCCCGCGGTCGCATCTACCAACTAATCTATTCGAGGCATAGAGAACGGATCTTTTAGGTAGGCTTTATTCAGATCCGTAAAGTCTACACAGACTCGCCACTTTCCGCTCTTCTTCTTTACCACTACAGTATTGGCCAACCACTTAGGGTAAAAAACTTGATAGTCCTTGCTTTTTTAAGCTTCATCACCTCGTCCCTAATAGCATCAGCATGCTCCTTCGACGGGTGCTGAGGTGGTTGCTTCTTGGGAGTAACGGATGGGTTAACATTTAGATGGTGGCAGATGAAGCTTGAATCAACCCTTGGGGCCTCGTAGGCATCCCACGCAAATACGTCCACATTTTCTCTGAGAAACCTAATTAGCTCTTCTCTCTCTTGGGGAGGTTGTTCCGAGCCGACTTGAAAGAACCTTTCCGGATCATTGCCAACAGCAACCTTTTCTAGGTCCTCGTACTTTGCTTCCTTAGTTGATCTATTACCGGGCAATGCCGGGGTTGTTGATTGCTATAAGCCCCTTTCAACGGAAGCAGAGGACTTAGCGTTGGGTCGGTGTGAGATGGCAGCCACCATGCACTGTCTGGCCACAGACTAATTCCCCACAATCTCTTTAACTTGGCCCTCTGACGAATACTTCACCTTTTGGTGCAGAGTAGAAGAGATGGCTCCTAAGGCATGAAACCAAGGTCTAGCCACAATAGTTGTGTAGGGTGAATAAGCGTCAAGTACAATGAAATCCACCTCTACCACGTCCGAACCGGTTTGTATGGGCAATCTAATCTGGTCTCTTAGAGTAACGGTCTTTCCCTCAAAACTTACTAGAGGGGAATCGTACGACGTTAGGTCCTCAAATTTTAAGTTCAGCCCCTTGTACAGGTCGAGGTACATTACTTCCACGGCACTGACCTAATCTACCAGCACTCTCTTCACATCATATCCTCCTATCTTGAGTGTGACTACCAGAGCATCGTCATAGGGTTGGATGGTTTCGATCTTATCTTCGTCCGAGAAGCCCAGCACTGGTAAGGCTTCCTTCTTGGCCTTTTTGGACTCCCGATCGTTGCCCTCGGTGGATAGCCAAGTCACAGACATCACTCTGGAAGGGCAAGAGCCGGTCCTTCCCGGAGCAGCAAGAATGACATTTATCGTGCCTATAGGAGGTCTTAAGGTGGTGTTTCTTCGGGACTTCGGATTCGCCTGTCCTTGTTGACCACTGGAAAGATGCAAGATGTGCCTTAATTTTCCCTCTCGAACTAGCTGGTCCAAGTGGTTCCTTAAGTTTCTACAGTCCTTGGTGGTGTGCCTCGATTCTTTGGTTGCGCTTTATAGGGTCTCTTGCCATCTTATTTGGCCATTTGAAGAATGGGTCGTTCTTGATCTTCTCCATAATCTGATGCATTGGATCTCAGAACACAGCATTGACTGTCTGCACATCGGCAGATCCGGATTGCCTTGCAAAGTCTCTCCTCGGTTGGCTGTTGTTATTAAATTGGTCCGACTTGAAGTCCCTCTCTCCTGAGGGATAATCATTGTTTTACCTTTACCCAATTGCTGGTCTTCTTCAACCCTTTTATACTATTTGATTCGGTCCATGAGCTAGCACAAGCTGGTGACAGGCTTTCCTGTTAAGGACTTTCTTAAGCCATACTCGGCTGGAAGACCGCTCTTGAAGGTGCTGATGGCGACATCATCAAAGTTACCCTTTATCTCATTGTATATCTCCTAGTATCTATTCAAGTATGCTTTCAGGGTCTCCCCTTCTCGCATGGACAAAGGCAATAGGAAATCTAAGAGCCGGGGAATCCTGCTACACGCGATGAAGCGAGAGCCAAAGGCCTGCTTGGTGCAGACTTGATCCCACCATGTTTAACCGTTGCACTCACTGATGCACAAGTTCTTCCTATAGATGACGCCAATTGTAGGGTCACAATTTGCGGTCTAAGCCCAATATGAATGGAGTCTTGGTCCAATGAGCTCAATACAATAAATTTGTAAAGAATAGGTCAAGGAACTAGGTCCTAATGAGTTGACCAACGGCTAGTATTGAATTGCATGACGATCAAACACAAATAAAGGATGTTGATATCAATGGACTTTCAGTCTGAGGAGGTTAGACCTGTATATAATGATCACTCTTGGATATCAGAATGACTTAGACTGCCATA
Organism: Quercus lobata; assembly: GCF_001633185.2. NCBI lineage: Eukaryota > Viridiplantae > Streptophyta > Magnoliopsida > Fagales > Fagaceae > Quercus > Quercus lobata. Next base: position 19,779,081 of record NC_044906.1, on the reverse strand, counting down.
ATATTTTTTCTCTCTATTTTCCGATCCGTTTTTCATGAAGGGTCTTTCACATTATATAACTCATTTTGGGTCATCTTAATCCTACATTTGTTGATCATCTGAGTCCCTACTTGAGTGCTCGTCTCATCAGACACCCCTTTCAGCCTTCTGTGAATTGTGGTAGTCAAGACAGCACTGTTAAAATGTCTTCTCCACATAAATGTGGCTAGAAAAGTAGCTGCAATGCATTTAATGCAGTGACAATAGCTTTTCCTTAGATATTTTGAGTTTCCTTCTTTCTCGTATGTTCATGAGGCACATTCCTATCGCTAGAGCCTTTTGGAGGGTTACTCTAATTGCTAGAGTACACATTTGAGCTATATTCGTCGTATCAGAGGAGGTATTCCTCCTCGGATCATCTTCCATTCGTTCCCTGCTTATGAGACTTTAACTGAGAATCCTTTAACAACTATTTGCCCCTCCTTGGACTTGTCAATGTCCCGGATGAAGCTCAAAGCCCAATATATGATCTTGGGCCCTTACCCCTACATATATATATATATATATATAATTTATTAACTGTCTATTAATTATTTACATAGGCGATTTACATCAGTATTGTAACTTAACTAGTATTCTAAATTCTTTAAGATTGTTTATAAAAGAGTTCTAAAGAAAGAAAAACAAAAACAAAGTAATATAAGCAAATCGACATGGTTTTGAAAATCTTCCAAAAAAAAAATATATATATATATATATACTTAGTAATTATTACAATACATAACGTAATATTAATATCATTTAAATTGTCAAAAAAAGGTTTTAAACAGATTAATTAATATTTTGCATAAAGTTACAACAAAAATATTGGTTTTGGGCATGCCGTATAAGAAGAATTTTGGGTTTATTCGGATTTTTAGTAAATCAATCCTAGATAAAGTAATGAAAGCAATTCTATCCCAAAAAAGAATTGATTTAAACAAAAATGCATCATTTTAATTATCTTAATAAATAAACATTTATTTGATGTGAAACCCGGCTTATCATCACTCTTAGGCCTTCCTGACTTGGCCGGGCATGCCATATAAGAAGAATTTAGAGTTTATTCGGATTTTTGGTAAATCAGTCTTAGATAAAGTAATGAAAGCAATTCTATCCTAAAAAAGAAGTGATTTAAACAAAAAGGCATCGTTTTAATTATCTTAATAGATAAACATTTATTTGATGTGAAACCCGGCTTATCATCACTCTTAGGCCTTCCTAACTTGGGCATTCCGTATAAGAAGAATTTAGGGTTTATTTGGATTTTTGGTAAATCAGTCTTAAATAAAGTAATGAAAGCAATTCTACCCCAAAAAAGAAGTGATTTAAACAAAAATGCATAGTTTTAAGGGTCCTGTTAATGTGTGCCCTAAGGGCACACATTAAACTTTCTATTTTTAGAAACATTTTCTCGGTAATTGAAAAAGCTGTCATTACTTTTTCAATTCTCGAGAAAATTATTTCCAAAAATGGAAATTAATGTGTGCCCTTAGGGCACACATTAGTAAAATCCTAGTTTTAATCATCTAAATAGATAAATATTTATTTGATGTGAAACCCGGCCGGCTTATCATCACTCTTAGGCTTTCTTGATTTGGGCATGCCGTATAAGAAGAATTTAGGGATTATTCAAATTTTTGGTAAATCAGTCTTAGATAAAGTAATGAAAGAAATTCTACCCCAAAAAAGAAGTGATTTAAACAAAAAGGCATAGTTTTAATCATCTAAATAGATAAATATTTATTTGATGTGAAACCTGGCCGGCTTATCATCACTCTTAGGCTTTCCTGACTTGGGCATGCCGTATAAGAAGAATTTAGGGATTATTCAAATTTTTGGTAAATCAGTCTTAGATAAAGTAATGAAAGCAATTTTATCCCAAAAAAGAAGTGATTTAAAAAAAAAAGAAAAAAAGAAAGAAAAAAAAGGCATCGTCTTAATTATCTTGGGTGTATTTTCATTGTATGGTTTTAGATTAAAGAGAAAATTTCATTTTAGCCCTTGTAATTAAGTGATATAATAAATTAAACCCTATAATTTCAAAAATAGTAAATTACACTATATTATTTCAAATAATAACAAACCAAAACTTATAGTTTTCAAAAATAACAAATTTGTTAGATTTTCAGTTATGTTGGCTCATTCCTTGACATACGTGTGAGTTTAGAAGAGAACTCTCTCTTGAGAATATGCTTCTAATTTGTAACCATACGTGTAATGATCAAAAGCTTGAATCATAGAGACATCAACAAATCTTGAAGGAGTTTTGGAATGATTAAGAGATCGATCTACAAATGATGTATTGACTTACGACAATGAGTAATTTAGAACGTAGAAGGCAAGATTTTGTAGTTGTTAGGAAGAGTGTGGAGAGCCCAGGTACTTAGTCTGACTACATATCTGGGAAGTCATGTGAGTATCATATGTACCACAACAACCTTCTATAGTGGACTTTTTGATTTGGGTTTGGCCTTGGATTATTTTTACCATTTAACGTTTTTACTCCGTGAACAAATATTGTCTTTGTGCGGGTGCGTTAGTTCTCCAATTTTTTGCTTGCGTTTATCCATATTTTATTTTATGCTTGAACATTAGCTAACAACAACCCGATTTAAGTCTTTAATAAATTATTAAATAGGTAGCTAAGCTGATTAGGGGCTCGAACGCATTTCTCAAAATCAAACCATGAGATTTCAAATTAATTTCAATCTGTTTAAGGGATTCTTTTGGGGTTTAATATAAGTTTAAGGTTTAATTTAGTACTTTTTTAAACTATAGGATTTAATTTGTTATCGTTTAAAATTTCAGGATTTAATTTGTTACTTATAGAAATATAGGGTTGAATTTTTTCTACCCCATAAACTATAGGGTTTAAAATGAGGTTCTCCTTACGTATAATTAGATTCTCAAATCAACTTACTTAATTTTGAGCACAGTCTACCGGTGATATCAAGACTTAAGGTTTAAATTTGTTATAAGAGCATCAACAATGGGCCTGTTATATGCCAAATGTAAAGTACATTTGGCATACAGGTCCAAAAATTGATCCACAACCGGAAGGCCATATGGTAAAAGCCAAATTTTTTTTGAGATTTAGCTACAGTATCATCTCAAATGTAAGATGGTACTGTAGCTGAATGGTATAAAAAAATAATAATTTTTTAATGCTTTTTACCCTGCAATTTCTCTCTCCTGGCTCATTTTTTCTCTTTCTTTTCTCTCTCTTCCTTCTCTCTTTCTCATCCCCTCTCTCTCTCGCCTACCATATCGATGATTCCTTTGAACAACCTCATAGCTCACTGCGACGTCATCTGTATCCGCTGGCTCTTGCATAACGGACCTGACACCCATGAAGAGCTCTTGGACCATCACTTGGCGAAGGAACAAAAACCTACCCTTGACGACGATGAGGCCGAGCTGCTAAATCGTCGCCGACTCACAAGCACTCGGCGCGAGGCACTGAGTCTCTACAGGGACATCCTCAGGGCTTCCTGTGGCGAGACATATTGAGAGTGAACGCCCGGAAGCAGTTCGAAGCTGCTTGGTTCGAGACTGACCCAGAAATCGTGACCCGATTGCTTCTTGGTGGTCAAGATGCTGTGGAATCGGCTCTCGAAAAGCTTGCAAAGAAACAAAGGCAAGAAATTGAGAAGGAATGTCGTGATGGTGGAGATTGACGGTGATTGTTGACCTTCTGTACATTTTGATCTCGATTTCGATCTCTTTATTTTTGTATTTGTAATTGTAATTGAAATTGTAATTTGTGGGTTGCCGGAGTTGGGGGTTGCTATTGCTATTGGTTTGATTTGATTTTGTTTTCTCTATGGGTTTCTGGGTTCGATGGCCATGAGTTTGTGGCTGGGGTTTTTGGGGTTTCAAGAAAACAACCGTTTGGTATGTTCTTCGCGGTGGTGGTGGTAGCAGGTGGTTGCAGAGTTGTTTTGGATTTTGGGTTTTTGTTTTTATTTGGGTTTTAGGATATATTATTTTATTGTGTAGAAATATTATTTTAATGAGTAGAATAGGAAAATAAAAGTTGGGATGCTGGGAGTATTGTAAAATTGTATTGTATAACTGATAAAGTGACTTTTTGGGATGGTAAAATAGGATGAGATGAGAATTCCGACTGTGGATGCTCTAACTAGCCTAAATTTAAGATACTATGACTTATTTGTAATGAGAGTAAAGTATTTCTAATCGATCTTACTTTTAATGTAACTAGAATAACAACATAATTGATCTATGACTGATATATGCATTCATTGTAAATTTGTAATACGTAATTCAAGATAAAATTGTAGTTGCTGAAGGTGCTTTTTTGATATTTTGAACGCACCTCCACTTTCTTTCTCCTTTTTTTTTTCCCCTCTCTCACTCTTAATCACAAAATAAATTTTACGCTCAATTTGTTTTGAAGAAAGATGTTTTTAAATGTAAAAAATTTTACATATAAAACATTTTCAATAAAATATTTTCAAGTGTTTAGAATGACATGTAAAATTTTTTAAGCAAATCACCAAAATCAGTGACCTAGCCACCAGAGCCGCTAGGGCCGAAAGTCCGGTAAATGATGGTTTCAATGATAGGACCATTGCCAAAAGGGTGTCTCCGGCCTCCAAACCTTCAACACTGGTTTTCAGTACAATGAATCTGACCACCAAATTGTCGGTACTGGTTGCCAACCAAAGGTTTGACCAGATTGCCAGAATTGTAGCTCCAATGACTGAACTATCAAAATTGGTTGCTGGAGCTGCCGGTTGCTGGAATAGCGGCTCCAACCACCAGACTACCAACACCAATTGCCCAACCCATTAGACTGGTAATCACCTAGTCACAAGATAGGGGAAAGGAAGCCGCTATGTGTTTTTGTAAAATGATTTACCAAATTTTTAAAGAAAAAAAAAAACTTTTATAACTTTTTATAAAGAATTTTTTGGTCAATAGAAAATATTTTACAAGTTTAACCACTATTTTAATGCAAACAAACACCTAAAAATGTTACTTTAAAACAAACAGAGCGTTAATATGCTATCATAATTATGTCCTAACATGGTATTAGTATTAATTAATTAGGGGCAGGCTTCTATCTAGTTACCCAATGGCTGTTAATACGTGCATTCCTCATCATGATGTTGTCTTCCAAATCCTATGACGCTACCCTCAGTTGATGTCTTCCAAAAAATGGTGCTTCCCTCCGTTGGTTATTGGTGTCATCATCCTCTAACTATTGTTCTTTGATAATTACTACCGCAATTGCCATCTATCTCACATGACTAATGCTGGTGCCACAACTTGCTTATGTGGCGAGTTGTGGCTGGTGGAGACGTGATGGTGTGTCCATGTGGTGGGGAAACCCCTCCACCAACCACAACTCGCTACATAGGTGAGTTGTGGCACCAGCATTACTCGTCTCACACATGTCATCCTCAAGCCATAAATCCTCTACCATAGGCCACCGATATAGCCATCCTCCAGCCATAGTATTTGTCCTCTGGTCACCTTGAGTTATAGTGGATGTTAGTGATATCATGACCACATGAGGTGTTATAACTAGTCTAGATTTAATGTACTATGATCTACTTGTAGTGTTAATAAATTAATTCTAAACATACTTGTAATACAAGTAACCTCATGTTTAGTTTATAGTTAGTCTAGGATTAATTTGTCTATATACCCCTAGTGGGTTCATTATAACACACAACTCGATCAAGACAATATAAATGTAACTATTCAATGACTTTTTGTTGTGAATATACATAAACCATCAAATTGAACCATGTTACTTTACTTCGAACTTCTACTTGTCATTCACTCCCTTCTCTCTGTCTCTCTTACTCTTAGTCAAACTTCAATTCTAACAAAATATTAATTGAACATGTAAACAATGGATCATGCATGGAAACTCCACGATATGTGAACTTATGTTACAAAAAAGAAAGATTAATATCACTTTCATATCCTTGGGAGCATAATTGAGAAAAAGAGTCACAAAGATCAGCTGTAAAACGATACCAATGCCATTGACTGTCTCAAGAAGCAATCCATCAGGCTTGAGATGCCCATAGAAGGTCCACAAACATGCATTCAATAGCGTGGCTACATATGGAATGCCACTGTAATTCTCAGTTGATTTCTTCCTCACCACCCACCAAAATGTTTTTCTATAAGAAAGGAAAATATAGCAAAATAAATAACTTAATTTTATGCTACCGAAGCTTCACTCTAAGCTCCTAAATATGGTAATATTAAACAATTTTTTTTATAATTCAATATGTGGGGGGATTTATTAACTAATTTTGAGCCCATTATAACCAAGAGAAATTATGTAATTTCCTCAAGTTTTTATTAAAGGGCAGACACTTGACGTAAAAAGAGTGTAGCCACTTGTGGTATAGAAAAGATAAACACTTGGCACAAACACAACTTCTAAGACTTAATTCTTATTATTATATAATAAGATAAATGATAAAACTTCAATTACTTGTAACAACTAATAAGTACAAGAGGTTTTTTCATCCAAAAAAAAAAAAAAAAAAAAACCAAGTATAAAAGGTTTTGGAAACATTTGTTATAATCAGTAACCACGGGCGTTTACCAAATTAAATAAGGTTAAGAAGTGAAGAATATTGGATAAACTTAACTAGCAAACTATTTTTAACTTTGTCATACTTATACTAACCTAGTCTTATAAACAATTCCACGTTGAGTTTTGGTCATGCTTTAAGAGTGTTCTCAGGCATGTCCATGCTCAACCCAGATGGCCATTGACGACCAAATACTTTACCATGTGGCTGAGCTCATTTATTTTCCTGATTACAATTAAAGTAGTGACTAGTGATTCTCAAAAAAAAAAAAGTAGTGACTAGTGAGACACGTAGTAACGTATGAGAGCACTTTATATTATAATTTAAATATCCCACTTCTACTATCAAAATTTAAACCAATTATGTTAAAGGCCTTATATCTGAATTGACACTTTCTCATGTACAAAGTCAAGGGCAACTCTACAGCCAGTCCAGGGGGTTCAAATGAACCCCCTGACCTGACCCGAATATATATATATATATATAATTTTTTTTTTTTTCTAAAATAAAATTTTGAACACCTTGACCCTAAATTTTGTTTAAACCCAATTGAAATAAACTTGAAATACAATCATCTTAGTGCTATTTTCACAATATTTTCATAATATTTTTACAATAAAGTTTAAGTAACAAGTTGTAATTGGCTTTTTATCTAAACTCATAAGTGACGTCACATTTTTACATATCTTTAACAACTTGCTACCTAGATTTTATTGCGTAAATGTTGTGTCAGTAATACTACTCTTAAAATTGCTCATTTGTTAATAAATAAATAAACCTTCTCTCTAAACTCTAGCTTACTTTATCGTTGATGGTAGAATGAAACGGTTTTTTCTTGCACTTTTCCTTTTCATAAGCAAAAAATTATACCACTTGTACAACCATTCAATTTGTATTTATATCTACAATTCTTTTCTCATTCTCCCTTCTATATTTTTTTTTTGTTTAATCAAGTAGTTTGATAAGTGTTCTATAGTTTTTTGAGTCTAAAAAATCTTTTAGTGCTTGCTTCAAATCCAAGAGAATGACCACGTGTGGTTAAAAATCCATACATTTCAAAAAAAAAAAATCTTATATAAGTTACTATTTTTTTCCTTAGTATCACATTTACTCCTAGACCTACTCTTAGATGTGTTACTATTCTTCTTTATCATATATTTTATTTAATTGATATTACATATGATTATAATAAATTATTATTAACTTTACAAATATTATGATTAGTTATTTATTTTTATTTATTTATGCACTCAATTGTTGTTTTCTTATCGATCTTTAAACTTTTAATTATTTTTTAAGACTATTTTACAATATAGTTGTATGTATACTATTTAAAATACGGTGTTAGATTATTGTATGTAATATGACAATTGTATATACAAAAAAAAAAAAATCATTTTATTTTTTTACTCCTCACAACAAAATCCTAGCTTAAGACACTATTGACCCTCCTAAAAAAAATCCTGGAGTTGCTACTGTAAAAAGTGTTTGGAGGTTTAAGAGGAAAGGATTCGAGCTGCAAAGTTAGTAGCATATTGTAATTATCTCTCAAAAAAGTTTAAACCAATTATAAGTAGTCATCCTTTCGACTTAGTTCAGCAATTCCTATATTCTAATAAGGAGTTAAAAAAATAAAATCATTATCTGCCTTACATCGGAGAAGAAAAAATTAGTACAGCAGTTATATTGCCTGCAAATAAAATAACACGAAAATATTATCATCGTTATTATTCATTGGAAGAATATTTAAAAATGAGGCAATAGACTAAGAATCTAAGAAAATACAATTTAAAGATTTTGTGAGGGAGAAAATAAATTAACTAACCGATAATGCCAATGATGATATTCAAGAAAAGAAGAGGTGGTGATTGGGCCTCTATTAATGTGAAGGAGAAAAGAATAAGACTTGGATGTTTGTAGTAGATGATAGATGGAGGGTTTTTTTTTTTTTTTTTTTTTTAATATATATATATATATATATATATATAGAATTTGCTTTATATATTCTCTAATGAGTATCAATTCAAGGTGTTTCCCACGTTCAAAGTGTATTCGGGGAAAGAGAATAATATTATGGAGTCCATTAAGAGCTTTATCTCGATGGGGGTTTCAACAATCATACTTTCAACGAAAGACCCACTTGGTTTGTAATTTTTGTTGTTGGAGAATAGACGTTTAAGGAACCCACCAAGAGCCTATTGATACCCATAATCAAAAAGCTTATGCCAATAGATTTAGGCGTAACTTTGCATATCAATTACTTTTTCTTTAACATAAAAAAGTTGGTTTGGCGATTTTCAGGACTTCTGTGATCCTTAAGGTTCCTCTATAATTACTAATTACTCTGTGTAATATCAGATTTCTGTAACCATAAACACTAACATTAATGTGGGAGGGGGGGGGGGGGGTGATATTTCACTGTTAGCATACAGGAGATAAAATAAGTGGTTTGATTCAGTTAGGTCATATGTGGCCTTGTTTGTGCATTCATATATAGAACCCACATTCATATTGTGCATTCATATATAGAAACCACATTCATATAGATGGGAAGTACTATATTTAGTGACTAAATCATTTTTCTTGTTTAGAAATAATTGTCGAGTATTTCATAGTAATTGTGACAACTTTTTCTTCTTCTTTTTTCCCCATTCTTGGTTGCAAGCTAGCTAGAATATTTTTTAGTCAACTTCCTAGAAAGGATTGAAGCTTTTTTGATATGATTAGAAAATTCGGTGCCCACTGAAACCCACATTGATCATTACATTAGTGGGGGAAGCTACTTGTTTCCGTTCTATCACTGGATAAAAGACTTAATAATACATAAGGAAGAGGTAATACTGGACTAACTTTTTTGATTCTATTGGTCATTCAAGGTGTTTATTATTATTATTATTATTTAAAATCCAAAGTGTATTTCCTTTTACTTTTTATATTATTTTCGTAGTTAGAACAAACAAACTTTTGTTAGAATTTGGACAAGATTAGATGTGCAACACATTATGTCAAGAACCTTATAATTCACCAAATACCTCTTTGGTGTTCCTAACAAAGGCGAGCATAATCCCCTCTTAGTGTAACACATAATATTTTGTTGATTGCATATAAAGTTGATCTCTCCCAAATAATATACAACAAAATGTACAAGTCATTGACAACTTTTTTTTTTTCTACAACTTAAAAGAGGCAGGCCAAAAATCTCCGGCGATGAGGGATCCCCTAATTAATATAACTAGTTGTGTACCAATGCATGGTTGGAGATGAGGGTTTTAATCTTGCTTTAGATGAATTTTTTTTGTTATAAATATCAAGGTACAAATATTAATTAAGGCCAAGTCCAATTCTATTTAGTGAGCAAGCAAGAAAATCTAATTTACTTGTATTGTAAGAGTTGTAACCACCGCTTAATGTATGATTATACTTTAGGATTCAGCCAATTATAAAAACTCATCAATGGGCACAAAATACTTAAAAATAAAAATGCAACCATCAAAAGTTTTCTCTTGTAAATATAAGTATTTTAAGGTCAAACTATGTTAATTAATGTATTCTCTCTCTTTCTCTTTCTGTTCTTTCCGTTCGCTTTGTCCCAAAATCAATCTTGCCTAAGGTCATAAAAGATAAAACTCCAAGGTCCGACAACTCCAACCACTACCATAAGCACACCCCCTCCACACACACACACAAAAAGCTTGCACCAAACCCTAACTGCCACCGCTAAGCTATACAAAACCCTCTCTTTCTCTCTCTCTCTGTCTATTCTTGTCTCTTTGTTACCATTCAAATATGACATGCCAGCTCCAATAGGCGTCGCATTGATTTCCTTGGATGGTTGAAGTTATGATGTCTTGCATGACTTCAAGTCATTCTAGTTTCTACGCCTGGGTTCACTACATGGTAGAACCACGTATGCAAAAACCTTTTGATACCAATAAACATCTTGAAATTTTTTTCTCTTTTTTTTTTTTTTTTTGGAACTTTGGCAAACTGACACTTTGTTGATCATGTAGTTGATCTCAAGCTAAAAAAGTGGTGTTTTTCCAAACTGTTCCCCATCCAACACTAATCAACTCTTCTGTCATGTCGATCGGTATAGATAAAAAAAATTTAAAAAAAAAATTTATATTAAATCTCCTCAACTGTCATATCGGTAAAAAATATATTCTAAAAGTGGTAATTAATTGTATATTATCTCCAAGAGTGGAGTATCCACTTCTATGTTGGTGGAATTAGTTAACAAGTCTCTGTATGAATATAGCGCTAGTGCTAATACATTCACAATGACCAGCATGTAATTAACACAAAATATAATATCACTGTTGAACTTAATCGGAATTTTCAGCCACGAAACCTTTGATAATTTGTATCACTCTCTCTGCCACTTCTGAAAATGGATGATCCGTGAAGAAACCATGTTGCTTTCCTTCAAACTCTACGTACTCAATTTTCTTTCCCAACTCCTTCAACTTTTTTGCATAGTCCTCGACCCTGTCTTTCAAAATTTCATCGCTGCCTACCACCACCAACATTGGATTCAGGTTCACTTCTGCTAGCTTGGGACTAGATGGACCAAATGGATTCATCAAGGGGTGGTCTTTAGCGCCTCCAATTGGAAGAGACAACCTCCAAAACCTGTTGTCAATAGGATCAAAAATAGCAATATTACTTTGTGCCCAAAAATAAGTTATGAAAATAAACGGACTAAGTTTTTCTCCCAAACCAATATTAGATTAGATGAATCTCCTCCCACTTTTAACATAACCATTCTATTAACCACCAGCTTATACTTTAATTTTATTGTCCTCAAATCATTTAACTTATCTTAAAATGCACATAAGTCATTATTAAAAATTAAGTAATGTGTTGAAGAAACTTTTCTCCAAATTGATTTAATAAATAAATAAAATTGTGTCAAATATAAACCATATTGATAATGGATTGAGAACAGGTCTCACCGGTTTCTGTTACTCTTGCAAAAGGTATGTGTTATAATTTGATTATTCAACTACGATAGATCATGTCACAGCATTAATAGTTATTTTTTGTCCGCTCACAAGTCACCACTTGTTCTCTGTAAGATAGCGTACTAATGTACTTTATATGAAATTGGAATACATGCAGGATAGCATCTTATAGCGTTTATATAATGATTGGTGTATTTAACCATAAAAATTTTTATCAATTGAATTAACTGAAACTAATAATTAAATATTACATTGATTGCTTATAGAATCCACCGTAATAGTTTCCACCTATTCGACTGACAAGAAAATTAAATAACTAAGTACTTTTTTTTTAATTAATTTTACCCACTAGTTGAAAAAAGGAAACCGAAAAGATTGGTGTGGCCATTAATTTATAATCAGCTGTCAAGGACAATGTAAAAGGAGAAAGTGTTTCCTATCACTTGAGTTGGCTGTGTTACGTACGTATGTTCTTTTTCATCATTAATTTAACAACAATCTCAGATGCTTCCAAGGAATTTGATTAGAACTAGCTTGGTAAAGAACAAGCATTTTCCCATAAAAAAAAAAAGAGAAAAAAGAAAAGAAAAGAAAAAAAGAACAAGCATTTAATCCAAATGCTGCACACGGTTTTAGAATAGATCGTGATTTAAATACTTGATGTTTGACACATGGATGGGGAAAATTGATGTTTTTAGAGAAAGAAATTAAAAAAAAAAAAAAAAAAAAGAAGAAGGTAAAACCCCACTTCTCACAACCAACAAAAATTTGGTTGATTTTATTATTTTATAAATATAAATAAAATCCCATGAATATTTTTTAAATCATTGAATTGTACGTAATTTTTCTTACGATACAAATGAGACCAACATTTAATATATTCATTGTCACCTATGAGTCTATGACAATAACATTATGTTAACTAGTATGTACAGTTATATTTAAAAATAATTGTTGTTAGTAGATACATATCAAATATCCATACCTAATTTTAATATTATTATTTTTGTTTTTGAATTTTTGCCAATTCTTAGAAAGAAAATCTTGTAAAGATATACTAAAGAATACAAATTACTTATTCTTGATTGCTCTAATTCAGGAAGAAAAAAAAATTTAGTTTTTTAATTTATTTATATTAGTTTTTACTTTTTGAGCATGATTGTTTTATTGTGATAAAATGAATCTAGTTAATTTTATTTCATTTTCCACATAAGTTATGAAATTTTTAATTAATATGATAATATACTAGAATTAATTAAAGATGGTATTTTCACATATTCTTGTAATATAATGTCGTTCACTTAATACACACTCTATTAACCATATGTCAAGGACAAGTCTCTTATAAAGTAGTTATAAGCCATGCATCATATATAAATATGTCATGTTAATTAGATTAACTCACAATCTAACTTCATCATCAAGTATTCAGCAGCAACAACACAAAACAAAATAAATAAATAAATAAAAAATCAAGTGCCATCTTCCAAAAAAGAAGTTATATGTGGATTTTAGTTATTGTCAGGAAAATGTGCAAACTGTTTCTTGTTGGAAGAAGATCAGAGAGTCATTGATTTTCAGATAGCATATGTTATACATAGCATATTGGCAATATTGAGTACTAGCTCCATACCTGTTATACATGTCCAAATTCCAAAATACTTCACATGGCCTCTCTTCCTCGGACCTAGTCTTCACACTCCCACCAAAAAATGGAGCCAAGAGCACATAACCTCTCATCCGAACTGGCTCCAATTCAACTAAACCCATACCAAGCCTAACTGCTACATGGTGAGCCACGTTCCCACCAGAAGAGTCACCCATTACAAAAACCCTATCAAAGTCCACAACCCCATCACCCAACCACGTATCACAACCAATGCCGCCATGCATGGCTAGGGTTTGTAACCATTTTAGAGAACTCATTGCATCATCTATGGCTGCCGGAAGCCTATGCTCTGGCGCAAGCCTATAGTCCGGTGCGACTACAAGGACTCCAAGCCCGGATGCAAGGCGGTGACATATGTTGTGGAAGTTGGGAAAATTACGTGACCCGAAGCAGAAACCGCCGCCATGAATGTAATATAAGACAGGAAGCTTGGTGAATGAAGCCAATGTGGGCTTGTAAAGGCGTAGGTGAAGATTGTGGTGCTTGTCAAACAGGTAGTCTTTCCAAAGAACGGAGCCATCATCAACGATAGGGATGTTTAAGTTTATGTTGGTTGAGCGTGAAATAGAGCCATCACTATAGAGCTTCAAGAGACCAAAGCAATCTTCAACTACATGAGGAAGAGAACCCATCTCTCAATAGCTCTATTAATTTCTCTCTTAACGAATTTGATAACTTTTGTGGTTTGGCAAAGGATCTATATATTAAAGAAAAGTGTGAATTGAAAGGGATATATTCAAAAACTACGTACACTTAGATTAAATGTACATGTGTTTTGTCCCCATTTTTATTAATCTTTTGGTGGAAATGCATGATTGTGGCTATTAATTGGACCTAATATCTATATTTTAGGCACCGGGTAATGGTCATGGTCCAACATGAAGAATTCATTTTTGAACTATTAACAGCTAAAATTTTATTGTCATTGATTTCAATATTCTTTGAGCTTGACTTGACCGAGTCCTTGTATCATGCATGTTTCCAGAAACATACCTTAAAAGTGGTTGGGCTATAAGATTCATTTGATTTTATTTCATGAAAAATGGACCTTGGAAAGGTTGGTCAAAAATTTTGGTCTTCAAAAAAACAGTGCTACTTCGTCTTTTTCCCTTTGTCCCATGTATTTTGTTTGTCAATGTAGTTGTGAAGTCTCCATTCATATCTTTTGATTAATAAATATTCTAAGATCAAAATGGGAGAACAGCAAATGCATGTTTATTTTGGTCTTTCTAATTTTGGGGTAAGTTTCTTTTTATGTTTCACTTTATAATTTTTGGAATATAAATTTCACATCTTACTTTTTATATTTCACTTTATACTCCATCAATCTCTTTTTAAAAAATAATTACAATATGTTACTAATACAACAGTTCAAACTATTTTTTCCTAGACCCTCAAACACTTTGTATATAGAAAGGTGTCAATTCAACTACAAGGCTCTTCGCATACTCTATCAATCTTGATATATCATGTGATTGATTTTTTATTATTATAAATTTTGGTTATCTTATAAAAAAAAATTAGTTAAATAAATATATAACAAGTTGTGATTTATAGAGTGTATATTATAAAGTAAAAACACAAAAAGTAGGCAAAGAATTTGTATTCATTATTCTTATACCTTGCCCGAGAACAATTTTTGCAAAACTATGGGCCTATCAAAATGCTAATCTGAAAAATAGACAAAACCCATAAAGAGTGTGGTTTTTGTCCAGTGCACTGCACCCACCCATAAATATCAAGCATCCAACCCAAGCCCAAACTCCATTGGTACAGCCCACAAATTCGCTAACCCAAGACCATGAAGTCCAATGCAAATCCATCAAGAATTTCTAGCCGGGCCAACATCTAAGCTTACTCTTTCTTTGTATTTTATGGACCAAGCCCACGCATGAAGAGCAAGACCAACAAAAGGGAAAATTATGGAAAGGTGGATTAGAGGGCAAAAATATTATTTCGCACACTGGAAACACATAAGAACTCTTGAATGGAAATTGAAAAGGGATGTAACTACAGTTCCTTCGGAAATGGTAAGATCTTTGGCACAAGAAGAAGGGGTTGATCCGTATCATCTTGACTTGGTTCTGATTTCTCTATTTTTTTAAGAATACCGAGTTGGGTTCTTCTCCTACCCGTATCGAATAGAACATGCTGAGCCAAATCTTCTTCATGTAAAACCTGCTTTATTTAGATCGGGAAAATCGTACGGTTTTATGAAACCATGTGCTATGGCTCGAATCCGTAGTCTCCCATTAGACTTAGAAAATTGACAAGACTAATGAGCCCGCACCTAATGCAATATGCAACACATGGCCACTCACTCTCATTCCTGGAAAAATTCGAATATCCGCTTAATTAAAACACACTAGTCTCATCATTCAGTATTTGTACTTCGTACGTGCGATGAAGCACGTTTTTTTTTTTTTTTTTTAGTTTAGTATCATAATTTTTTATTTATCAAAATTTGATATTTACACGTTTAATATCACACATTTGCGAACTTCTGATACAACTAGAGTGTCATGAGACTAGCTACAAAAAATAAACATTAAAATCCTATGTTTCTATGTGGATCTGTTTATTTTTTGAAACTAGCCTTGTGACACTCTTGATTATATTAGCAGTTTGCAAATGTGCAATATTAAACGTCTAAACCTCAAATTTTGATAAATAAAAAATTATGACACTAAACCCAAAAAAATAAAAAGATGCTAGTGATTATTAATAATCATTTCTAATTATTCTATTCTTATCTTTAAACATAATTTTTGGATATGGAGCCATAGTGAAGGGATGGCAATGGGGCGGGGCGGGGCGGGGCCGAAGGATAGGATCTTCACCCTTGCCCCGCATGGATTTTTCTTGCCCCATCCCCGCCCCTTAAGGCTCCGCGAAGCCCCACCCTACACCGTAAAACTTTATTTCTTGTTAATTTTCCCTACAACTATTACCATTTTTTCAAATAAAATGACATGTTTCAATAATAAAAATATACTTGAAATTATAAATAAATTTATTCTATCGAATCAAACTAATTTTTAGCAAATACTAAATAATATTATCTAAATATTTAACAAGATAATATCACAACAAAAATCTCATAGTATGACACAATAAAATAATCCAAACTCCTAATACATAACAAAATAAAAATTGCCTAGTTCTTCAAAAAGAATCTCCACTTAAATAAAATAAGATGATGATATTTTTGTTTAAATAGTAGGGTTTTAGGGTATGAAAAAATTACCTTTTAACCCTTATTAATGTGGGGCAGGACGGGGCGGGGTGGGTCTAAAAAGTGTAAACCCATCCCCGCCCCGCCCTGTGGTGCGGGTCTAAAATCTCGCCTCATCCCCACCTCACCACCTTTGTGGGATGGGGAAAATCCGCACAAGGCGAAGCGGGGAGGGGCGGGTCAAACGGGGCAGGGCAAAATTGCCATCCCTAAGCCATATCATTAATCATGGATTTGGATGTAAAGCTGTCTTAAATTTTGCAAAATTACAAAATTCTTATTTAGGATAAACCAAATAATTTATGTGATACCTGATATTGCGCATAACAATATAAAATGAAAAATGTTTCCTTACAATTATCTCTTCATGATTTTTGGTTCTACTATGACCACCTACTTTGCCATAATTTTTATTACAAGTGATGACATGTATGATTATAATTGGTCGATCATCACTTTATGACCAACTACCTTTTTACAACCATTTATAGTCGTACGTCAAAAAAGAATAATGGAAATGCAGGTATAGAACTAAATTGTAGATAAATGTAAAAATCACATGTGAGGACCTGTGTTACACGACCACAATCATCAATTTCATATTTTAAAAAGAAACATGCAGCATAAACTTAACATGACACATAATATTGTTCATAAAGCACTATTAAGAAAAATTTAGTGCACCTATGTTCATAAGAAACTTACCATCACACGTATTGTTTTTTAAGGCAATCATGGGTAGGGGGCCACGCAAGCAAATCCATTTGCCAAGAAATTCATTAAATTCTAATAAACAAAAATGTTATATCCCTTGTAAATAAAAGGTAAAACTATAGTTAATTGCTTTGTTATATTTCCCACTAAAAAAATTATCTAAAAAAATTATCTACCAGAACCTATAAAGTAATCAAGAATTGGAAAATTAACAAAGGTAGACTCATAATTCACCAATGTCTTAAAAAAAAAAAAAAAAATCCTTCACAAGTGATTGTGCTTGAGAATATAATTGAACATGCAAAACCCATAAAAGTCCCTAAAAAAATCACAAACTTGGTCATTGATAAAAAGTAAAAATAAAAATCTAGGTGTCCCCAAATTCACCCAAAAAAAAAAAAAAAAAAAAAAAAAAAAAAAAACACAAAATTTAAACTCTAATCAATAACCAATCTATTCAAACCTATTGTGTCTGAAATTTCAATTAAAAAAATTTTCAAATTTGAATCACATACACAAATCTATATAATAACATCAATCAAAAGAAAAATCAAATGGGT
Organism: Quercus lobata; assembly: GCF_001633185.2. Classification (NCBI taxonomy): domain Eukaryota; kingdom Viridiplantae; phylum Streptophyta; class Magnoliopsida; order Fagales; family Fagaceae; genus Quercus; species Quercus lobata. The sequence goes on along the minus strand of NC_044906.1, from coordinate 19,761,334 downwards.
ACATACAATTCAAAAGAAACTAATACTGAATAACTCATTCTCTACTTCTTCTCTAAGTGGGGTTGTAAATAGTAGATGTCTTTGATTGTGCCATTCTTTTCGTTTTTCTTCATCGTTCAACCTTAATCAAAATAAATAACCCAAATACCTAAATCAAAGACAATCAACCCAAAATAACAAAACTTAAATCATATTTAAACACCAATTATCACAACAAGCATTTTGCTGACAGCAATGAATCTTTACAATCATCAATCAAATACGATTAAATCATAGTAATTTTCTCCAAAAATTCCGATCTCCATGAACGCTTCTGGATTTGGAACTGACATCATTAAATCCTTTGGAGATGAAACCATAAATACCTCCAACAATGTAGTCATTGAACCATCCAAAAATCCCATGAACCATGGCTACACCTTTTGTCTTTCTTGTTAGTAATTCTCTAGCAATCCAAATAACAATCTCTGACAATATCTTATCCCTTTCTTGTTGGAACCTCATATTGCTAAACATCAAAACTATCTTTACCATCCTATCTAGGTTCAACATTTTAGTTTCAAAAACTTCCAAGGGTAGATCAAAAATCTTCAGAAAACCTCGGTGGAACCAAATCCAGCTCACCGGCCCATAACTCTACTATGGCCTTGAAGAACCCAAGTCTCACTACTAGGCCTGACTAATGACAAAAATCGGCCTTCAACACAAATCATATTAGACATAATTTCTTTATTTTTGTATTTTTTTTTTTTTTAAATCAAGAGAATAGTCTATCAAGGTTTTAAAAAAGAAAACACAGTATTTCATGATACACACAAAGCCTAAATAGGTCAACTTCAATTGAAAGATATTTAATAATAAAAAAAGGTGGAAGATAGGGATAAAAAATTTATACAATTAATATATATGATATATCAATAATGAGTTAGGTTCTAGAATAGACCTTTCATTAATGAATTAATTCATTAACATTAAAAAAAGAGTTAATTTATTGATATGGTTTAATATTTAATATATTAATTTTTCAAAAGTGAGCTTCTTAATATTGAGGAACTATAAAGGTAGTTGACATGACAGCAAAGAGATAGGAAGTATAGATGAGAAAGAGGGTGAAATATATATTCATAAGGTTAATATATATGATATATCAATAATGAGTTAGGTTCTAGAATAGACCTTTCATTAATGAATTAATTCATTAACATTAAAAAAAGAGTTAATTTATTGATATGGTTTAATATTTAATATATTAATTTTTCAAAAGTGAGCTTCTTAATATTGAGGAACTATAAAGGTAGTTGACATGACAGCAAAGAGACATTTATATCACCTTCTTATCCTGGGAAGTATAGATGAGAAAGAGGGTGAAATATATGAAATTCATAAGGTTAGTTACCTCATTTTTCTTTAAAGTGATGTGTGTTATATTATCTATTGAATGCACATTGTTTGCAGTAGGGAATTAAAATGCTTTGGTTTCATGGATTTCTTGTGTGCTTTTTTCATTCCTAATTGGGAAGGGATACTTGTCTTAGGACGGTCAAGTTAGGTTTTAAGCCCTTTGTTTTGATTTTTAGGGTACCTTTTGATTTTAGGAGACTATTGTAATCAGGGATGGAGCCAAGACTTGAAGTTAGGGGGGTGGCTCTGACCACTAGCTTTGCTACCTCTTAGCTACTAAGGTTTTTTTTTTTTTTTGCTAGGTAAAGACACAATTATTTTGTTTAAAACTTTTTAAAGGGCTGGGATTTTAGATCTATAAAACTTTTAATGGTCTTTAAATGAGGAAATGCCAGAGCTACAAATTCTTTTACAAATTGCTAATATGGTGAGTCATTATTGGCAAGTAAATAAGTGATGTAAGTAATGGGCCCAAATGCAAACTAATAAGACTTTGTACCTCAACGGTTTGTAAAAATGTTGTAGATAAGTTTGTGCCTATAACATTACGCTAAAAAGAATCAATGCCATTATTAAGAGGGGAAAAATGTAATTTTATTGAACAAAATTGCTAGAATTAGTGTGTGTGTATTTTAATAAAAAAAATTTGATAAATGCCTCCATCCTTGATTGTGCTAATGAACTTCATGATAGGCCTTGTTCTTAATAGGGTTGATCATTGTGGTTCTAGGTTTCGAGATACTTGGTGATGGATCTAGAAACTTGATTTGGATTGGTTATGTGATGCCTGGTTGAGGTAAATTCATATTGAACTTTCGAGGTAAGTGGCTTCTTAATGAAATTTTTTAGAAAAATAATCATATTGAGATGTTCATAATTTGATTTTGTAGTGGGTTGTTAATTAAGTTGGAGCAAGCGGGTGGCTTGCATGGTATTATAAGGTAGTTTACATTAATATTGAAAGTGTATTATTTTTTTGGCTTTAATGTTTCCATGTTTTTGTTATTGAATCTTTTATTGGTAAAGTTCTGATTTTGGTATATTTGTGTTTAAAATCAATAGATTTTTGTTATTTTTGATCGGTACCTATTCTTGAAGGAAAAAAAAAAAAAAAACTATCAATTATTGGGTTAGCCTTGGCTTGTTCTTGTTAGTGAGAGGTTTCTTGTCACTGACAAGAGGATCCAAGAAGTATATTTTATCAGGTTTTCCTATTTTGATTTTTAGAAACCCAAAAATAATTAAAGTATAAATGATTTTTAACTCTCACACTCTTTTATCAAGCATAAAGTGGAGGCAAGTGGACCTAAGTGTTCTCACTAGCAAGAGGATCAAAGAAGGATGTCATTTTTTAGTTTCTTTTTTCTTTTTTCTTTTTTCTTTTTTCTTTGAAGCAAAAGTATTTAACTCTCACTCTCTCCTTTTTTATAGGCTTAGTATTCTCAGTTTGTAAAAACATTGGATTTCTTTCAAGGAGGTTCTATTTGAGTATAGTAAGTTATTTGATATATGCTATGTATCGGTGAGATATATAAATATATATATATATATATATATATATATATATATATATTTGAACCTGTGTTTAATATGTGTTAGTTTGGACATAAGTTATTGTGGCACAGAGTTTGTCATGCTTTTGGTAGATCATATGTTAGTCTGGACAATTTGCTTTGTAGAAATGTGGTAGATCATTTTTACAGACTTAGGTAGAAATTTCTTTTGTTAAATTCTTGATGATGGCACGTTTGTGTGAATGAAGATATAGATAAACTTGATATGGTTTGTTTATTATATTTAAGTTTATATGTAATCTTATTTGCAGGTTTATGAAACTAAGTGTTTATGAAATTGTTGTGTATTATTATATTTCAATTTATTTGTAATCCCATTTCTATGGATTTTACTTATTTCTTAAGAGCTTCAAGACTTAAGTCCTATACGTGCGAATGATGTTATGGATATTATAGCTACTATTATTGTGTTACTCAAAATGATTTCTTTATGAACTTATTAGCTACTCTTAATTTGTATTTAGAGTGGTTTTGATTTAGATGAACAGTCTACAACTCTTCATAGATCGCAAGCTTCATCCCATCAAGAAACTAGTTTCTTGGGGTAAATGCAGTGTTTTAAAGATTCTATGGTCTATTACAAAATAGTTTTGAGTAACCACATTTATCTTGGAAGTATTGTACTTCGTTTATATTATTGTCATAGTTTGGGTGGTTGTTTGTTTTTTGTAGGTAGACAAGTGTTTTGTTAAATTCAAGATGATACTTTAGACATATGTTATGTATTGGTAATATATATATGAATTTATAGTTAATGTGTTAGTTTGGACATTTGTTATTGTGGAATATTGATGATCAATAGGTGTATTTGATCTATTACAAGCTTGTGTTAGTTACTGTGGTATTTTTTTAGTAGGTTTTTATAGTATTTTTAATATGAAAAAATAAAAAATAAAAATAATGAGTAGGTTTTTAGCAACGTTTTTAGAATGTCGCAAGAAAGCCTAAGGACAAACCCTTTAGCGACATTTTTAAAATGTCACTATCACTATAGGATTGACTATTTGCGGCGTTTTAGGAATGTCACTAAATGTATTTCCTACAAGAAGTAGTTTTTGAAAAAATCACGAAAGATTTTTGAACGCCATTAAAAACTTATATATGGTGAAGTTTTTTAAAATGTATATTTTTGAACGCCATTAAAGACTTATATATTGCGAAGTTTTTAAAAAGGTTATACAATGACCTACAACAACGGTGCTATAGCAACGTATTTTAATGTTGCAAAAAAAAAAAAAAAAGTTGCGCTAGACCATTTGTGTCTACAATGACCTTTTTTTATTTTTATTTTTTTTGCTATGTTTTACAAACACTGCCTAAACCTAGTTTTTTTGTAGTGCTAGAAGAAGTACCAACCCCATTAAGGCATTAACTGTGGTTACAAGTAAACCATCCGGATTAAGAAGTGCATAAAAGATTCGTAAACTTGTGCTCAGTAGAGCAGTTATATATGGAATGCAATTGTAATTCTTAGTTGATTTCTTCTTCAAAACCTACCAAAATGTCTTACTAAAAAAAAGAAAAAAGAAAAAAAAACCACAACTAATGTTAGATGGAAGTGAATGATTTGGAGGCACTTTGTTGAATTGCCTATTTCTTGAGAAGAAGAGGTAAAAATTAATAATTTTAAGGCTTGCCAAACACATGCACTCAAGGCAACTACTTGATTAATGCCCAATCTAAACTTGTCAATGACTTCTGTGTTTGGCTATATTTAAAGACTGAACAGGACAAGCTGGAGATTATGTTCGTGGACTCTGTTGGAGAAACAAAAGATTTAGTTTTGATGACAAGTATATGATATCTTGTAGTTAGATTTGGATACTTCAGAGAGTTTACAATCTTCTTCTTCTTCTTCTTCTTCTTCTTCTTTATTTATTTATTTATTTTTTTTGGAGATAAGACGAATTTACAAGAAATAAAAGCTCTAGAAATGGTGCTTTGACCGGTAGTAAGGGTACAGATTACAATCATGAAAATCTGATATATATATATATATATATATATATGCATGTAAAATTTTAAGAAATGGATCATACACTGCAATTTTTTTTTTTTTTTTTTTTTGGGATTAGCGCGAACTAATTTCAATAGACCACACATAAATCATTATGTATCTCAAAAGTAAGGTAATGGAAAAATACTAATTCAATAATTGAACCAATATTTTAACAAATTCCTAGTTAAATTATGGCCATGCTTTAAGGTTGTGCAAGTTTGATGGAAGCTAGTTCAAAATAGCAATATACTTTTGCTGGGAGAGGGGTATAGTTCTATAAGTTGCACATCATAGAGGAGAAGAAAAAACTATTCTGTAATTTTCAGCCTTGTTTCTTCCTCTTTCTCTTCCATACACCTGTCTTCATACCCAAATTAGAGAGCTCTTTGACCAACCCTTTGTTTTCTACTCCTAGCTAGAAAGGAAGTATTTATGAAACTTCATTCGAGGTGCTAGGTTCTCACTGAATTCAGTGAATTGTTTTATAGTTTTATTGATCATCTAATCATATGACTTGATGTTCTCATCTTGCAATAGAAACGTATCCCCTAAAGGAAAAGCCCGTAATGTGGTTTTGTATTATTGGTTTTACAGATCCAAATATAATAAAAAAATTTCAAGTTGACCGGGATGCAATAAAATTTGTTCATTTTTTTGATAGGTAACAATAAAATTTGTTCTTGCCGGTGCCAACATAATGTGTCCTGGTCTCTACATCTCTTGGTGGTGCTTTGGATGATTCACAATATGCATAAAGCAGCATTTGAAAAAAAACCATTCATGCAAAGACCATTATAATCATAACTTATTTATTTCTTTAATTGACTATATTTTTTTCATTGTATACAAGATTTAATGTATAAAACCACTAACAAACAGAATTCCTAGACTTGGCAGCCATTGGTTACCGTTAATAAAATTTTCAACAGTAAAGTATTTAAATTCTTTAGAATTTTTGGCAATATGATACCCAGACCATTTAAGCCTTCCTGTTATATTGGCTCTTGGGCCACGATTAGCATACTCCAAAAAATGCAACATGTATAAGCTTTTCTTATCACCTTTTGGAAGCCATTCTTCAGGGTCAATCAATTTGTCAAGGAAACATTCCATGACAATAGTTTGTGAATAACTGAACCACAGCCTACCTAGAAATGATTTGATTTGTGGGCAAGGTTGAAGGTCTTTGTCAGCCCTAATGGAGCAATTGTGTAGCACTATTCCGGTATCTTCCCCTTTTCCACGACCTTGGGCTGTGATTACATTCTTGGCATCTTCTGTATACTTCCTCGCGTAAATGTTATTGCAATCCTTCATTGCAAAAACTTAAGCTTAGGATTACAACTTGTCTGTTGCAATATTTAGAATTTATTGCAACGAGATCTTTGTGTTACATAAACCTATTGCCTCGGAGTTCATTACTACGACTCGCAACAACTTTTTCGTCATTGCAATAACACCTTATTGCAACGAATTTGTAGCTAATGCAATGATTATTCCCGTTATAACAAGCTCTTTTTTCTTTTTCTTTTTTCTTTTTTTTTTTTTTTCTTTCTGGTAGTGTCTTATGCTGTCTATTTTATTTGAATATGGATTGGCTGGGCCACAGAAACAAATTTTGGACCTCTCTTTTTCAACCAGTGGGGAAAAAAACACTTACTATCACAATCCTAAGCTTAGGTTATAAATAGAGTGATCCTTCTTTGTGATTACAAATTCGTTGCAATAAAGTGTTATTGCAAAGACAAAAAAGTCATTGTGAGCCATTGTAATAAACTCCAAAGCAATGCATCAGAGTACTTCATCAAATTGATATGTCCAAAAACACAAATATATATACATAACATGTTGAGTTTACAATCAAACACATAGTTTCAAAAGTAAATATACACAAATATATACACAAATTGTAAGAAAAGTTCCTTCCAAAAAGTGATATCTATGCATGCTTCACAACCATTTCATTGGCCTCCACCCTATAAAATTAAAAAAAAAAAAAAAAAAAAAAAAAGGAAATATGTATAAAGAAAGACCAAAATTAACATTAGTAAAAGTAATAAAAAAAATGACATGTCAATTAAAGCAATAACAAAGAATGTGGTTTTAAATAGAATAGAATAGAGGAAAAGAATACAGGTGACCACCCTCATTAATCCATTGAGAATTCATAGCCAACCGTAAAATTTTTAGACTAAGATTTTGTTGTTATGTGAGTATATATAACACAATATTAATATCATTTAAATTGTCAAAAAAAAGGTTTTAACTAGATTAATTAATATTTTGCATAAAGTTACAACAAATATATTGGTTTTGGGCATGCCGTATAAGAAGAATTTTGGTGTTTATTCGGATTTTTGGTAAATCAGCCTTAGATAAATTAATGAAAGCAATTCTATCACAAAAAAGAAGTGATTTAAACAAAAAGGCACCGTTTTAATTATCTTAATTAATTAATAAATAAATATTTATTTGATGTGAAACCCGGCTTATCATAGGCCTTCCTGACTTGGGCATGCCGTATAAGAAGAATTTTAGGTTTATTCAGATTTTTTGGTAAATCAGACGTAGATAAAGTAATGAAAGCAATTCTATCCCAAAAAAGAGGTGATTTAAAAAAAATGCATCGTTTTAATTATCTTCGGTGTATTTTCATGGTATGGTTTTAGACTAAAGAGAAAATTTTTATTTTAGCCCTTGTAATTTAGGGGTGTGATAAATTAAACCTCTATAATTTCAAAAATAATAAATTACACTTTATTATTACAAATAATAACAAACCAAAACTTATAGTTTTCAAAAATAACAAATTTGTTGATTTTCAGTACTGTTGACTCATTTCATGACCTACGTGTAAGTTTAGAAGAGAACTCTCTCATGAGAATATGCTTCTAATTTGTAACCATACATCGGAACAAAAGCTTCAACCATAGAGACATCAACAAATCTTCAAGGAGTTTTGAAATGATCGAGAGATCAATTTAAAAATGATGTATTGACTTACGACAATAAGTAATTTAGAACGTGGAAGGCAAGATTTTGTAGTTGTTAGCAAGTGTGTAGAGCCCAGGTACTTAGTCTGAGTACATGTATGAGAAGTCGTGTGAGTATACTCATATGTACCACAACAACGTTCTATAGTGGACTTACTGATTTGGGCTTAGCCTCAAATTATTTTTACCATTTAAAGTTTTTACTCCATGAATAAATATTGTGTGGGTGTGCTAGTTCTCCAATGTTTTGCTTGTGTTTATCCATGTTTTATATTATGCTTGAAGATTAGCTAATAAAAACCCAGTTTAAGTCATTAATAAATTATTAAAATAGGCCGTAGTTAAGCTGATCAGGGGCTTGAAACACATTTCTCAAAATTAAACCATGAGATTTAAAATAAACTTCAATCTGTTTAAGGGATGCTGATTGGGGTTTAACATAAGTTTAAGGTTTAATTTGTTATTTTTTTAAACTATAAGATTTAATTTTTTTATCTTATAAAAAAAAGATAAAAAATATAATTTATTACTTATAAAAATATGAGGTTTAATTTGTTATTTTATTTTTTTAATTTCAGGATTTAATTTATTTCTTATAAAAATGTAAGGTTTAATTTTTTATACCCCATATACTATAGGGTTTAAAACGAAGTTCACCTTACATATAATTAGATTCTCAAATCAACTTACTTAATTTTGAGCACAAGTCTACTGGTGATATCAAAGACTTAAGGTTTAAATCTGTTATAATTAACTAGCCTAAATTTAATGTACTATGACTTATTAAAATTTAATGCACTATAACTTACTTGTAATGAGAGTAAAGTAATTCTTTTTTTTCTTTTTTTTTGATAAACAGTAATTCTAATCTTATTTGTAGTGTAACTAGAATAACAACATGATTGATATGATTGATTTATAAAGTGCTTTTCAGCTATTTACATTGGCCATCAAGTTCAATAAATTTGAATGTACCTCCACTTTCTTTTTATTTATTTTCCTTTTTTTTTCTCTCTCACTTTTAATCGCAATATAAATTTTACGCTCAATTTGTCTTGAAGTAAAATATTCTTAAATATAAAAAAATTTTACATGTAAAAAAATTTCAGTAAAATATTTTCAAGTATTTAGAATGACATGTAAATTTTTTCAAGCAAATCACCAAACCTCCAATACCAGTTTTTGGCACAACGGATCTGACCACTGAATTGTTAGTACTAGTTGCCAACCAAAGGTCTAATCAGATGGGTGGAATTGTGGCTCCAATGACCAAACTATCAACACTGGTTGCTAGAGCTGCCTGTTGCTAAAATGGTGGCTCTAGCCATCTGACTACCAACACCAATTGCTCAACCCATTAGACCAGTGACCTAGACCTAGTATCAAGATGGGGGAAGGGAAGCCACTATGTATTTTTGTAAAACGATTTACCATATTTTTAAAGGAAAAAAACTTTTATAACTTTTTATAAAGAATTTTTTGGCCAATAGAAAATATTTTACAAGTTTAACCACTATTTTAATGCAAAGAAACACCTGAAACTGTTACTTTAAAACAAACAGCATTAATATGCTATCATAATTCTGTCCTAATTAACATGGTATTGGCATTAATTAGGAGCAGGCTTCTATCTAGTTGCCCAATGGCTGTTAATGCGCACATCCCTCATCATGATCTTATCCTCAGTTGATTCCTTCTAAATCCTGCAGTGACGCTACCCTCAGTTGATGTCTTCCAAAAAATGGTGCTTCCCTCCGTTAGATATTGGTGTCATCAATCATCATCCTCTGACTATTGTTCTTCGATAATTACTACCGCAATTGCCATCTGTCTCACATATGTCATCCTCGAGCCATAAATATATCCTCTACCATAGGCCACCGATATAGCCATCCTCCAGCCATAGTATTCGTCCTCTGGTCACCTTGAGTTATAGAGGATGTTAGTGATATCAAGACCACAAGAGGTGTTATAACTAGTCTAAATGTAAATATGTAATGCACTATGATCTATTGTAGTGTTAATAAATTAATTCTAAACATACTTGTATACAAGTAAAGTAACCTCATGTTTAGTTTATGGTTAGTCTAGGATTAGTATGTCTATATAGTCCTAATGGGTTCATTATAACACAGCTCAAGATAATAAAAATGTGATTACTCAATGGCTTTTTATTGTAATTGTAAACCATTAAGCCGAAAAATGTTACTTTACTTCAAACTTCAATTCTAATAAAATAATTAAGCATGTAAATAATGGATCATGCATAGGAATTTTACGATATGTGAACATATGTTACGAAAAAGAAAGATTAATTAATATCACCTTCTTATCTTTGGGAGCATAGATGAGGAAAAGAGTCACAAAGATGAGCTGTAAAACGACACCAATGCCATTGACTGTCTCAAGACGCAATCCACCAGGCTTGAGATGCCCATATAGAATGTCCACAAACATGCTTTCAATAGCGTGGCCATATATGGAATGCCATTGTAATTCACAGTTCATTTCTTCTTCATCACCACCAACCAAAATGTCTTTCTATAAGAAAGGAAAAGATAGCAAAAGAAATAACTTAATTCTATGTTACCCAAGCTTCACGCTTAAAAGATAAACGCTTGGCACAAAGACAACTTCTAAGACTTGCATGATTTCAAGTCATTCTACTTTCTACGTTTGCAAAAACCTTTTGATACCAATAAACATCTTGAAATTGTTTGCTGTTTTTTTCTTTTTGGAACTTTGGCAATGCGTAATGACAACTGACACTTTGTTGATCTCAAGCTAAAAAAGTGGTGTTTCTCCAAACTGTTCCCAATCAAACACAAGAAAAGTTTTTTTTTTTTTTTTTATATTAAATCTCCTCAACTGTCATGTCGGGAAATATATCCTAAAAGTGGTAATTGATTGTATATTATCTCCAAGAGTGGAGTATCCACTTCCATGTTGGTAGAATTTGTTAATAAGTCTCTGTATGTATAATATATAGTGCTAATACATTCACAATGACCAGCATGCATGTAACACTAACATGTAGTATTTAATATCACTGTTGCACTTAATCGGAATTGTCAGCCATGAAACTTTTGATAATTTGTATCACTCTCTCCACCACATTGGATTCAGGTTCACTTCTGCTAGCTTGGGACTAGATGGACCAAATGGATTCATCAAGAAGTGGTCTTTAGCGCCTCCAATTGGAAGAGACAACCTCCAAAACCTGTTGTCAATAGGATCAAAAATAGCAATATTACTATGTGCCCGAAAATCAGTTATGAAAATAAGCAGACTAAGTTTTTCTCCCAAACCAATATTAGATTAGATGAATCTCCTCCAACTTCTAACGAAGCCATTCTATTAACCACCCACTTGTACCTTAATCTTATTATCCTCATATCATTTAAATAAGTCACATTATTGTTAAATAGGTTTAATATCTTAAAATGCACACAATTCATTATTATATATTAAATAATGTGTTGAAGAAACTTTTCTCCAAATCATTTTTTTTTTAAATAAAATTGTGTCAAATATAAACCATCTATATTCTATATCTATATCTATATCTATATATCTATATATATATATATATATATAATAGCAGAAGCTGAGAGAAAATGAGTTCCTAAAATTAAGGAGATAATGACAAATAGGAAAAATGACCATTTAAAATGCTGCCACGTTTATAATTTTTTCTTTAAAAAACCGTAAGTTGCGTCCGGAAGACTCACCTATACACCTGTTCAACCCAAAACAATCATAATAAAAGCCACTAATTGGCCCGCATGTTACACCTGTTCAGCCCAAAGCAAACGTAACAAAAGCCATCCATTTCTCACACCGAAAGGGTTTTAAAGTTACAGAGACGGTTTGCTAAAAGAGGAAAAACACAAAAGAACAAAGAGAGACAGAGAGATTTCGTAAACTGCAGAAGAACAAAGATTGAAAGAGAGATCGAAAACATTACAAAAGAGAGATCGAAAACAAATGAAGAACAGAGATCGACAAAGAGATAAATTTCAGGGCAGCCATCACCGTTATGCAATCGGAACCGTTACCGGTGAAGGTTTTCTTTATTCTTTTTAAAATTACATGATAAATATGATTTTATATTTGATTGTTTCGATTTAGGCATTTGGGTTAGATTTGGTTTTGTTCAAGGTTATAAGATTAAATTTGGTTTATGGGTAGGGTATATGTGTTGCTTTGGATTTATTTAACTCTCTCTTGGATTCAATTGTAGATTTCATTTGTAAATGATTGATTTCAATTTCAAATCTATGTAATAAAAAATTAAAGGGTTTTTCTTAAACTTTTCTTTTTCTAGGTTTGTAGGTGGAAAGGCAAATCCTTGGAAGCAATGCAAGTCTGATTAGAAGCGGTACTACCAGCTATAGTTTCCACTCTATTGGAACAATCACTGGTAATTTTTTTTTTTTAATTGAATATTAAATATGCTTTATGCTTGAATTGGTTTGATTCTTAGGTACCTGGATTAGAATTTATTTTGTTTTCATTTAGGTATTTGGGTTAGGATTTATTTTTTCTATATGTTTTTGGGTTAGATTTGATTAGTTTATATTAGATTTCCTTTTCACTGTACAAGGGACGTTAAAAGGCAGCAAGAGAGAGAAGAGCAAGAAAAAAAAATTGCAGACACAGAAGGTTCAAGCTATGAGAGGCTTCAGTTCAACTTTGAAGTTAACAAAGAAGACAGAAGGGTTTTTCTTGATATGATATGAAATTTAGTCTCTTTCTCTCTTTATCTCTTTTTTTTTTTTTTTTTCCAAAATTTTTTCGTGCTCTTTGTTCAGTTCTAAATTTTGGATATCATAGTTTTTTACTGCGCAAATGTTAATGTTTTATTATTTATTGGCATTGTTTTAGGCACTTACGAAATATCTTCAGCCTACAATTCAAATGCTATCAGGTACTAGATCTCTTGGAGATAGCAAAAGATATCACTTTCTTACTCTTTTTCATAACAATCACGACTCCAAAGTCAAAACAAGGCAATGTTTTTGCCAAACAAACTTCTACTTCTCTTATTGTGTATGCTGTGTTTATATTCAATAGCTACTTTAATTAATTTCTTCTAAAGAAAAACCCATACAATATATCCCCTTTTTTTAAGTGGGCTAGGTTACTATGATTTCTAGAGAGAGAAATATGCCAATATGTCTATTTTTTTAATGCAAATCTCTTTTTCTCTCCTTGGAAGACTGACAATCACTATTTGGTTTCTCTATCCCAAAAAACTATATATATAAAAAAAGTTATTTTTGTACTCGAATAAATGCATGAATGTGTGACGAAACCCAAATACCTAAATGCTTTGGTATCTTTGTATCTATTTTATTGTTAGTTTCTATCACTCATACCGTTGAATTGTTTTGGAACATTGTGCACTGATCTTAATTTCACTGAATTTTGCATATAAACTCATGTTGCTATTGCATATAACCTCATGTTTAAGTTGTTTTTCATATTAATAAGTAGTGTGGTACTCAATTAAGGTAGATCAAGATGTTTTATCATATTTAGGTGGGGGCAGACTCATTACATGACTTTGAGTGTCCATATTCAGAATTAGCAACATATGTGCACCTTGACGGTAAGTGTGAACTATAATATGTTGACATTTACTGGCTGCGTTAATGGTTGAATGATGAAATTTAAGTGGGGAGAAACTAGCAATGATGAACACTGGAGTGGAGGATTTTTTTTTTTTAAATGTATTTGAACAATGATAATTGGTATCAACTGTTTAGCGCACATTTTTCATAACTAAAACTTTTTGTTTTTTTCTTTCGTACATGCCTGCTTTTTGCTTCCTTTTAAAGGTTACAAGATGCTATATGGGATGGATGTTGTCTACAAGAGTGAAGTAGAAGGATATCTTCCTTTATTGTTTTGGGATGTTATTCTATTGGGTCAAATATTTATAAATTTTACCATTTACCTAGAGATGGTGTCTTTAGGAAAAGTCTTTAAAAATTTCATCCACAATCCATCTGTTTCGAAGTTATTTTCTTAGAACAATGCTCACTCCTAAATCAATGTATATATATTCTTGATTCTTGATATGCAGAGTATTAACAAATTAACTGTTTTTAAATGGATAACATTAGAACTTCGTTTTGATCCAGTTTAGTCTTAGTGTCCTATGAGCATTCAACGTTACAACCTTATACCCAATTCATGACATGCATGTGTTTGCGCTTGCACCCAATTAGTGACCAACAAATTGGATAATTTATGATATAATAATCCTTTGAGTTTTATAGAGTGCAACTCAATGCATCATTTTATGTTTTATGCTAATGCTATTTTTTTGTGAATATATATATATTTTTAAAAATTTGCTAGGTCTTAATTGCTACTTAGAGCCAAAGTAGTTGAAAAAAAGGTAGAGACAAATAAGAAAATGAATATTGGTGAAATTGAGAAAAGTGCAAATATTATCAAGGTCCTAATGAAATAGGAGTTGATGGAAAAGGACAATGGTAGGAAGCATCAAGAAATTGAAAACCAAATGTACACAGCTCAAGGAAAGAGCAAGGCAATGCAGATTTATATTGGTACCAGCTCTTATCTTTTAATGATTGGTATTGAGAAAAATTCTATAATAGAAGACTTGGTTAGGCCTACCATAGCCACTTTCTTTGCACTTACATAGGCTTGGACATTTGATCTTGAGGGACCAATTTTTAGTTTCAATCAATGCAAGTACAAAATAAGGATTGGTTTTAAGGGATCTATTTCTTTCTCCCCCCTACCTCAAGATATATTTTTTGTTTGACTTTGTATTCTTGGAATTAATTGTCCTCTTTGCAATATAAATTGGGGAGTTACAATGAGAATCCTATAATGGTGATGAGGTGTTTTGTATTTTCCTCATTATGTTTCATTTGAATATATTTCATGCATAAACACAAATTAAGATGGATTTTATAATGTCCTAAAACAATAAAAAATAAAGTTTAAAAAAAAAATAGGGAAGTTTGTTTTCTTTTTGTTTTTTTCTTTTTCTCTTTGTCTTTTTGTTTCTTTCAATTCATTTTTTTTTTTTTTACTCAGGGTACTGAGTTTGTGGTTGCATGTTTAAGGAAACACAAGCTCGGGAAAATCAAATCTTCAACTTTATTAGTTGTGGTGCAAAATACTAAACTGAAGGGGGAACAGCCACCGGGCAATGAATATCAAACCCTTCTTCTGTATCTAAAGAGGTACTAACTAACTTTGTTTATTCATTTTTTGTTGTTGTTTGGTAATGGTTTTTTTGCTAATCAGAGTAGTTTGTTTGTTTTGGTTTGATTTCTTTATTGGTTAAGATATTTACTGACTCACACCGTTTCTATAATTTATAACTTAGTCTTGCATCATGCGGGTACAATGATGAAAACATATGTCACATTACATTTAAAAATTTCCATGCGCTGGTACATCTGCAAGCTCATTACTTGCTCTATATAAAACCTTTCTAAATAGGCTCAACTATTCAAGTAGTTGGTTGCAATCCCTCGGTGCTTTTACTTATTTGTGCTTATTTTGTCTTGGGTGTAATTTTTGGGTGGTTTCATGTTGCAAAACATTCATCTCATTCCCATTTGGAACAAGCAAACTATGTGTTTGATAAAATGTCTTACTCACTTTTGCAAGTTCAAGTCAACTTCACACAAACACTAATGTTATAGCTAAGTTAATTATGCCATACATTTGACTTCCAAATTTCATTTTCTCATGTTCATTAATGGTTTAATGTTGTGTCTATGGAGGGCTACAGTACAATTACAATTCCAATGTCACATGCAGCCAAACTGATTTCAATGTCTGCTTTGACCATACAGAAGCTGCCAATGCAATTGTTGCGTCCAAAGTACTCTTTACTAACAGTGACAAAGTGAGGTTTGCTGGGCTATTTTTCTCTTTCCTTTCTCAATTCCTCTAATAGTATTTGAAGAAATCCTTGAACCAAATTTCCCCTACCTCCGTCCAAAAATTTCTGCCTTTGCAAAATTGTTAAGATGGACATGCAATTTATATTGGAGTTACACGCGCCAAATGTGTGACACATGCAAATTAAGGAGATGTTTTATTAGTTAGTTAGTGCCAAGAACTTACAAATCTTTATTCTTATTTTAATTAGAATGTAATAATGCTGGATTTTTAATGGATTGTAGCGTTTGGGTAGTAATGAGCTTGAGGGAGGGCATCCATTTTATTATATTAACAGTTCATAGAGAACACATATATGGCTCATTGATCTTACTTTCCTAACATTTTTTTCCCTCATAGATAGAGCTTAAATTTTTATAAGCAAAACTAATTAAGTTTTGTGTTATTTCAATATTGCATAGCATGGGGTAAGTTTGTCTAATTCCCATTATTAGTCGAAAATTTTATGAAGACTTTGTGGCTGAATGAGTTTCAAGATTCTAATTTTAATAAGCTGGGTGTTGTTTTTATGTGTTTTAATTCAAGTTGTGACCAAACGATAATTGGAAAAAAATTTCTCCTAATTTTAATGGTTTGGTTGCGGGAAAAATGAGCAATGCATTTATGCTTCAATGTAGCACGGGTGTCATAATCTGCAAATCATAAACCTAGGTGAATTCTATTCCATATTCCCTTTGGTGGAAGAATTGACTGGATTAGTAAAATACTAATGTTTTGGCATGCCTTATGAACTCCTTTTTTCTTTTAGGTGAATATTGATATTGGGACTGGTATAGTAAGCAATTCTAATTGAATATTTAACTGCAATTATTAGAATTGGAAAAAATGTGTGTATGTGTATGTGTTGATCATCCTTATGTTTGGTTTATTGCTTTACCATGAAGCTGCAATTTATATTAGACACACTTAATTTTGAAAGTGTCTAATATAATACTTATTAAACAAAGTATAGAAAAAATGGAGACATACAATGTAAGCCCACTTCCCCCTCCACATATGAACCAACTAGAAATTCTCAAACTCAATAAAAGTATGACAATCCTGCTTACCTAACAAGTCTCTTGCATAAGCAACTATGGTGTACAATTAAATAATGTGCCAAGAAAAAGAGATATTTTAAAACTTGAAAAAAGCAAAGTTACTATCCATTATTGTTCTTATTATCACAATTCGTTTGTCACTAATGAATAATTATTTGAATGATAATATATACTTTCTTTTACTTTTGGAGAGAAGTTCCGGGGCAATGCAAGATGGACTCAAGGGATTCCTTGGGCTGACACTTAATTGAAATGGCCAGTACAAGTTATATCCCATGAAGAAGTACTCCAATGTATATAGTTTTAGGTATTGGACACTATATGCTTAAATATACTATGTTATTAAATAAAGTTCATTAATATAAAGTTCATTAATATTTTAAATGATCCCGTGCATTGCGCGGGTTAAACACTAGTAATGATAATAGATTGAGAACAGGTCTCACCGATTTCTGTTACTCTTGCAAAAGGTATGTGTTATAATTTGATTATTCAACTAATGATAGATCATGTCACAGCATTAATAGTTATTTTTTATCCTCTCACAACTAGTCACCACTTGTTCTCTGTATGATAGTGTACTAATGTACTTTATATGAAATTGTAATACATGCAGGATAGCACCTTATAGTGTTTGCTTAATGCTTGGTGGATCCTTGCCTCAATGGAAAATTATTAGTTATTCTCGGAATACCATAAATGCGTACTCTTTCATCTCACATGAATGGTGGATCTCACCATGAATTTAATTAGTGTGACCCACTATTCATGTGAGAGGAGGAAGTACACATTTATGGTATTCCGGGAGTACACAATAATTTCCCATAACGATCACATTGATACATATATATAGCCAAATAATAATAATAATAATAATAACAAATAAAGATGACATTGATTGTTTATACAATCCCCCGGGCCTGTAATGGTTTCCACCTATTCGACCAACAAGAAAATTAAAAAACTAGGTACTTTTTTTTTTTAATTAATTTTATCCACTAGTTGAAAATAGGAAACCGAAAAGATTGGTGTGACCATTAATTTATAATCAGTTGTCAAGGACAATGTAAAAGGAGAAAGTTTTTCCTATCACTTGAGTTGGCTGTGTGCCTGTGTTACGTATGTTCTTTTTCATCCTTAATTTAACAACAATCTCAGATGCTTCCAAGGAATTTGATTAGAACTAGCTTGGTAAAGAAGAAGCACTTAATCCAAATGCCGCACACGGTTTTGGAGTAGATCGTGATTAAAATACTAAATGTTTGACACATGGATGGAAAAAATGATGTTTTTAGAGGTCAAAGAAATTTTAAAAAAGAATTGGTAAAATCCCACTTCTCACACCCAACAAAAATCTGATTGCTTTTTATTATTTTATAAATATAAATAAAAATCCCATGAAGATTTTTTAAATCATTTAATTGTACGCAATTTTTCTTACAATACAAATGAGACCAACATTTAATATATTCATTGTTACCTATGAGTCTATGATAATAACATTATGTTAACTCTAGCATGTACGGTTATATTTAAAAATAATTACTAGTAGATACATATCAAACATCCTTACCTAGCTAGCCCTATGTCAAAAAAAAAATCTATACCTAGCTAATTTTAATATTATTATTTTCGTTTTTGAATTTTTGCCAATTCATAAAAAGAAAATCTTGTAAAGATATCATTTACTAGAGAATACAAATTACTTATTCTTTTTTTTCTTTCCTTTTAATTTCTTTTCTTTTCTTTTTTCTTTTTTTTTTTTTTTGAGAAGAAAAATTACTTATTCTTGATTGCTCTAATTCAGTAAGAAAAAAGAATTTAGTTTTTTAATTTATTTATATTAGCTTTTACTTTTTGAACATGATTGTTTTAATTATTTCATTTTTCACATAAGTTATGGAATTTTTAGTTAATATGATAATATATTGAAATTAAAGACAGCTTTTTTACTTTTTCATGTAAAATAATGTCGTTCACTTAATACACACTCTGTTAACCATATGTCAAGGACAAGTCTCATATAAAGTAGTTACAAGCCATGCATCATATAAATATGTCATGTTAATTAGATTAACTCACAATCTTACTTTATAATCAAGCGACAACAAACAAAAACAAAAATATAAAAATCAAGTGCCATAATTTCAAAAAAGAAGTTTTATGTGGATTTTATAATTATTAAACTAATATGTAGTTTAGTTATTGTCAGAAAAATGTGCGAAGTGTTTCTTGTTGGAAGATCAGTCATTGATTTTCTGATAGCATATGTTGTACATAGCATATTGGCAAGATTGAGTACTAGCTCCATACCTGTTATACATGTCCAAATTCCAAAATACTTCACATGGCCTCTCTTCCTCTGACCTAGTCTTCACACTCCCACCAAAAAAATGGAGCCAAGAGCACATAACCTCTCACCCGAACAGGCTCCAATAAAGGCGACTCTAAGAATTTTGTTTAAGGAGGTCATTAAAAAACTTAAATGAAAAAAATTTAATAAAAAGAGAACTTGAATATATCAAGTTATCAACCAAATAAAAAATAAAGTTTTACAATTTCCTTCCACAAGTTTTCAAATTTTGAATTGTTACATGATAATTCATTATAAGTATTTATTATCATTGTGGGTAGCTATGACTATTTAACTTTGTTAAGTTTGTCTAACATTTTTATTTTTATTTTATGCAGTTGTTATTATTTATTTGTCTTTGTTTCTATAAAAATATTTTAAACTAAATGAATAAACTTAACTCATTGCCTTTGTATTAATTATTGACACACACAATTACACTCATTCATACATATATAATACATTACATGTCTACTTAACCAATCAAATACTTGAACAATCACTAACTTTACAATTTTTTTCTTAAATTTTTCTGACTTTATAACAAAAAGTTATTATAACATAATAACAATACACACAAATGCAATAAACCCTCTCTGTTTCTGAATTACTAAATTATATAAAGTTATATTATATTTAGGGTTATGTTAACGGATGCTCTTAGGATAATTGTTATATTTCCAATGAAAGTAGGATCAAAATATTTCTCTTATATTTATATTGTACACACAAACTTCCACACACATTATTATTTACCCAAATAACATTATAAGGAAAAGTAATATTCACAATCAATATTCGACACATTCACGCACATATAATATAACTTTTTAATAAAAAATGACACTTACAATTACAAACACTTACTCTTACTCTTAGAGTTGGAAATACTTGTAATACTTGTATACAAAATTTAAGTCAAAACATGTAAAAATAATATTTTTAAGAATAAATTAAAATATTAAACTAACAAAAAAAATTATATATATATAAAAAAATAAAAAATAAAAAAACAAGTCGGGGTTCATTTGAACCCCCCTGATCAAAGTGTAGCGCCTTTAATTCAACCAAACCCACACCAAGCCTAAGTGCTACACGGTGAGCCACGTTCCCACCAGAAGAGTCACCCATTACAAAAACCCTATCAAAGTCCACAACCCCATCACCCAACCACGTATCACAACCAATGTCGCCATGCATGGCTAGGGTTTGTAACCATTTTAGAGAACTCATTGCATCATCTATGGCTGCCGGTAGCCTATGCTCCGGGGCAAGCCTATAGTCTAGTGCAACTACGAGGACTCCAAGCCCGGATGCAAGGCGGTGACATATGTTGTGAAAGTTGGGAAAAGTACGTGACGCAAAGCAGAAACCACCGGCATGAATGTAGTATAAGACAGGAAGCTTGGTGAGTGAAGCCAATGTGGGCTTGTAAAGGCGTAGGTGAAGATTGTGGTGCTTGTCAAACACGTAGTCTTTCCAAAGAACGGAGCCATCATCAATGACAGGGATGTTAAAGTTTATGTTGGTTGAGCGTGAAATAGAGCCATCACTATAGAGCTTCAAGAAACTAAAGCAATCTTCAACTACATGAGGAAGAGAACCCATCTCTCAAATCTCAATAGCTCTATTTTTTTTTCTATGTTTTTTTTTTTATAAGAATACTGTAACTTTCGTTAAGAAGAAGATAAAAACAATATATGTTGAAAATGGGTAGATGATATAACTGCTGATTTGGCTCAACAGGAGTATAGCAATAATAAATTCTAAGTTTCAGCTTTTAAATGTATATAGATAGATAAATATGTATTTTTTATAATTTTTTTTACTTGGTTTTTTCTTAAAATAATAAGTGACTAATGCAAATGTAAAACCCGATAAAGGGAAATTTTCATCAATTGAGTAACTATTTTGAAACTCACTTTGACCCACTCAGGTCATGGTTCTCCCAAAGCAATCTTAATATTCCTCAAAAAGCCTTTTATTCCTTACTGTCATAATCCTAATCACACCACCAGCTCCCTCGGGTCCAAGGCTTTACAAGGAAGAAACACAAGAGCTTAGGATATGTACTCCTTTATATCCCTTAATTATCACTAGTAAGAGGAAGGTTTTCTCAAAACCAATTTCTAGATTCCAAGGAACGAAATTCCATTATAGCATGTCATAAAATTTCACAAAACCAATCTTGATTGACATTTGGGCTTGCTTCCCTTGAATTTCATAACAGCCTTTTGGAATATACAATGTTGTCTATTGCTCTCCTGCCGAAGATGAAGCTCGCCTGAAGTGGATTAATGAGTTCATATGGGAAAGGCTTCATATGTCTGGCCAACAGTTTAGTAACAACCTTGTAAAGCATGTTAAATTAACCAAGAGGCTAAAAGTATCCAACATTTTCTGCTTTCTCTCTCGTACACTTATCAAAGAATAATGCTAGAGATACAAACTATTTTATAAAAATTTTACAAATTGCTAATGTAGTGAGTGATTATTGATAAACAAAATAGTTACATTAATTATGGGCCTTAATGAAAACCAATAAGAAGTTTGTCACATCAATATTTTGTAAAAATATTGTAAAATAGTTTGTGACTATAGCATTACTCTTTATCAAATTTTACATGTCAGAAAAAATCAAAGAAACTTCTATATACAATGGAGAGAAGATGAATCCATAAATTCCTTTATTACAGTTCAGAAATTTTTATTCTTACACAAAAAAGAAATATGAATGCATAATGAAATCTTTTTACAACTCAAATTAAACAAAACTTCTAAATTATTTTAACAAATATTAATCCTCATGGCCTATAAGCATCTCTACTACTTGGTTCATGCTAGGTCTCTCATCCCTGTCCTCTGCCACACATTGCAAGGCCACTTTGACCAAAAGTTCCATCTTAACCTTGTCATATTTGCCAAACATCATGGGATCTATAATTTCTTCAATCCATGACTTCCTTGTTGCAGTTCCAATGTTAATATACTCTTTTACCAAAGTGACCAACCTCTTATGCTCTCTTGTCTCTCCACTATCAGAGGTATGGATGCCACTTGGGCTCTTTCCAGTCACCATTTCCAACAGCACAATTCCATAACTGTAAACATCCACTTTAGAAGTAATTGGAAGATTGTAAATCCACTCAGGAGCCATGTAACCTCTAGTTCCCCTCATCCTTGAGAAGCTTGAATGATCATTCATGCTTCTACTTACTAGTTTAGACAAGCCAAAATCTGCTACTTTTGGTTGAAAGTTGGAATCTAGCAATATATTCTGAGGCTTTACATCACAATGTAAAACCCACTCTAAGCACTCTTCATGCAGATAAGCTAAGCCTTTTGCAGTGCCCACTGCTATTTCAAACCTCTTCTTCCAATCAAGTGCATTAGAACTAATATTTTCAGCTAAAGATCCATGTTCCATGTACTCATACACCAGAAGCTTATGCTTTCCCTCTGCACAATATCCCCACATCTCTATTAAGTACATGTGGTTCAACATGCCAATGGTGCTTACTTCAGCTAGAAATTCTGCTTCTCCTTGGTTAGCTTCATCGAGTCGCTTGATTGCTGCAACCCGCTGATCAGGCAGTACACCTTTGTATACTGTCCCTCCTGCTCCTCGCCCAATCACTTCTTTGAATCCCCGCGTTGCCTTTCTTAGCTCATCAAAGGTGAATCGCTTAAATTTAGTTGTGAGGAGATATCCTTGTGAAGTAGGATCTGGGTTAGGATGTTTACTAGTTCTTAACAAGAATAACCAGACCAGCAAAACACAAGTCACCTCCATACCTCCCACTGCAGTGGCAAACCAAAGCAAAAGCTTTACGGTCTTATTTTCATACGTTCTAATGATTTGCTTGGATAGGTTGGCCGAACATTGTAACTTGAATTCGTCATCAGGAATCTTGCTATAAAAAAGACCAGCTTTTGGTAGTCTTAAATAAAAATCTCCAACAAAATTTGGCGATTGGTGTCCACTCATTAGTAGATACTTGGGGTAACAATTATAGTAACCACTACCTTCATTGTAATTATACTGGAAGCCATTGCAGTCACACCTATTCAGGCACTGTTCTTGACAAAATTGAAAGGTAACATTCTGATGGAAGAACATATCTGAGCCATAGAATTCAGCACGAGCAAGTTGGACAAAGCTAGACTCATCTGTATGGTTGCAAGGGATGCTGAATTCTGGTTCACAGCCATAAGACCAATCAGTCTGATCTTTAAGCTTGAAGCCCTGCAAGCAAGTGCATCTCCTGCCAGAAACAGGATCATAACTGCAAAGACTATTAGGTCCACATATGCCGTGAATCCTGCATGGGTCAGAGAAGGCTTGCCATGTTACAACCCAATCCCAACTCCCATTCATCTTTTGCAGGCTGTATAATCGCAGGTTGCCATCAGGGTCAAGTGTTAATCGTCTGTGAGTTACCACACCAAAATCTGTTGCATTGAATTGAAAATTATCAGATGACTCAAAATAACCCAAGTCGTGTAGTAGTGCAAGTCTACTAGTATTGTACATAGATCTTCCAGCTTGTCCAGGGTCTGTAAGCCATGGATCCGGCCAGTAGAGACTGGACATTGTGGGACCTTGGAAAAGCAGGCGGAGCACATTATCATTGTCAAAAAAGAGCTTATAGTTGCCAGAAGAATAGTCATCTTGGCTTTTTCTTGAGATAAGGCTCGACATCATGGTGAGTGCTTGTTGAGGTAGAAGCGAATCTGATGGTGAATCAAAGCTTTGCCAGATGACAATACCTTTGGAATTATGAAGAACGAGATTGCCTGTGTTTTGGAGCTGTAGTTGCAAATTGGTGACCTCTAATGAGGTCAAGTCTGCTGCTTTAGTTGTCCAAATGGCGATACCAAGTGAATTGGTTAGTATAAGCTGGCCGTCTGCGAAAATAGAAAGCACGGAACCTCTTCCATTAACAGGTTCATCTCGGTTTGCCATCCAAACAACCGTGGGAGTTGAGGACTTGTTCAGCAATATGGCAAAGCAAAAAGCATTATCTCCAACAGGGAAAAACCCCGCAGAGAATTCACCATTTTCTGAAACCAATTTGTCACTTGGTTTCTCAACTGATAGAGATGTGCCTCTAAGAGTGTCTAATGTATTAGATGAAGATAGAGAAAGAGTTTGTAGCAGACATAAAAGAAGGAAGAAAATTGAGATATCCATAAGGAAATGCAAGAGGTATTGCACGATTGAGATCTTTCTACTACTTAAATATTCTTCGTCATATATAATTGAAGAACGAAATCTGAACTGCTCACTTGTTGAAATAATCTTTCTACTTGTTTGCCTGCTCGCTAGTTGCGCACACCAAGACTTTTTATGATGTATTGCCAAGAAAATATAAACAAAAAATAAATAGATAAATAAATAAAACAAGGCAAAAAGACTCTGCATATGGACCAACTTCTAAATGAAAATTTTCTATACGTGATTTAAAAAAAAAAATCTAGTTTCTGCATACCATTTTTTTTTTTCTTGAATATTTCCTGCAAACCGTTCATTATGATGGCTGATTGTATTCACATTCCAGCAAACATTTAATATTGATTTGTTGACTCGTTACGTGCTTGGTCCAATTTAGATAAGCCTGAGGACATTGTTTTATATACCAAAATAGTATATCTATACCTCTCCACATGGCATAGGAAGATTCTTGATTTGGAGGGCAAATCAGCACAATCAAAAGTCTTGTCTAACCACTGAGTAAATATTTAGGCTCAATTATGGCCTTCGTTGATGGGGGAAGGGGCCAAGTTCTCTTTATGCAGTCTCTTTGACTTTTTTTATTATTTTTTTAAATCAATATGATGATATAATTCAGTATATATTTGAATGTACCATTGATATGGAAAAGGCCTTGAGGGATTTTTTTTTTTCTTTTCCTTTTTTAATACTGGAGACTTTTAGATCCAGAGTTAATCATTTCTAGAGTGTTGCTCACAATGATGACGTTTCCATATCAATGTAGGATGATGTTTCCATCAACAATAAGAAGAGTTGAAAATGAGAGGTGTGTAATTTAGTAGTATTATTCCTCTAAATGCATTTATCTTCAATTTTTTATGATATATTTTCCAGCCAAAAGAAAAAGACACTATTGACCACATATATTTGACCCTTTTCGCTAAATGATTTTTTTTCCTCGGTGAATAATGAAAAGCTTGTAGGTGCAAATTACATAAATCTTCTCTAGTTTTAAAAAAAATTTAATTAAAAAAATAAATTTTCTAATTTATTTGTGAATATTTTCATACATGTATGTGAGAGAGACATTTCAAGGTTGCAGTATTTTATGGAAAGATGTACTATTGTTTTGACATAGTGAGAATCCTAACTCATTCTGAAATAATATATTAAATTCTATATATATATATATATAAAAAAAGGGAAATAATATATTAATTTTGCCAATATTTTAGAGTCCAATATGGTTGGCTAGTTAGTTCCTCCGAGGAGCAGCCGGAGGGTAATACAAAGAAGGATCTACATTTTTTTAAGTATAAAATATTATCCACTTGGAATAGGGAGGGACCCAAAAGACTTGGTGGGAATGGACACAAATATAAAGATTCAGAAGGTTGGAATGCAACTCAATAAGATCCTGCGTGTGTTGACTAACTGAATACTTCTAGATTTAGCATGCGTATATTAGGAAAGAGTTCTTTTTTAGAAAATAGTATCTTACCAGTTGGTTTTATTTATAAGACTTTTTTTTTTTTTTTTTTTTTTTTTCACGTTGAGTTCAACGAATCACCCAATAGCATAACAAAGTCTTCGTTAATAATAGTTATACAATGTTTGTTTACAGATTCTAGTTTCCATCTTGTGTTTTGGGTTCCTGAAATCTTATTGAATCTCGTAAGAGTTCGACTTGAACACTATCTAACAATATTCACAATGAACCAATTAAAAACATAAAACAGATAAACAAAACCAAACCATATATTTTATTAAAACAACGCCATATATCCCATCTTCTTCTTCTTCCTCCCAAGCTAACTCTTCCACTAAAATATAACAGCGGAGAAAGTAAATATTGAAGCAAGTTGCAAGGACGTACAAGACCTGAGCAAAGAACAATAAAATTTGCACAGCCGAACTAGCATTATAAAATGCTCTTGCTTCTGCCTCTGATTTCTTCTCTCGTAGATTAAAAGGGTCTCCTTTTTTCTATTACTCAGTTTAGAATCTATTTGTTTGAGTTAATACTTGATTATTTTGGTAGTAAGAATTTGAGTTTATATCATAACACAATCATGGCTATGCTAATTACAGATCGGCATTCAGTCCATTTCAATCCACTTCATCTGTTCAGTCCAGTTCGGTTTACTTTAGTTTACCTCAATCCAATTTAGTCTATCTTGGTCTAATTTGGTCTACCTCGGTCCATTACAGTTCAATTAGGTTCATTTAGTCTACTTCGGTCAATTCATTCTAATTCAGTTCATTTGGTTCACTTCCATATATTTCGGTCCATTCAATCTACTTCAGTCCCATTAGGTCCATTCCGGCCAATTCAGTGCAATTTGGTGCATTAGGTCTAATTCGTTCCACTTCAGTCTATTTAGTTCAATTTAGTCCATTCAATCCAATTTGTTTTATCCAGTCCACTTCGAACCACTTGGTCTATTTCAAATCACTTCTGCCCAATTCCGTGTACCTACTTAAGAATAGGAAAATGCAAGTTTGGGTTGAAAGTACTATTAATTATTTAAGCAATATCAATTGTAATTATATGATAAGTTTTAGTTATCAAAATAATCTCCTTAAGAGAATGAGAAATTTGAATAATAGCTTTGAAACTTAAAAATAAATTTTAATTGTACCAAAAGAAACTAGGAAAATATAATGCATAATAAAAATAGTTAGAAGAATATGGAACATTTCAAAAAATAATAATATCTATAAAAACATCAAAAACTATAAAATTATATTGTGGGGCTGAAGAATTTGTGATCCCGGCCCACTTTCCATTAAGGCCCAAGGCCCGCGCCGAGGAGAGTCGTTGCCGAGGACATGCAGCGAAAGTCCAAATGGCCTAGAGATGCAACCGAGGATGATCCTGTCCTCGGCATCCCAAGGCCTAGAAGGGAAGAATGACACGTCATCAAGGGCAGCCCCCAAAGCGCTCCTAGAAGAAAAGGTGAGTAGAATAGGACTCGCACAGGGGTACAGTATGGGAGTGGTTCAAGGAAAAGACGTCACCTCCGCATTGAATGTGTCAACAAACATCCTAGCCACATTGATGAGAAAAGATCCCTGAATAGTGTGGTTTCGGTTATTGCAACTAACAGAAAGTGGGGGAAGGCGGCTGATGGGACAGGCACTCGAGTAGTTACCTGCTTGATCAACAGATGAAAGGTTAGGATCAACTGAGAGGGGCTATATAATGTAAGAATTCATGCGCCAAAAGAAGGGGGGGTGAACTCTTGAACCATTGTAACCGAAAGTAAAAAGAATAATAAGAACATTAAGCTCATCGGACGAGGTCCAAGGACAAACTTAGTTCACCTCTGTGCAACCATCACGAACACCATGACTAACAACTGTCCGGTGACCAAGACCTAGCCTTTTAGCCCACTCTCTACAAATTTATTGTTTGGGCCTTTAACGTTCGAACCCAATAAACCAATTTGGGGTCGTTACAAATCGAGTCCTTACATATATATTTGTAAAAAATAGAGTGATGGAAATTACTTTTTGAAATTATTTAATTTTTAAGGAGAACTAATTATCTATAATAAAATTTAGAAAATAAATTATACATATTCAGTATGATAACCAAAACTTAACATATAATTAGAAAATAAAATTTTGATTATCATAATAATCTCTTTTGAGAAAGTGAACAATTTGAATAATTTATTTAAATAAAAATTATACATACATACATACATATATATAATAGTCGCTAACCCACCCGTGCAATGCATGGAAATAGCTACTAAATGAGTTTAAGGGAAAAAAATTGGAGTAGTAAGCAAAAATGCATGAAATTAAAAAAAAAAAAAATGATATTGAAAGAAATAACACAAAGTTTCTATTGGCCAAAAATGTTCCTATTGAATGAAAATGTGTCTATTGACCGAAAATGTGCCTATTGAATAAAAATGTGTTTATTGAATGAAAATATGTCTATTGATTGGAAATGTGCCTTTTCAATGAAAATGTACCTATTAACCTAAAAGGTACCTATTAAAAAAAGAAAAGTCACAACTGTTCGGTGTTTGTAAGCATTTATAAATGTTAGGACATATGTGGAACTTGTTATGAACATATGTCATATAGAATTGGCTAATCTTTTTACAAAATGCACTTTACTTATAATTTTGTAGATCTAGGACATGTTTAATACTTCAAGGAACAAAAGTTCAAGTATTGAATAAAAAGGTGCCTATTGAATAAAAAGGTTTATGTTGAATGAAAATATGTCTATTGATTGAAAATGTGTCTTTTCAATGAAAATGTACCTATTGACCTAAAAGGTACCTATTAAAAAATGAAAAGTCATAACTGTTCGGTATTTGTAAGCATCTATAAATGTTAGGACATATGTGGAACTTGTTATGAACATATGTCATATAAAATTGGCTAATCTTTTAACAAAACGCACTTTACTTATTGTAATTGGATAAATCTAGGATGTGTTTAATACTTCAAGGGACAAGAGTTCAAGTCCAAGTATTGAAATTATGCAAGTTTGTCCAAGAATCAAGTGAAGAAGTACTATTCATTAAAACTCAACAGATAGCTCGACAGATGTATCTATCGAGATTTAATATATAATTCTCGACAGCTCTCGATAGAAGCTATATCTATTGAAAATTACGAAATTTAGATTTCTAGATCTGTTTTTTACGCATATCCAAGGTATCTGTGTAGAGTTTCTTTCTCACAACCCTAGACATATATAAGAATTATTTTAAGGATCGTTTCATTGGATGCAGAGGTTGTTGCAATTATTGTTACACTCAAATTGTAACCGAAGACAATTTGCTCTAGTTCATCTTTCTCTTATAAAAGCTGTTGTGTTTGTACGCCATAGGGTTTTGTAATCAAGGGGTTTCTTGATCTTCATCGTGTGGATGAACTGAAGGACTTTGCAGCCAACATCTTTCTCAAGTTAGTGTGTTAGTCACGTACTAGGATTCGTGCATCAATTGGTTAGTCACGTACTTAGAGCCGTGCATTGAAATGAGAGATTGTCACTATATTACAAGTCCAATTATGTATTGGGGTAGGGTTCAATTGTAGATTAATATAAGATACTGGGATTCCTTTACTTGTAACTGCTTGTTTTGATAATAGTGGATTCTAGGGAGTGGTGACCTTAAATTTACCCGGTGGGGTTTTACCTCGGTGGTTTTCCCCATTCGTAAACAAATCACCCTTGTCAAATTTATTTTTTGCTGCATTTAGTTATTTGGTGATTTGTTTGTGCTACCACACTATTGCATGTAATTGAATCTAATTAATTTGAATAAGTTACCAAATGGGTCAATACATTCTTGGCCTATCAAGTGGTATTCGAGTGGGCATATTCTTGTGCTACCACCCTTGTTAGTCATGGATAAGAACAATTGGTGTGCTGTCACAGGCAACCAAAAATAAAACCTATACTCCTAAAAATATTGTAGTAGTGCGAGTAAGGATTGTTCTCACAGAGAGTATCTAGCCTAGTTTTATGCTACGTGAACAAGGAGGGGGGGATTTGAGTATAATGAAAACAATTTTAAGAAAAACAACTAAGGAACAATTTAAATCAAAGTATCAAAATCAATCAAGAGAAGAAACCTTGGTCTAAGTCAACATCCACCATCAGAATTTTACAACTGATCATCGATGCAAGTATATATCAATTCACACTTTGAATATTCACCGTTGGAATTATTTTCTTATCTCTCCTTAGTTGTAATTAATTAGAAAACAAGCAATCTAATAAACCCTAACTACTAAACAACTCAAGACAAGCACTAAAGGTTTAATCTAGTAATAACCTTAAGAATCAGAGAGATTGATGAAACTAAACAATACAAGCACAAGCGGTTGTATTTAATTTAGTCAAGCATTCTTCCTAAGATCTAATAATTTTTGACGCAGCAAATTATTAAATCTTGGTTGCTTCACAAGTTAGAGAGATAAAACAATTACGGATTTGATATCTAACCTAGCAGTAGATTGTAATGAATAATAAACTAGTAGGCCTCCTAGTATATAAACAAGACAATCATGAAAATAGACACAAAAGAACATTTGATATTCAAAACATAAATTGAATAATAAAAACAAATTAGATCTCACAGTTTTATTGATTCCGAGGCTTTAGTTTCGTTCGACCAAGTATAAAAGTTTAGCCATGCAAGGTCATGATGAAAACTCAAAGGAGAAAATCAGAGAAGAGGGGAGAGAGAGGCTTTTGTGTCCAATTCTGATTTCTCCTCCCCCTTTTATACGTTAATTCCCCCTTTCCCAAGTCTACAAAATCTCCTAAAAATATTCTAAATAATAATATCTAAATCTGACTAATTAAGGAAAAATATTAAAAATAAAACAAAGTCCTAATATAACTAGGAAAGTGGTGTTTTTCAACTGGAATTTTCGTGCATCAGATTTGGAACCTTCCAAAAATAAACCACATCAAATCTGCATATTAGAATTGTAGGCAAAGGAATATTCCAGAATGTCAGCAGTGCAGGTATAGCAACTTCAAACCCGATTTTGACCTTTATTCAGCCCGTATCTATCAAAACTCAAAACATGAAAGTTGTAGAGCTTTTTCTTTGCGTTCCATATCATCTTGAAACATCTCAATCGGAGCTCGGATGAAAGAGTTTTGCCCAGATTACAAAGTGATGTCAAAGCTGTCCAAAATCGCCCAATTAACTACGTTTTGCACTTAATGCCTCCATTTGCATCCTAAATCAAAATATAAGAATAATGAGTACATTTAGGCACCAAATAAATATAAAAGACTAAACATTAAGGGTGAAAAATATGACATTTTGCATTCTTATCAACAATCTCTAACTATACCTCCTTTATTTGATGGCATTAACTATGCATATTGGAAAGTATGCATGAGAGCTTTTTTGCAATCTTTAGATAAGAAGGTGTGGCTAGCTATGGAGATTGGTTGGACAAAACCAAAAGAGGCACCGACTAATTGGGATAATGCTAAGATCAAAGCAGCAAACTTTAATAGCAGAGCATTGAATACCTTATTTAGTGCGGTCACCAACGAAGAGTTTAGAAGATATCCTTAACTGAAACTGCTAAGAAAGCATGGACTATCCTCCAGGCAACCTATGAAGGAACTAAGATTGTCAAGGATTCAAAGTTTCAAAGGCTTACCACGAGCTTTGAAGAAATTAAGATGAAGGAGGATGAGTCTTTTGATGAGTTCTATGCCAAGCTAAAAGACATCTATATCACTAGGAAATTCAAGGAGTTTATAGAGAATGCCAATGTGAAAGGTTTCGACAAGAATCGAAAGCGATCTAGTTCTTCACAATTCAAAAGCCAAGATAAAAGGAAGAAGGATGCTAACGATGGTGGTCAGTACACTATTCCCTCCAAACCAAAGTGCTTTGGATGTCAAGGTTTTGTACATATGAAACAAGAATATCCAACATATCTCAAGACTATTAGGAAAAGTAAGGCCCTTGCTGCTACCTTGAGTGACACCGAGCCTGACGATAATTCAAATGATAATGATAATAAAGGAATCTTGAATGCCTTCATTGCTACAGTTGATCCTACTGAAGGGGTTATAGGAACAGTAGATGATAAAGAAGACTTGGTGGACTCTAAGTTTGAGAAAATGGATGAACAAGATGACATCCATACAGCCTATGCTAAGTTGTACAAAGTCTCTGAAAAGCATGAGAAACTGTATAGGTTGGCTACCAAAAAGTTGAGTGATATTGAGCTAGATCGAGAGGAGCTCTCCACAACGTTTGATGAAGTTAATCAAACTATTGGAGCACTACGGTTTGAGAATAATTTCTTAGCTAAAAGGAACAAGAAGCTTAAAGCGAAACTATTCCAAGTTAAAGCTCAATTAGAGAGGACTTCCAGTGCAAAACTTGATGAGATGCTTAGCTTTCAGAAATCTGCATCTAATAGAACCGGTTTGGAGTATGATTTCTCTTCTCCTAATATTGCTTCTTCTAGTACTATTATGTTTGTTTCACCTGCTAATAATGTTAATTCTAAGAACAATGATGTTAAAACTGTTTTAGCTAGTGAAAACATAAATAAGAGTAAATCTATCTTAGGAGCACCCTCTAAGTTTGATAAGAAAGAGACTAGAAATCCTAGGACTAAGAAGAGAAATACTCAAAAGTTTAAACAGAAAAAACAGTATCTCTGTTATCACTGTGGAGCTTCAGGGCATACTCGTTTAAATTGCTACAAGTGGTTAGCCACTCAACAAAGCAATGGTATGATCTTGTCTGGAAACCTAAATCAGTTTTCATCCTCTTTTTCGCCTCTTGGAGATCTTCTTAAGGCCCTCATGTTCCTTTCGAACTTGAATAGTTTCAATTCTTCCCGCTCACCGATGGATCAAGGGTTTGCCAAATGGAAAGGTTTTTCCAAGGTGTGGAAGGAAAAAAGTTCAAAGTGATTCAGTCACTTTTTCTCTCACTCTCTTTCTGTTTATGCATTACTTGTATGTTTTGTTTTCTTGTTTTTAAGTCAGTCTAGTTTTATGCTATGCTTTGTTTTAACATGTTTTTGTCTATTTGTTTTTAGTTTTGCTATATTTTTCTTCCACAAAAATTAAAAAAAAAAAAATTGAAAATTTATAAAAATACAAAAATAGTGTGTGTTTTGTGTACATTGGTAATTGTGTACCTTGGATGACCATTGAAACAAAGTTTTCTAAATTTTGTATCTTTTGTAGCTTATATGAGTATTTTAATGCACCACTAAACAAGTAAGTTTTGTGGCTCATGTTTGTGATGAGTACAATTAAGTAATCTCTTATATTTAACACTCATATCACTCTTTTTAACGAGAAGGACTAAAAAATCCTGAGAGACAGTATAAATAACCATCTCACAACTAAAGTCCACCAATCATGAAATAACATTTGTATACTTTGGCATAGCAAAATTATGATATTTTTGGCTTAACATAATTAGGTATTTCTTTTATCTCTCTCTCTCTCTTATATGCTCGTGCATGATATGCTTAAATATAAATATATATATATATATATATATATATAAATATATACATGCAAAGAAAAATAAAAAGCAAAAAGAATCAAAATGCTTTTAAATATGGGTTGCAAGCGTGTTTCTAAGAGATGTGAGAGTTATAGGATGTATCTTAAAGGTGATAGTCTTCATCAAGTAGTTATGATTGTGTCTGAGTTAAATTGATTTTCTCATATCTCAAATTTTCATAATATGAGACACTTATGCGATCTTGTGATGTTTTCACACACAACACGCAAACTCTTTGCTACGTTTGATATATGTGCAGGTACAATGTGATTTGGCCATCACAAGGAATACATGTGTTAATTTATACTTACTAAACTGTCTTGACTTGTGTTTTGAAATATAAAACCGGTTAGACTTGTTGTGTGTGTGTGTGTGTGTGTGTGTTAAGATCTTAAATGCTTTGCATTTTTCTTGTTGAGAGATATTTTTGAAAGCTTAAAATGTTATTTGGATCTTTGGTTGAGTAGTTTGCTTAATTACGTTCATATTTGTGTTTTTCTTCTCTTTGAAAAACTGTTTTTATCAAGCTTGACAGCTTTTCGACATATCTCGACAGCTAGCTATCTATTGAGACCCTTGAACTTCTTTTCTCGACAAATCTTAATGCATCTTCGATCCATCGAAGCTTTCTGGAATTTGTCTCGATAGCTTCTCGACAAATTCTCGATCCATCGAGAAAGTTCTGTCTGGCAGATAGATTCTCGATAACTTCTCGATCCATCGAGATACTTTGCCATCAACAGATTCTTCACAGCACCTCGACAGATTAATCTGTCAAGAATTAGTGTCGATAGAATCTCAATAAATCCTCGATCCATTGAGACGCGTTTTCCTTAAATAGCTTCAGCGCAAAATCTGTTTCATTTCTCTCCTTTTCTCTTCGACATAAACACTTCTTTTCTCTCCTAGACACTTTCTTTTCTCTCTAGACCTCAAACCCACTTGGATTTTGGCCTAGTGATTCACTAAATGATCTCTTTTTCTCTCATTCTTCATGCATTTCATACTTTAGACCTAGGTTTTGTTTTGAAAACTTTTTGGGGTTTTTGAAAATTGATGACTATTTTGTGAAATTTCTAGGTTGAGTTTTGCTTATATGTTGTTATATGCTCATGCATTGCATTACATTTGCATTTTCATAATATTTCATGCATTTAGATGTGTGTTTCTATGTTGGAAACTTATGTGCTGGTAGGATTGGATTGGGCTGAGCCCATGATGAATTTTTCTTTGCACGTCACATGCTCATGCATTGTTCATGCATACGTACCTTTTCATTTCTTATATTGGTACTCTTTGTGATTGGTACTTTTCTGTTTGTTTCTCTCTCTCTCTCTCTCTCTCTCTCTCTCTCTCTCTCTCTCTCTCTCTCAAACAGTTTGCGCATGGCACCTAAGCGCAAATCCACATCATCCCGGAACCCTTTTTCGCTACAGGGCATCATCTTCTGATCCTACTCCTCTTTCTGTCCAGTTCCGTGATAAGAAGGCCCATCAGGACTTCTTGGAGAACTTCTCCAAACGTGGCATTCATTCAAAACGCTGCGTGATTCTATTGGATTTTTCCAATACTGCTCTACCCACTATCATTCACAGTCAAGATAGTAATCTCTATGTAAGTTACCCGTGAGTTGGCCCACCATGATCATATAGGAGTTTTACTCCAATATGCATGGTTTCGATACCTCTATACCTCAGTTTGTTACACAGGTTCGAGGTATACGTATCGTAGTTACTCTAGAGCTTATCTCCAAAGTACTACATGTTCCGAGGGTGTCGCATCCTAACTACCCCGGATGTCCACGTTTGAGGACTATGTCCGAAGACAAACTTTTATCTCTCTTTTATGAGACACCTTCTTCATGGGATGACTGTCAAAATACCTCATGCTCAGGTTTTACAAAAGGTCTGAAGTTCCTTAATATGACGATGACATTCGTTCTCCATTCATTGTCTCACTATAACTCTATCACAGAGCCTCATGCTCGATTTTTGTTATCCCTTTTAGAGGACCTTACTATAGACTTCCATTTTAACTTCATTCTCTTTCGCCACTCCTCTGTCTCTTATCCTGAGTCTATTCACTTCACCGTCATTGGTGCCATCAGTGTGGCATTCGTTAGATAGAGTAAAGCCCAACTTCGATTTAAGTGGCCACGAATTGAGATGGCAATTCCTCCAGCCTATTCTGCTCCTCTTTCTTCTTCTACGAGTGGTGTGATGCTAGAGGCCTTCAAGCGCATGGATGCTCACCTTGATATACTTTCTACTTTGTTGTATCAAGTGAACACTGGTGTTAGTTGTATCTCACGATGACAGACTCACATGGGTGGCTTCACTGCATCTCCATCTCCCTCTCTATCTCCACAGGCTTCAGAGGATGAGGAGGATGATGATGGCTTCGATGATGATGATAATGATGATAAGGATGAGGACGCTAACTCTTAAAGAGATAACTGC
The DNA here is from genome assembly GCF_001633185.2 of Quercus lobata. NCBI lineage: Eukaryota > Viridiplantae > Streptophyta > Magnoliopsida > Fagales > Fagaceae > Quercus > Quercus lobata. The sequence goes on along the minus strand of NC_044906.1, from coordinate 19,725,291 downwards.
TTCTCAATGACTTGCCCTTTGTCATTCGTGACAAAAATGGAGAGTAGTTTTGGGTATGAGAGTAGTCATGTACTTAAGGGGAGAGTTAGCATAGGACATTTTTGATAGGAGTAGTGTTTATATTTTTAAGGGATGTAGTGAGGACTTATGTATATTTTCTTTTCTTTCTCTTTTAGATACATTATCTTTTGTACATCGGTCTTGTGACCATTCTTTTGATGACATACATTGTATATTATTTCTCACTTATATATTGATGTTATCATCATTTCACCTATCTCTCCATGTGTTGTTTTTTTTTCTCTCTTTATACACATGTTTCTTTTTTGTGTGTAATCTTATATTTCTGTTTCACACTAAGATGCCTTGATAAGTTTTGTTTAAAGTATTTTAGAAATAAAGGTTGTCAAAATCTATCATGCTATGAACTCTCTTCTTGCAAAGTTTTTCAAGAGTTTGTGTTAGGATTAGATTTTCTTGTATTCAACAAGTGATTATAAGTTGAGTAATTTATGACTTCTCTCATATTTTATTTGTTTATTGTGGTTTTGTCACGGATTGCCAAAGGGGGAGATTGTTAGGACATATGTGGAACTTGTTATGAACATTTGTCATTTAGAATTGTTAATTCTTTGACAAAACACACTTTACTTTTATTTGGGTAGATCTAGGATGTGTTTAACATTTCAAGGAACAAGAGTTCAAGTCCAAGTATTGAAACCATGCAAGTCTGTTCAAGAATCAAATGAAGAAGTGTTATTCATTAAAATTTGACAGATAGCTCGACAAATGTATCTATCGAGATTTAATATATAATTCTCGACAGCTCTTAATAGAAACTGTATCTATCGAGAATTACGAAATTCAGATTTCCAGATTTGTTTTTTACGCATATCCAAGCTATTTGTGTAAGGTTTCTGTTCTTATAATCCTAGACATATATAAGGATTATTTTAAGGGCCGTTTCACTAGACGCAAAGGTTGTTGCAATTGTTGTTACACTCAAATTGTGATAGGAGACAATTTGCCCTTGTTCATCTTTCTCTCGTAGAAGCTGTTACGTTTGTATGCCATAGGATTTTGTAACTAAGGAGCTTCTTGATCTTCATCATGTGGATAAATTGAAGAACTTTGCAGCCAACATCTTTCTCAAGTTGGTGTGTTAGTCATGTACTGGGATTCGTGCATCGATTGGTTAGTCACGTACTTGGAACCGTGCATTGAAAGGAGAGATTGTCACTATATTACAAGTCCAATTGTGTATTGAGGTAACAATTCAACTATAAGTTGATATAAACTACTGGGATTTCTTTACTTGTAACCACTTGTTTTGATAATAGTAAATTCTTGGAAATGATGATCTTAAATTCACCTGGTGGGGTTTTGCCTCAGTGGTTTTTCCTATTCGTAAACAAATTATCCGTGTCAAACTTATTTTCCGTTGCATTTAATTTAATTGGTGATTTATTTGTACTACCACGCTATTGTATGTAATTGAATATAATTAATTTCATTTGACTAATTAATTTGATTAAGTTATCAAATGGATCGATACATTCTTACCCTATCAATAAATATTATTAATTTGATTTTATAAGAAAGTATTTACATTCATAAATAGGATTACAATCGTATTAGTGGCTATCAAAAATAATAATAATAATAATAATAATAATAATAATAATAATAATAATAATAATAATAATAATAATAATAATAATAATAATAAACTGTGAAAGAAAAGAAGAAGAAAAAATTCTACTTTTTGCTCCACCCTCGTTGGAAAACCTCTCTTGACTTATTTTGGAGTTTACGGTGGGAAAGTCTTCTTCATCCTCAATAAATTACACCACTGCTTTGCAAATGAATCTCCAACAAATTAGCATCTTGGCAAATAGGCAACATGCTGGCAGGGCGGTTGCTGAGATCATTAAGAGCATCAAATACAATCCTCGAGTCACACTAAAAAATTGCATCCCGAATGCCCACATTCCAAGCAAATTGAACACCATCTTCCATGGCCTTTGGTTCCGCTTCTAGAGGGCCAAATGGACAATGAAAATTTTTGCTAAGCGCTGCCTCCAACCTGCCTTCAGAATCTCGAATGACTGCCCCCATTCCTGAGGATTCAAGAGATGAAAAAACAGCTCTGTCAACATTTATCTTATACCATGGCAGCTTTGGGGGAACCCACTGAATTGGTCCATCCTCTAAAATTGTTGGTATCTTGAGATTGGCTGCTTGAAATTCATCCACCAGATATCTTGCTTTACAAAGAATAACCGGGCCAGGTTGTCTAGGTTTACCGTGCCTAGTCTAGTTTCTGTTGAACCACATACCCCATGCAATGGTAATGAACAAACAGACCACCTCATCACTGAAATGCTAGATAAACATAACATGCCACAATAAATCTTTGAAATCTTCAAAGTGTGCTCCCTGAGTATCAAAAGGAATGCCTGAAAGCTTCCAAATCTCACTAGCCTTATCGCAGTCCCAGATCATCAAGGACTCTTCAGTGACCAAGGTTAGCTTTAGTAGGTAAAATATTTTTGCTTGCCCTCCATGTAGACATGGCAAAACGGGCGGATCGGGTCGGGTTCGAGTCGGGTCAATCGGGTCACGAGTCAAAAACGGGTCATTTTAAGCGGGTTGAAATTGGGTTCGGGTCAATCGGGTTGCTGGTCGGGTCGGGTTGGGTCGGGTTGACCCGTATTTTTCACATGAAATTTTTTATTTTTTATTTTTTTTATAAAGAAAACAATATGTATTTGCCATTTGGATAGTTATGCAACATATTACTTGATGTAAAATGCATTATTTTGCATTCACTACTTATATCAAGAATAAACTCAGTTAAACTTATTAATATTTATTCAATAATTTTAAAATTATACAAATCCTAACATTGCTATCTAAAACAAAACAACACAAAGATAAGTAAAACAAATATACAAATTTTATTTTTACACAATATCAACATTCCAAAAAAAAAAAATTACAAATGACTTATTGGATAACTCATTTGAAAAAGAATAAAAACATATAAGAAAGTTACAATTTTAAAACTTAATTTTATAATCTATTATCAATTGTGGTTGACACTCTATTTCAATTTGAGATATATATTAAAGTTTGATTGCTTACTTATTTATACCTAGTCTCTTTTATGAAGATCATATCATTGTTAAACAGCACACACTCTAGGAAATATCATAATTTATTTTGAAAAGCCGTTTATTTTGAACATAAATTGTTAAAAAATAGATCTAAGCATTCATAATTTATGCTAATTTGATACTTTGGCTTTACTATTTTCACACTTGTGAATGTGTCTCACACATATCTACAATTTTAAATCTGTTTTTAACTTTACTGTAACCAGATTATCTTGGCATGTACTTTACTATTTGATATCTAAAAATCTTTACTCATTACAGAATGCTCAACCATTTATTTTTCAATTAATTTGCATGCAGTTATGTAAATGTATCAATTGTTTCCTTAAAACTTACAATAAACAATTAAACCAATATTGTCTTAATTTCACTATTTTTTTTACCCAAAAAAAAAAAAACAAAGTTTTAAAAAAATGGTTCGGGTTCGGGTCGGGTCGGGTTGACCCGCACAAAACACGGGTTGGGTCATGGGTCAACCCGTTTTTGCTTCGGGTAAAAAAAAAATCGAGTTCGGGTCAGGTATTTTTCGGGTCGGGTCGGGTCAGAAAATTCTGACCCGTTTTGCCATGTCTACCTCCATGCAAAAGATTTGACTTTGTTTGGCACATTTAGACTCCAGAGAACCTTCCAAAACTTGCGATCAGCCTGGTCATTTGAAGTCTCACTCTGGTCCAAATTGGGCGAGAGAGAATGAGCCAATTTATAAGCACTGCGGACGGTGAACCTGCCCTTTGGATTATATGCCCATATTACACGATCCTTTGGTGATCTCGGGCTGATGGGAATGCTAAGGATGGCTAAAGCATCTATCGGATTAAAATAGTATTGGATTAAGTCCAACTTCCATATTCCAAGCTGTGGGTCAATTAGTGAACTAACTCTAGCATCTATTGGAATTCCATGGGGAATGCTTGTTATTCGAAAAGTAGATGGCTGTGACATCCACTTATCATGTACTATACTAATAGCCGATCCATCCTCCACTTCCCATCTATACCCATGTTGAACAATAGTCTTTGCACTCATTATGCTTCTCCATGCAAAAGACGGCTTATTCCCTATTTCAGCATTGAGGAAGTCACTATTGGAGAAATACTTAGCTTTAAGTACCCTGTGGACCAGTGAATTTGTATTTGTATGGAGTCTCCAACCTTGTTTTGCTAGTAAAGCCAAATTAAAGGTCTTGAGGTCTCTAAAACCCAAACCACCCTTAACCTTAGGCAAGCACATCTTTTCCCAACTAAAAATGCCATTTTATTTTTGTTGTTCGACTAACTCTACCAGAATTTCCAGACCATACTTGTCATCTCCTCGCACAATGCATTTGGCAATTTAAATACACTCAGTGTATGTCGAAACTGCTTGTGCCACTATCTTAATAAGAATTTCCTTTCTTGCATTCAACAAAAGCTTCTCCTTCCAACCAAATAGTTTAGTGTCCAATCTCTCAATCAGCTGCCGAAAAGTTTGGACTTATTCTTTCTAACCAAAGATGGGAGACCTAAGTATTTTTCATGTTGGCAAATTATCTTGGCCCCAAACCGGTTGTTGATGTCTTCCTGCGTATTGTGCAGTGTGTTTCCACTAAAAAAGAGTGCCGTTTCCAATCAATAGCTCTATTAATTTCTCTCTTAATAACGTATTTGATAACTTTTGTGGTTTGGCTAAGGAGCAATATATTAAAGAAAAGGGTGAATTGAAAGGGATACATTCATAAACTACGTACACTTAAATTAAGTGTACATGTGTTTATTAATCTTTTGGTGGAAAAGCGTGATTTGGCTATTAATTGGACCTAAAATCTATATTTTAGGCACCGGGTAATGGTCATGGTCCAACATGAAGAATTCATTTTTGAACTATTAACAGCTAAAATTTTATTGTCATTGATTTCAATATTCTTTGAGCCTGACTCTTGACCGAGTCCTTGTATCATGCATGTTTCCAGAAACATACCTTAAAAGTGGTTGGGCTATAAGATTCATTTTATTTTATTTCATGAAAAACGGACCTTAGAAAGGTTGGTCAAAAATTTTGGTCTTCAGAAAAACAGTACTACTTCGTCTTTTTCCCATTGTCCCATGTCTTTTGTTTGTCAATGTAGTTGTGAAGTCTCTGTTCTGACTGTTCATATCTTCTGATTAATCTCGATATTAATATTCTAAGATCAAAATGGGATAATAGCATGGGAAATTATTGTGTATTCCCGGAGTACCATAAATGCATACTTCCTCCTCTCACATAAATGATGGGTTCTACTAATTAAATTCATGGTAGGACCCACCATTTATGTGAGAGGAAAGAGTATGCATTTATGGTACTCCGGGAGTTACTAATAATTTTCCTAATAGCACACGGATGTATGGTGCTATAACTAGTTTATTTCTATCTTACTTATTTTTTGGTAAGTTTCTTTTTATGTTTCATATTATAATTTTTGAAATATAAATTCTATATATATCCTACTTTTTTTTTTTATGTTTTACTTTATACTCTATCAATCTTAATATGTCATGTGAGAGGTTCTCAAAATATATATATATATATATATATATATTGTAAGGACACGATTTTAGTGACGAACCTAAACAGTATTGGGTTTGTACGTAAAAGGCCCAGACAATATGATTTGTAGAGCGTGGGCGTAAAGAACTAGGTTAACTGTGGTATCTACCTCCAAGATTTACCCTCAAGCCCGTTTAAGGTTTTAGAGTTGGTATAACGAACGTCTTTCTTTAGTGACTAGTAAAACTCTCTCCCTTTCCCTTCTTACTTTCTTCTCTCTCGTTCTCCCCGTTTCTTTTTCTTCTCCTTTCTCTTTTTCCCGATCCCCCCTTTTTTCATGTTCTTCTTTTAGTTTCTATATCTCCCTTGGCGCTCCATCCTCGCCGCACACGTGTAGGTTGGGTTCGGAGGATTTCTTTCTGTCTCATCTGGCACCTCCTGGAACTTCCTCTAGGCAGCTGTAAGGCTGCTTCCCCACTGTTCAGGTATCACTTCCACATTAATGCGGCCAGAGAGTTGGTTGAGAGGTCATTAATGCGGAGGTAGCTGTAGCCTCAGATATTTGTTTGCCTTATCTCTTTCATCTTTAGTCGGCTACTCTATCCTTTGAGATGACTGAATTCTGAGATTTGATCGCAACGAGACCACGTCCTGATCGTCCTCGGACGCGATCGTCCTCGGACGCGTTCTGCCGAGGACGATGGTGTCCTCGGACGGGTATATGGCCTCCGATGGGCCACTGGCCCAACAATCCTGAACTCATTCCGAATCCTAGGAGCCTATTAATCGAATGATCCCCACATATATAAATATATATATATATATATATGTCATGTGATTAAAAAAAAATATTATAAATTTTAGTTATTTTATAAAGAAAGTCAAATTAATACATAGCAAGATGTGATTTATGGAGTATAAACTTTAAAATAGATCATAAAGAACCTTCATAATTCTTATACCTTGCCTAGAACACTTTTTGCAAAACTATGGGCCTATCAAAATACTAATCTCAAAAATAGACAAAACCCATAAATATTAAGCATCCAACCCAAGCCCAAAATCCATTGGTACAGCCCACAAATTTGCTAACCCAAGCCCATTAAGTCAATGCAATTTCATAAAGAATTCCTAGCTATGATGATTGCTAGATAATTTTTGGATGCGGAGCCATACCATTAATCACGGATTTGGATGTAAAGTTATAATGAAATAAGTTACAAAAATCTTCATAATTTATGTGACACTTGATATTGCGCATAACAATATAAAATGAAAAATGTTTCCTTAAAATTATTTCTTTATGATTTTTTTTTTTTTTTTTTAAGAAACAAAATTGGGACTTATCATTAAGGAAAGCTATTTAAATCAGCTAAAAATACAGATATAAGATCTGGTAGTATTTCTTCCATCCAAACGGACATTAGAGGAGGAGTGGATGCTCACCTTGCTAAAGAATGCGCTAGCCTAATACAGTTACTCCGTACAAAAGATAATCTAAACTTTGAGGAGTGGGAAATAATGAAAAGAATATTTGATGCAAGGTGTCCGTTGTGGGCTAATTTGCTGCCACCGTTCATCAAGGACTTGATAAGGATTTCTGGGTCGCCTTCAAGTATTATGTCATCGAAACTAAGCTCCAGTGCAAGCTCCAAAGCTCTCCTCGCTGCCAAAGCTTCGACCTCAATAACCGAGGCTGGCATGGGTATTTGTGGAGTAAGCGAAGCCATAACCAAACCTGCATCGTTTCGTATAACCACTCCTATTCCAGCAGTTTCATCATCGGCAAATATTGCTCCACCAAAGTTGATCTTGAAGCCGTGTGTCTCAAGGGCTGTCCACTTTGTTGCTTGACGTTGTTGAGGGTTCAAAGATATCGAGTTGCTGGTTGGAGACTCGATTAGGCGTTCTCGGCCAAAATCCATCAACTTATCAAGGGGTAGTGTAGACTTGCCTAGACAGATGTTGTTACGCCTGTTCCATGGTGACCAGATGACAGCGGCAAACAAGATCGGCTCCCCATTCCCCCTACAAAAATGAAATCAAATATGTCAATGAAAGAGGTGCACGCCATAAGCCACCTACTTTGCAATAATTTTTATTATAAGTGATGACATATGCGATTATAATTGGTAGATCATCACTTTATGACCAACTACCTTTTTACATCCATTTATAGTCGTACGTCAAAAAAGAATAATGGAAATGCAGGTATAGAACTAAATTGTAGATGAAATGCGAAGACTTGTGTTAAAATGTATAGTAAGCATTACTCACTGAAAAATAAGTAAAAAACTTAAATGGGAAACAGAACAATAGGAATCCCATACCAATTTTTTCCTCAAATTTTTTTTTTTTTTTAAATTTTACAAAGCATAATTAAATATAACCCGTTACAAAGCATTATATGTTTCTAGCAGGTTCAATTACAGACATGCAATTTTGCAAATCAAATACACCTTTTCTTTTAGGAACATCAAAAGAAGCAGACCATACATTTATGAAACAGGTTGTAAACAAATGAGGTGGAATTTTTTGAATTAGGAGATAAATAATGACGTTAATAACAACTACTTTAAATCATGCACAGATAACAAAAAAAAAATGATAATTTTAAATGTGCGTGCAACATCGAGAAAAGATGAATTTGGATAGAACTCAATCTTCTTTTGGTTTACTAACTTAATGGTCTACAAACAAAGCAAATTATTCATAACAGAAGCGATTAAGGCAACCTCTAAATACAACTTTGAGAAGAAAAATTTGAGAAGATCTTGCATCATTTTAAATGGGAAGACCTTTGTTTTCTTATCAACCAAACGCAGCCAATTGTGGAGCACTCGATTGAAAACTCCCTATGTATGACAGTGAACAGTGATCAAAATCTGATTGTCGTAGAGCAGTTCAATATTGGTGTCAGCAATGGGAGTAAAGAGAAAATCTGGTTATGGATAATGACACTGGGGATTTTTGAAGATTTGGCTATTTAATTTTTTTTTTTAAATATATTTTCTGTTTAGTTTGTAAAACTAATTTTGACTATATAATCTAATTTATAAATAGCTGAAGTGGCATGATGTCATGTCACTTTGTAACAGGGACAAAGCTAGGATTTTGAGTAAGGGGGGATGAGATACACTCAAACCCAAATGCTTAAAAAATTTGTTATAGCTTAAACCTTCATATTGTAGCTCTAGATTAACCCAAAGACAACCACATTTTTTATCCAAGCTTATTATATGTTTGTGTTTTTATCACAAGTTTCTTTGGGAAACTTCATCAAACACTTAAGCTGCAATTATCCTATACTAATATTTCAAGATAAATTTTATAAATCATTTAGAACCCAGATGGTAACCCACAAAAAGAATCAAAATTTAATGAAAATTTGAACAAAGAAAGTGTACTTTTTGTGAAAATTTGGGAGAATTGAACAGAAATGGAGCATGAAAATTCAAAATCAAATTATATAAATATATATATATATTTTTTCATTGGGCCAAGCTTCCCCCCCCCCCCCCTTTGGTCCAAGCATAGCTCCATCCTTGCTTTGCAAGAACTTGCAGTAAAACTTGAAGTACTAAGCAAATGCTAAAACTTTTTTTTTTTTTCTCTCTCAAAAAAAATACAAATTATTACCATTCGTTTTTTTATTGTTATTATTTTGTGTTAAGTAATTAATTAGGAAAATTTGAGAAGATGCTGCATCATTTTAAATGGAAAGTGTTATAGGCAAGAAAAGGAAGAATATTGAAGATTTTTTTTTTTCTTGATAGGATAATATTTCAACCTATGACATGTTTTATAATAATGGAAATATTAATGGATGTCCTAAGGACATTTGTTAATAAATCATTTTAAGAAATTTTTTATGGGAAATGAAAACAAGCAATTAATATATTTATAGCTTTTTCTATTTCCCAAAAAAGTTTTGTCAAAAAATTCCTAAAATGATTTATTAATAATTGCGCTATGAGTATCCGTTAACATGACCCTTATAATAATTACTCTTTATTATTAAGTCAATATACTAATTGGTTTTTGATGTAAGTAGTGCTCGAACCCCAAATTTTGAGAACAAAAGACTCTAACAGATGAACTAACTAGCACACACAATATATTAAAGAATTGGTAACTATAGATATTTATGTTGTAAATATCAAATATGAAATTATTTATTAATTAAATTGTATATAGACTTTGCTATTCATGGCTGTTTCCACGCCATCCCTTCTCTAAAAAAAAGTTGTTGATGAGAAGTTAATGAGAAAGTCTAATGAGACAATAATATCTCACAACATTTCCATAATAACATATTTATTTTGAATTGTAGTAGTTCCATTATAATCTTCTTCCTTTTTCACTAGTTATTGGCCCATTCTTCTCATGATTTTTTTCTTTAATTTATTAATTTATAAATATTTTCGTGTTCTTCATTTAAAAGAAAAAGTTATTATTATTATTATTATTATTATATAAAGAAGGGTTTTTTTGTTATTGTTTTATGTTGTCCTCTTTTAATATGCGACTAAATTTGATTAGTTTGTTTTTCTCCCTTTGAAAACATAAATTGTAATTATTATAATGAGAAAATCAATTGAGTAATTTTCAATTAACCACTTATATAAACTTTAAAAAAAACAAAAAAAAAGTTCTACATACCAATAGTTAATAAAATCAATTGTATCAAATTTTCTATTTAACAAAAAAAAAAAAATGGAAATTTATCTATTGAGAACATTGTCAAGGACGTTTTGTAACAAGGGCCAAAAATACAAAAACGGCCCAAATCTCCCCTTGGGATTTTTAGAAGCGATTATTTGTGGAGAGTATCAAGCCCAAATTTTCAATATTTAGTGAATAGAGGCTAATGATGCTTTAACAAGAGATAAATCAAAATGCAAAAAATAAAAATGTAGAGAAATGCATAAAAACAGAACATGTCAGAAATTTCAACCCACAGTCAACGAGAAGTAGAAATTGAGAATGGTTGCGAGAAAAAGAGGGAAGTTTCCCCTATACACAAATTTCCACCCCTAACTAAGTTCGGAATTGTGAGAATGTGTTCTGGTTGAATGGGTTTTTGACCCAAAGTTTCAACTCAATAGGTAAAACATGGCTGGTCTATTTTGAATCTAAATAAGAGTTTGTATATTGAGTTTTTGGTGCTCTTAATGACTAGTTTTTAGGCTAAAAGATGAGGCTATAGATTTCCAAGGTGCTAAATCAATGTTTGGTTTAGATTTACTTTAATTGAGTAAAGTATAATTTTTCCAAGAAATTGAAGAGTTAAGAGTTCACATTAACATTTTTTGTTGTATGTAACTACCCATTAACTATACCTATGGATTATACTCATACAACCCATTAAATTGGTAGTTTATTTTATTTTTTACCCTTCATGTCTAATACAAAAGGACGTGTACCAATGTATTGTATTAATTCATGTATTATAATTAAAATTTTAAACTGTTAATTTTTTGTTTTCATGTATTACACAAAAGGACGTAATTCATTTTATGTTTTTAGGAAAGTTACATATTACCACCATAAACGATCCCTTTGATTACATTTTGCACCTTAAACTTTTCGAATGCATATTTTTCACCTTAAACTATAACATTTGTTAAAGTTTGCAATGTAAAGTCAAGTTTGGTGTTAACTTGAATGGAAAAGCATGGCATCACGTGAAAGACTCAATTGCTCATCTTCTTAATTCTTTAGAAACAAAGTAAAAATTATAATTTACCACCCAAAACTATACTCTCTGTTACACTTTACATTTTAAACTTTGGATTTTGATCAAGTTAACAACAAATTTTGATGTTCGTATGCAAAGTGTAACAAAAATTATAGTTTACGGTACAAAATATGCATTTGAAAAGTTTATGGTACAAAGTGTAATCTGAGATATAGTTTTAGGTGGTGAATTGTAATTCCCCCCCCCCCCCTCCCTTTTTTTTCAAACTCAAAGGGACATAAATCATTGTATTTTTTATTTTGTATTATTTTTTCTCCAAAAAACTTTATAGAGATGTTAACAAATAGGTGTGTGTAACACAAAAGTGTAAATGTGGTTTTATTTTATTTTATAAACTAAATGTGGTGTATTTAAATATGGAATCTCCCACACCCCCCCCCCCCACTTGATGTTAATAGTAATATATGTGTGTGTGTGTGGGAGAGAGAGAGAGAGAGAGAGAGAGAGAGAGAGAGAGAGAGAGTTTGAGTTTAAGTTATACTTAGTGTAACCTAAACAAATATTACACCATCCAATTTTCTATATATTTTTAACAAGCATACCAATTTTCATTCCAATTGGATTTATTTACCATTCAATCCATTAACTCGTATTTTATGAATTATTTTTAACTACAAAAACTTGAATTTAAACACCTGATTGACAAGATGGTAATTGACCTTTGATCACCATAAAATGTTGCAAAAATGGAGAATATACGAAGATAATGTAAACCAAAGGTAGATTGTCAATATTCACATCTAATTAAAAAAATATTAAGTTGTACAGTATTACTTTTATATATATATATATAGAGAGAGAGAGAGAGAGAGAGAAAGAGAGAGAGAGAGAGAGAGAGAGGTATAATTGTTTTTCATTTTTTTACAATTGCACCTGAAGGAGAAATATGTGTAGAAATTAACTTATTTAAGACCTTCCTTTTAGGCTACTTTAAAAAATAGGTAAAAAACGAAAGTAAAAAAACTTCATCTTAGAAATAATTTAAGAGAAAAATAATACCCACTTTATAAAGTCCATTATAGATGGGGGAAAGGTGAAATTGTTTTTTATGGAATATTTAAAGGAGCTGATAGTGGATATTTAACTACATATTATTTAAAGAATTTGATATAATGGTGAAATTTATACTATGCATTTAAGGACAATTTTTTTTTTTCATTTATTATCATAATGGATATTTGTTATCAAAGAAATGTTATGTCTACAATATTTTCACAAGAAGTCTTAAGTGGCAGGTGGTTATTAGTTGTTGCTAGCGAGCAAAAAAACAATTTCAATAGTGGTTTTAAACTAAAACCAATAACAACATACCATCTATATTTTTTATGAAAATATTGTGAAAGTAACACTTTTTATTATAATTGTAGAATTTATAGTAATAGTGAAATTTATAGTGAGCCTTTAAGGATTTTTTTTTTTTTTTCATTTAAGATTATAATGGTAGAATTTTTATTGTGCATTTAATTATTATTATTATTGTTATTATTATTATTATTATTATTTGTTTTAAAAGAAATACTATGTCTACAACATTTTATGCATCTACCAATTTTGGGGATTCATCTTATGAAAATGTTGTGAGATTGACTTGTGCTTGTAAAAGAAGTCGTACTTTTTTTTTTTTTTTTTTTTTGAGGAAAGAAGTCGTACTTATTATACAACTATTAACCTAACAACAATAAATATATAAAACTATCAAATTTTCAAAAAGTCTATCATTTTCTTCTTAAAATATACTTACATATAATTTTTTTATGGAGTTTTAATATATGACTTTCACTTTTGATGATTGTATTATTTATTATCAAACCAAGACACCAATCGATTTTTGATATAGGTGGAGATTGAACCCCAAACTTCTTATTCAATCATCCGAAATTTTACAAATTGAGTTAACTAGAATCCACTACTTACACACAATTAGATACATGTTTGAATTCTCTTAATTAATTACCAAACATAATAGAATAGCCAAAAAAGGGGTTATATTTTATGTTGTATATAAAGAGCAGATGCATTCGCAAATAAATTTTGGCATTTGTTATATTCTCTACTGTAGCTGCATTTTTTATCGGCGTTTAAAAAGCTCAGCAAAGTGGAAAGCTCAAAAGCTCCACTTGTTTGGGGGGCTATGGCACTTTGTCTGAGCATTGAAGTGAAACATCCCCTCCATAAATTCACCATTTGGCAGTGTAATAAAACATCCTCCACAAATTCACCATCTTTTTGTCACATTTCATCCCTGTTATTATACTTATCTGATCGTATGTAATATTGTAATAATGTCTTAAAGTGCATTCTTCTTTTATCTTAGAAAGACATTCTTGCACTTTCTTTAGTTTGATTTAATTAACTTTATCTTGCATTTGGTTTAGCTTTTAATTGTATTTTTTTTTTTTTTAAATTACTGCAGGAGAGGTTTATCCCAATCAGAAATAGACTTTCTTAAAGAGGTATTTTCTTTTTCTTTTTAGTTTCTTTGTTTTCCTTTTGTGTTCCTTGGCTATTTCTCAAATGTGTTATAAATTTTCATGTTTTACATTTTTCATAAGATATAATTACTCTATCTCTAGTTAGTATGCTAGGTTTGAAGTATCTCTTGCTGGTGCTAAAAACTTCTATGCTGCCTTCATTTTGTCTATAGAACCAGCACTGACCGAATTTTTATTGTACAGAACAAGGATTTGAAAACAAAAATTATTCAATCAGACAATGTTCCAGAAACTGTTCTTGGTATGAGAATTTCCTTTCTAATTTCAACCGTTTTAATTATTTAGTCAGACAATGTTCCAAAAATATTTGATGCATTTCTACTGAGTGTGAGTGTAGTGCACTTTTGTTTGATGGATGATGAGCTGGAGTCCTGCCTTGTTATGGTCTTGTAGCTGAAAGAAAAAATGGCTTCTCAGGCGTGTGTTGAAATTTTATAGTGAAATTAACCTAGTGGTCAAAAGAGGTGGGTGAGTGTGTTTGGTCTAGCTAGCTGCTATTACCGATGATCTTAGGGTCTTGTAATACAGGATTGACACACTTTAAGACCCAAGACTTAAAACATGATAGGATGTCAAGAACAAACCCAATGTCTTTTTTCCCAGCTCAAATAGCCAAAATCTTGACTCCCTTGGTCCTCCTAGTGTGATGAAACCCATACGCCAGTCTGCTACCTATAAATATTATCAGGGTGGGTGGATGCTAACAATAATACTATATGCAATTGAAAAAATAGCCACTGGAATTTCAAGTGAGCTACAAATGCATCATAATAGTAAGGTCTAAGTATAAACATCTTAGATAACCCAATCAAACCCCACCTTCTAGCACAAACATTTAACATTTTTAAAAAAAAAAAATAAAGGCTATACCCAGTATCTTTTTAGTCGAACAATTAGTGTGGGCTTTGTGGGCTTTAATTTTTAGACTTCGGGTATTAGTGAGGATGTGGTTGTTTGTACTAGCCAGGGGGGAGGGGGTGGTTTACACAATATCCTTATTGAATTTAAATTCATATTTTTTTATATGTTGGAAAAATGTTGGTTCTCACTCATAGTCAGCCAAGAGGCTTGGATATGAGAAAAACTAGCCTTATTGGCACCAGTGCAGTTCCTTCTTTTTTAATTTTTTTTAATTTTTACTGGTAAGGATTTAAGTTTGAGTGTCATTAATGTTTTGTACAACTTAAATAATAAAATAAATTTATATATTAAAAAATATAACTAAAAAAAGCAGTTAATTCCGTTAATAAAATATGTGTATTTGAATAAAAAAATTTCACGTCAAGTTTAATTGAATGAAAAACCTAAAAAAGTTTCTTCTAATAACATTGGTTGATTTTCATATTCAATTATTTTTTTAGTTTAACTATTGATATAAAATACAATCTTTTTGTATGATTTGTCATGCGAATTTTGCTCTCCTTTTACACACACACATATTATTACTATGAATAATATATATGATTTTAAAAATATTAATTGACCACAAAAGAGTGTGTTAAAATAGCTAAATGCCATTATCTAAAAGAATTAATTTAGAATAAAACGAAAGGGATTTTGTCATGTGATTTAATTTTTCGTTTTTTAATAAATGAGCCCTGATACCAAAATTGATGTAGAACAAAATCAACAAGAGCAGAAAACTAAAATAAACCTAGGAGGGTTTTGATAAACCTAAGATTAACTATACAATGCTTTTGGAGGGTTTTGACGTTTCCTTGAGGTCAATCCAACCTTCACATGTTAGCCCTCTTTCTTAAAATTCTTATTCTTATTATTATTATTATTATTATAAAAAAAAAATAAAATAAAAAAACACCAATTGTGAAGTATCTAGTTTCTATAGCTTCTTAGTTTTAGAGGTTTATTTGGTTGGGATGATGAGAAGAATTTAAGAATAGAATGACGGTAACCTTCCAGAGCTTGATATAATTTGTCCTATAATCTTGTGCACACTTGTGTAAATTGCACATATACCTATAATGCATGTCTATGTAACAACATAGGATACATGGCATCACTATTCAACATAAAATGGTTGGCACTAATCATTTACAAATATTATAGAAGGTAGAAAGGATGACATGATACATGGATGTGGAGGGGAAAAGTATTTTTTTGAGTATAACATTAATGATAAGTTTTGGCTTCTATCTATATTGAAAACCAGTGTTTGCATGTGTGTATTTATAGCTATCTTTGCATAATTTCTTGTCAGCTAATGTTTTATTTTCTTAAGAATTTAAATTCAGAATGGGGACAATAATGTTTGTGACTCATTGTTTATAATATGAGTAATGTTTGCAAAGGAAGATGATACTGAGGAGCAAAAAAATGGCAATTTGTATTGTGATTGGGCATGCGGCTATAGAAGGAGGCTATAGTCGTGTTTGTAAAACGCAACCCAAACAAGGTCTGTAGCCGCGTTTGCAAAAAAAAACACGGCTGTAGACCCTTTTTTAGCTACATTGGAAGAAACTATAGCCGCGTTTTTCAAAAACGTAGCTATAGGTTGGGGTCTATAGCCGCATTTCTAAAAACGCAGCTATAGGCCCAAATCCTATAGCTGCGGTTACAAAAATGCGGCTATATGCCTATTGCTGCGCTGTTAATGCCAAGTTTGTAAACACGGCTATATGAAACGCAGCTCTATCCTATAGCCGTGTTTTTGGGGTCTATAGCTGCGTTTTTGAAACGCGACTATAGACCTCTTCTTTTGTAGTACTCAGAATAGAAAGGAGCCGCTTTGATTAGAAAAACTTGTAATCATACTACATATGAGAAAATTTGCATATCGATGTTTGAATCAGATCCACGAAGCTTCAAAGCCAATTACACTGGCCTTGTCAGGATTGGCATAGAGTTATTCGTGAGTTTAACAAATGACACACTTTCATACATATCTAAGGTGTTTGACAACACTAGCAAGACTAGTAACCATACATTGTGGTTGAAGATGCAGGATTGTCATGATAATTACGACTTTGCAGTCTTTGAAATCTCTCAAGCTATCGATCTCTTCGATAAAGGCTTATATCGTGATGCATCCACACAAGTCCATTTTGCCTTTCAAGCCGCCTTTCTCTATTATGCCCAATTTGTTGAAATAAATAAAGGTTTATAAATTCACTTACAACATAATGACGCTTTTGTATCCCAATCCTCCTAAGTGATTGTTACGGTATTTCATATTAATAAAACAACAATTTATGGAGTTCCATATATATATATATATATATATATATATATATATATATCTACTTCTGTTTGCCACACTATGTACACGTTCACTTGTGAAAGAATCTTGCTTTCTCTTTTCTTCTTTCGATAATGTTGTTATCTGATCATATGGACCCGCCAAATTCTGCAATTATTTTTAATAGTTCGTGATAGAAGTGGTGGGCAAATTTGATAATGTAATAAAATTTTTGTGGAGTTTTTCTGTGTTTCTTATAGGACCCTATATTTGTTCATCAAATTAATTTCAAGAAACTTCAATCTCTCCTTAATTTCTAGGGAATTCCTTATACTAGTTCTTTGATAAAGGAGGATTTTTTTTTTTTTTTTTTTTTTTTGTTTTTAAAAATTCAATTGTTGGGGGAGGGGCAAATTTGAACCTAGATTGCTTTCTTTAGAAGCACTTATAAAAAGTAGTAGCATCTTTTTGTTTCTCTATTAGAATTATGATGAATAAGATCATACTTCTCTAGCTATCCATTCCTTTTGAATTCATGTGGTTCTACATCAAGACAAGAGAAAGGAGTCTCTTTAACCAAAGAACCATAGTTAGTGTAAACAAAATTTGTACATGAGTATTGGGCCATATTTATATATGTTGGCAAACACATGATAAAACCAAAAGAGTCAATACCATACTAAAAATGTGTTTTGGTTTGATCAAGGAAATGAAATATTTCGGTACCGATTAATACCAGTATACTATTTTAGAATTATTACTAATTTTATATATAGATAAATAGATATAGATATTTATTGTTTGTTTATTAGTCAATTTAATAGGCTAAATATACCAAGAGTTTTGTAACTTAATTGACACATCCTCATACACAAATTGCTTGGGGGTAAAGGAGGAAAATGGTTTGAGTTGCAGTATTAACTATCTTAAAAAAAAAATGCTAAATATTTATTCATTAAAAATATTAAAAAGTATAAGTTTATATATCACTTACCATGCCAACCTCTAATTAAAATGTAAGTTGATTTATAAATATAGACAATTGATGTTGTTAGGTCCTAAAGATTTAGGTTTAAATGTTTAGAATTATATTTTAAATGTGTTGGCAAACTGAGAACAAAACTTGTCAAGTCTATGTGTTAGGCAATGCTTAAAGGTTTAGGTTTCAAGCTTCAAGTTCAACTGACTGCAGAAAAAGGAAGACACTTTCTGCCTTGCTTGACTGATCGAGAATTAGGCTCGATCGATTGAAAATCACCGGAAAAGAAATTCCACAGATTTTTAAATCAGGCCCAAGCCCGCGAAAACGTTTAGGGTTTCATTCCAACTTGTCCACATATAAAAGGGAAATCCTAGCTATGTTTTGGAAACTTTTGGAAGACTTGTGTGATACTCTTTGTGAGATCTAAGAAGTTTTGTACCTTCTAACTACACAATTCTAACTACACAAGAATCTACCGGAGTAAGATCTACAATCAAGCATTGGTAGAACCTAGTTGCTGCAACAAGATTATTACTAATGGTGATCTAAAATCTTTGAGTAGGATCTTAAAGTCACAAGTAAAGGAGCTTATGTTGTTGTAAATCCAAGAAAAGAATGAGTCTGTGGATTCGAAACTTGCACACGGTCGTGTCAGTAAGTTACTACATGAGGTAGCAATAGATTTAAGGTTAAATCTTTTGTAAAAATTTTGATTCTCTTGTAGTGGATTTACTTTACCTTGAAGATAGCTAGGTCAAATCCTCCCTATATTTTTATATTGAAACGGTTAGTTTCATCAGTTTTCCTGAGTTATCATATCGTGATATTATTTACTTTTCTGCATTTGTGCATAATATGATATATGTTTGTTTAACCTAGATCTGAATAACAAACCTAATAATGGACTTGGTTAATTAATTAGGCTAAACAATCTGGGTTAAGGGGTCTAAATGAACAAACAGATGTACTTATAAATTTTATAATAATAATAATAATAATACAAAAGCGAAACATTTGACGTTTTGTTGTCCACTCTTTTTTGGGCCATGTGGCTCTATAAATTTGTGCCACAATTAAATTTAAAAACATCGAAAAATTGTGCCTTTTTGTTTGTCCCATTGAAGGAACTATTTTTTTTTATTTTTTTTTTTTGGATGGGCATTTCATTTCAGTATTATTACTGCAAACTTGCAATCGTTGTTGTGGCTTGCTCTATATGCAATACTCTATTGTGGTCAAACAATTCTTTCTCCAAAAGCATTCCTGGTAAAGTTTTCAATTTCATTTTTAAACTCTTTCTATCATTTTCCCCAACATTTCTTGTCTCTGCAACTCTGCCTTTATTATGAACACTCTTTTGCATGCTTCAATTCAAAATATAAAACAACAAACATTAAGGGTAGAGAAAGAAATCTGGGGACTTAACCGCCATCAGCCAATCTCCCTTCGCTTTCTGGCTTCAATCCACCGTTATACCTCCGAAAACATTACCATTAAAGTTTTAAATTTTGTTTTAAAAATTTGCTTATAAAATATGGTTTAGGTTTTGGTATTTCAATTCAGGCTTAGTCACTTAAGTTTGGATATGCGTTTCTTTCGATAGATTAGCCGGGAGCATTTATTTATAATAATCGTTTAAGGTTTCGAAAATCCCATGACCTGTATATCTTTTGGTCTTGACATCTTTGTTGGGTTGATCATCTTAAAATCAATTTATGTCTTCTTATTCTTTTTTATACCCAAAATCTTTAAAAAACCGAATCCATTGTTTTGTATCTAAAAAATCTCCAAACCAAGAACCCTAAACCACACGCATAAATCTTCGATTGCTTACGATTTTGATTGACACCCTTTATTTTTTGAATGATTATTGAATGGGGTTGTTTTAAGTGGAATCTTATAGTGGGTTGTATCTGAAATTATAACTTGCAGATGGGTTTATTCGATTTTGATTGGCCCTTGATAAGATTTCTAGGTAAGAAAGTTTATTTTTTAACTAATTGCAATAGTTCTTACTATTACAATGTTTGATTGTGTAGTTTTGCTAATTAACTAGTCAGGCATGTCTATAGTGGATAATTGTGATGGTTCTTACATTGCTTCAATGTATAGTTTTATTAATTAACTGATCAGATATATGTACACAGTCAATAATTGTAATAGTTCTTACACTATTTGAATGTATAGTAACATAAGACTGAATTACCTACCTTTTGTTCCAACTTCCAAGGTTCGTCAATGTTTATTTTAGCGAGATAACCAACCTTGCAATGCATTGTGCGCTTATTTTATTGCGTTTGGGTTACATAGTACATCATCTTTGGTAATACAATTCCTAAAACTATAGGTATGGTTCCTAAGTAAACTAGAAGCCACTGTCTTATACACATCTCAATTTATATCTCTCACTGTTAAAGGAAGTTACTGACTTTTGCATTTATTTTCTTTGAAGGAAACTCTTAAGCTCTTTGCATGGTCAGCCAAGTAACTTTTGCTCCCTTTTTATATTTTTAATTACCTGAAATCTACTTCTATATTTTTGAATTATTTCTCCCTGCGCTGTGCCATTTTATGATTTAAGTTTATTACCATGGCCATTAAGCTTTTATGTTTTCTTGTTTCAAAATTGATGAGCCCTCTCATAACAGTGGAGAATGAGAAGCCTCTTCACTACAAAGGGAGCACATTTAACAGAATTATTCCCAACTTTATTATCCAAGTAGATGATTTTACTTTTCGTTATGGCAGATGTGGAGTTTCAATATTTGGTGTTTTGCCAATGAGGACTTTAAACTAAAGTACAGTAGGTTAGGCGAATTAAAGCCTACTCACCAATTTTTTTTTTTCATTGTGAATTGTCTTCCAAATGTTTATAGTAATCATATGTGTTTGATTGGGTTTAACAAATTTTTGTAGATTAGCTTTGATTTTGGGAATATTTTTTTCTATTTCAAACCAATGCCACTCTAAAGTTTGCTCCCTAAAAATGCCTTTTTAGTTTCTATAAAGTTGTGATTTCCAACTATATTGTGTTGGTTTTGATTCCGTACCAAATTTGATTGTAATTTCTTCAATCTTTTTCCCTATATGTATGTAGGTTTAATTGTAAGGGATGAGTGTGAAAGATCGGTAAAGAATCAAGCTTCAAAAGATGAACAAGTGGATTTCATAACTGGCTCATGAGTGTCTCACAAGAAGCAACTTGCAAAAAAGCCATATGTAGAGCACATTACCAGAAGATGAAGAGTCATGTTAAGTTGTAATTTTCGCGACTATTTCGAGGGTAAGGCCAACTCGCGAAGGACCCGCGAAAGTCTCTGTTTGGCAAAAAATTATGTTTTGTTTTACCAAGTCTTTACCCATACTATATATACCCTCATTACCCACAAAGTGTAATGAGTGTTTTTCAAAGAGAAAACCCTAGAAAATATACTTGAGAGTTAGAGATTGTTATACCCATAATTATCTACATATTTCCTTGTGGTTTTCCTCAACTCCTACCTCTCCATCTCTAGATCTTTGAGAGGTTGCTAGCCCAAACATTTACCACACTCATACTGAGTGTAAAGTGAGATTTTGGTGCTACTGGGAAGTATTGAAATGAGCCATTCATTGGCAGATACAATTAGGCTGAATTGCAGGATCTAGAAAGTTAGAGAAGACAAGACTCCAAGAAGTCAGTTGGTAGCAGGAGCTTGGAGGGCTCAAGTACATGGGGTAGAGTAGGCTTGGAGGGTCTTTTGTTATTTGTATACTCCAATTTTATTCTCTAGTGAATCGATTTCGACTTGGAGGGTTGCGAAGAGGTTTTTCGCCGAGTTCTTCGGTTTCCTCTTCGATAACACGTTTCAGTGTTATCTTGTATTTGCATCTCTCTTCCCTACTCTTTAAGCTTTCATTTTATTGTTGATGATGGATGAATATGGCTTAGGGTAGTGCTATCAATTCATTGCGCTTATTTATTCTTGTTCTGCACTTAGTCTAAGTTAGAGTAAAAGCAATCTAGCCGTAATTTCTAATTAGGGGTCTGAACAAGCACTTATGTTTTAACACAAATCCGAGCTTTCAGTTTCATAAAAAAAAAAAAAATAAATAAATAAATAAATAAATAAAAAAAACCATCATTCAATTTTGAGCCAAGTGCCTACAACTATAAAAAGAAATAAGGACATCTCTTTCCTTGAGAAACCCTAAACAAAATCCAACAAAACACAAAAGAAGACACAAAGAACTTCATCCTCAGTCTCCTCTCCCATTCAAACCGCTCTCTTCCTCGGCAACTATATTAGCTCAAAGCAATGAGTCCATTAAAAAGGTAGATGTATTTGAGCCTTCCCTCAACTATGGAAAGCTGCATCAACCAGAGATCTCGCGCCTGGAGGTGAACCTGCAAGCAACCAGACAGCCCAAGAGTGACACGTGGCAAAAGATCCAAAGAGACTATTGATGCAACCATGTTGCGACCAATTAGCCCGCAACAAGGTCGCAAAATATCTGCTGGCATTCTGCTATGTTCTTATCCTAATCTTCTTTTTAGTTCACACTATATAAGCCAAGACTCATATCCTTTGCATGTATGAACAGGAAGTAAGTGTGTGAGCTGAGCTTATAAGAACAAGAGAGAGCATTTGTTCATCCCAACAATTTTGTATAAGAAAGTGCCTTATTCTATAGAAACAAATCTTTATCCTCTCTTCTCATTTTCTCTCACAAATCAGATATCCTTATTTATACTTGTTGCTCTATGCTCTTTCTTTACTTATTCTTGATTGCTCTAATTCAGTAAGAAAAAAGAATTTATTTTTTTTAATTTATTTATATTAGTTTTTACTTTTTGAACATGATTGTTTTATTGTGATAAAATGAATCTAGTTAATTTTATTTCATTTTCACATAAGTTATGAAATTTTTAGTTAAAATGATAATATATTGAAATTAAAGACAGAATTTTTACATATTCATATAAAATACTGTCGTTTACTTAATACATACTCTATTAATATGTCAAGGACAAGTCTCATATAAAGTAGTTATAAACCATGCATCATGCCATGTTAATTGGATTAAATGACAGTCTAACTTTATAATCAAGCATTCAGCAGCAACAACAAACAAAAACAAAAACAAAAATATAAAAAATCAAGTAACATAATTTCTCAAAAAAGAAGTTATATTTGGATTTTGTAATAATTAAACTATTATGTAGTTTAGTTATTGTTGGAAGAAGATCAGAGTCATTGATTCTCAGATAGCATATGTTATACATAGCATATTGGCAATATTGAGCACTAGCTCCATACCCGTTATACATGTCCAAATTCCAAAATACCTTCACATGGCCTCTTTCCTCGGACCTAGTCTTCACACTCCCACCAAAAAATGGAACCAAGAGCACATAACCTCTCACCCGAACTGGCTCCAATTCAACCAAACCCACACCAAGCCTAAGTGCTACATGGTGAGCCACGTTCCCTCCAAAAGAGTCACCCATTACAAAACCCCTATCGGAAAAACTAGTTTTGCATCTCATACAAAACATACAGCGGAAGAAACACAAGGATCTACTTCATTCATGAGAGATAACATATAACCTTGAATTTTAGAACAAAGAACAGAAAGCGTACCTTGATGCAGTGAAATCCAAAAACAAGATTTGAGAATACCTTCAATCTTCATCCCAATTGCACATGGTGCCCAAAATGAGTGGTCTCTCAATCAATTCTTACATACGTTAATTTTCCTTTTGGAACAATGTATTCCAAAAATCTTGTAAAGAAAAACTATTTTCTCTTCTTTTTAATCATATGTACATATTAACTACCTTAGCAGTTATTTTATTTAATAACTCTTATTAAATAAAAACTAATTATCTTATTGGGTTAGCCTTTTGGGCTAGCCCAATTAGGCCTAAGTGTGTGGCTTGGGATGGGACCAAAGGGATTAATATGGCTTTAGCTCCAATGGGCTTTAGACTTACCTGTCAACTCTTGACAAGCCTAAAGTTACTATTAATTATATAACAAGTACTACTATGGAAATATAATTGCACTCTAGGCCTTATCAATAAATTATATCCCATGACTCTAATATGATATCATTTGACCCTTCCATGAAATATACATAATGAACAAAGTTATAATAAACTATCACTTTGTAAACAACTATTTTATTCCTTAAGTACCTAGTTTAATCTTTTAGTTATTCATATTTATGAAATCTAATTTCATAAAATATGAACTTTAGTAACTCTTTATTAAAGTTTTATTAAAGTGGTCGGCCCTGAATAATCGGTTCCCATTAAACT
Organism: Quercus lobata; assembly: GCF_001633185.2. Taxonomy (NCBI): domain Eukaryota; kingdom Viridiplantae; phylum Streptophyta; class Magnoliopsida; order Fagales; family Fagaceae; genus Quercus; species Quercus lobata. Next base: position 19,700,872 of record NC_044906.1, on the reverse strand, counting down.
TATCTTAAGGAAATATTTCGTGTCTTTGTAGAAAGAGATTATAGATTCCATCTTGAGAATATATGTTCCCTCAATACTACATGTGGTTACCCAACATACTAAGGTTTTGACCATTAAATTATATCTCACTCCTGATATATCAAAGTAACCTACATTTCATAATCGGGTTCACTATCCTCTCAAGATTGAAAGTCTATGAAATTAGAAGTCATGAGATTTATTATTCAATGACTGTTGTTAATTAAATAATTAATCTCACAACGGTCCAGTTCAATATGTTTTACACACTTAAGACACATCAACACATCAACTAGAAGTCTCCACTTCCATGATCAAGACAAACCATCTTAGTTGACGTGTTATAGTCTTTGCAAATAAAATGCCCAATTTCATCACCAACTACGAACTACATTTTGAGTCTACAAGGAACTTGTGATTTATATCTTCTTTAACTAAATCACATACAATGCATTTCAAGGACTATGATAATGTCCAATTAGTTCACATACAAATAGTCTCATATAATTAAACAATTTAATTATTATAACATGCCAATAAATTAGATTTTAGGCCACAAACCCAACAAACCACGTATCACAACCAATGTCGCCATGCATGGCTAGGGTTTGTAACCATTTAGAGAACTCATTGCATCATCTATGGCTACCAAAAGCCTATGCACCGATGCAAGCCTATAGCTTGGTGCAACTATGAGGACTCCAAGACGGATGCAAGGCAGTGACATATGTTGTGGAAGTTGGCAAAAACCGCTACCATGAATGTATTATGTTAGAGATATATTAGCCCATTAGCATAGGCCCAAGCCTAATTCTACTTTTTGTGCAAGTCAAGTCTCTTGCTTATACTAGAAGTCTATTAGTGTAGAGTAAAGTCTACTATATATACCCATGTGTGGACACGGCCACGTGATGCCTCTCGGGATGGGTTTTCAAGAAAATAAAGGTTTGATCTTGAGAGTATTTTTTTTTATTAGAAAAATCATGAGTCTGAAAAAAGTCGAGGAGTCGCCACTTATTTTATTATTTTTTTTTTAAGGGAAAATAAAACAAGAAATAAAACCCTCTCTTTTTATTTGATTGACTCAATGGATAAGAAAAATGGTCTACGTCCACCAAGGACAAGTTCGGGGGTCAAATTACGCTGTGGGAAGGTATGAAGCACCCACGCACGCCCAGTATGTCTACCAGTCTCTACTAAATAAGTAAGGACTATTTGATGTTCAATTAATCATTTAATGGGCACAATATTATTAATTAAATTCATTACACCAAATCAAACAAGTAGTTGATTTTATGACATGGTGGCCTAAAGCTAAATCATAAGACAAAATAACGATGATAAAAATAAGCAACAAGTTAATAACGAAACAAAATAATGAAAAAGAAATTAACAACTACTCTATATATATATATATATATATATATATATATATATAACATGTGTAAGCTTAAGCTCTTCCAAGTCATGATCTGAGCAACATGAGAAGATTTCATTTTAAGGGAACTAGTGGGATTACTTTTTTTTGAGAGAAGAGTGGGCTTAATCAGATTAGCTTGTGACTTGGTTTTGATTTGGAGTAGGAAATGAAGTATATTTTTATTTCTATTTTTGGAAACCGAAAACATGGACTTGGTAAAAAAAAAATAAAGCATATTCTTATTTCTGTTTGTGAAAACCGAAGACATAAACTTGTTTTTGATTTGAAGTAAAAATAATAATAATGATAATAATAATAATAATAATAATGATAATAATAATAATAATAATAATAAAGTAAATTTTTATTTTTTGCTTGTGGAAACCGAAATTAAGGACTTGCCTCTGATTTGAAGTAACAAAACAAAGTATATTTTTTCATTTTGTTTGTGGAAACCAAAATCATGAGAGTAGTTGGAAACAACATGAGGCTAACCAACATGTAGAGGCTAGCTACGGTGGGAAAAGAAAAAGAAAGAAAGTTATGTCTTCTCACAAGTTTTCAATGCATAGACCCAACTTTTAAGAAGTCACATGCATGATTTAACCCCACTATTCTCTTTTACCTTTCTTTCATTACTTAACCGGTTATCAAAACAAAGCTTTCTTTTATTACAGACAAGTTTTATTCATTGTTCACAAGACAGCCAAGCCTTAACATTCAGACTGAAAAGAAAAACAAATACCCAGCAAAACGCCCAGCAAATACCCAGCAAAGCAATGACTTCAAACCACTGAATCACACAAGAATAAAGAGTGGGAAGGTTGAAAACATACCTAGCTCCCTTGGACGGGTTTGATGGTGACTCCGTTGAGACGAACGGCGACGACAACGGCGCTCTCTGATGGATGGCCCTCCCACCACGCGATACTCCACCGGCAATGGTTGACGGACAAGTGCTGAAATACCTGTGTACAGTGTGAGATTTGTCCCCCCTCAGGACCGGGTTTACTCCCAAGAAATTTCAATCTCTCAATGTTTTTCTTTTGTGTTTTTTGAAAGCTTTTCTGAAAATTAGAATGCAAAAAAAAGGTGTCCTGAAAATGATTTTTTTGGAGCTGAGAAATAGATCCGCCCCTTTGTTCTTGAATCCAATGGAAAACAAAAAAAATCTCTCCGTTTTTTCCCCCTTTTTTCTTTTTCTTTTAAAATTTTTTCCTCTCCTTATATGGTCTCCACTCCCTCTTTTCAAAATTTTTTAAAATCCACCCGTTATCAGTCTGTGCGTTTTTGTTTGCACCCTACTGCCCGGCTGGAACAGTGGAATGACAACCAAGACAAAAAATCCTGCAACTCAGGACACGCCGGATTTGCTTCATGTGGGAGGCGTCTGTCCACTGTACCCAAAACGCACGTCTCACCATTCAGTTTTATTTTGTCCTTTTCTTTTGGGACCACTAAAGCTGGGTTTGCTAGTATTCGAATTAAAACGCAATTATTTTTAAGTTAAATTAACAACAGAAGTTTGAGGGACGAAACTTGATTTTTTTGGATATAGCTTTCAAAAATTGAGGATTTTGTGGAAAAATGAAGAAAAGGAAAAAAAAAAAAAAAGACAAGTGTACATGGATTAAAAATTGTAGCTTCAAATGCAATTAAAATAAAGATTGATAGTAAAAACTGTGAATAAATAAATAGAGAAGTTGAAAAATAAAATAATAAAGTGTCAAATGAGAGAGATTAGAGAGTTATGCATGTCATTTAATTAGTTCATCATTTGGGGGACACATGCGCAAAAGGCATACATTATAATTGGGGAACGAAAGAGGGTGTCTACACCATGTTATGGTTCACTGTAACATAAGATTTGTATTACACTCTAATATATTAAAGATATATCCATTTAGGTTTTTCTCTGTGAATGTAGGCCATTAGGTTAAGCCACATAACCCTCGTGTTCTTGTGTTTCTATTTTATACTTTCCTTTTCCACATCTATACAAGCATATGCAACATGGAATATATCCTAGCTAATATTTAACATGGTATCAGAGCCACCTTTCCATGGCCATGGTTTTCTGTCTTTATGGTGTGTTTAAGAGCAATTTTTGTCTTCCTCGGTGTTTCTTCATTGCGTTCATCTTCTTTGGCTCCTCACTGCTGCCGTCAAAACTCTTCGGTATAATCATGCCACCATTAGAAGTCACATCAACACTACAAGACCATTTCCTTCCTTAAACCAACATTACAGAGCCAAACTTCATTCAAGCAATCTTCTCAACCTTATCAAATCTCAAGGTTTCATCAAGCTTCCATCTTGAGTTTGAGAAGGGGTGTTAGAGATATATTAGCCCATTAGCATAGACCCAAGTCAAATTTTACTATGTGCAAGTCAAATCTCTTACTTGTACTAGAAGTCTATTAGTTTAGGGTTTAGTCTACTATATATACCCATGATATGGTTCATTGTAATACAAGATTTGTACTACACTCTAATATATTAAAGATGTAACCATTTAGACTTTCTTACGTGGACGTAGGCCGTTAGGTTAAATCATATAACTCTCATGTTTTTGTGTTTTTATTTTATACTTCCCTTGTGTTCTTGTGTTCAAAAACTACGTACACTTAAATTAAGGCTGGGTTTGGATCCAGCTTTTTGCGTTTGCGTTGCGTTTCTGTTTTTTTTTTTTTTTTTTTTTTTTTTTTTTTTTTTTTTCACGCGTTTTCATTTGGAGTATTGCGGTTACTGTTCAATAAACAGTAACCGCAACTGTTGACTTTGCGGTTACTTTCTGTAGTGAACAGTGCACATATGCACTGTTCACGGACCCACAAATTACACTTTTTATCAACTTTTTCATTAAAAATGAGTCCCACAGCACTATTCACACATTTAAAAATTATTTTGCTACAGTGTTTTCAGTTTTCAGTTTTAAGTTTCAGCAAAATAAGTTCTATCCAAACAGACCCTAAGTGTACATGTTTTTATTAATCTTTCGGTGGAAAAGCACGATTGTGGCTATTAATTGGACCTAATATCTATATTTTAGGCAGCGGGTAATGGCCATGGTCCAACATGAAGAATTTATTTTTGAACTATTAACAGCTAAAATTTTATTGTCATTGATTTCAATATTCTTCGAGCTTGACTTGACTGAGTCCTTGTATCATGCATGTTTCCAGAAACATAGCTTAAAAGTGGTTGGGCTATAAGATTCATTTGATTTTATTTCATGAAAAATGGACCAGGAAAGGTTGCTAAAAAATTTTGGTCTTCAAAAAATCAGTGCTACTTCGTCTTTTTCCCTTTGTCCCATATATTTTGTTTGTCAATGTAGTCGTGAAGTCTCCATTCATATCTTCTGATTAATAAATATTCTAGGATTAAAATGGGAGAACAGCACATGCATGTTTATTTTGGACTTTCTAATTTTTGTGGTAAGTTTCTTTTTATGTTTCACATTATAATTCTTGAAATATAAATTTCATATCCTTCATTTTGTGTTTCATTTTATACTCTATCAATCTTTTTTTGAAAAATAATTACAATATGCTACTAATACAACAGCTCGAATCATTTTCCCCTAAACCCTCAAGCACTTTGTGTATAATAGAGAGATTTTAATTCAGTTACAAGGCTCTTAGCATGCTCCATCAATCTTGGTATGTCATGTGATTGATTTTTTTTTTTTTTTTCATTATAAACTTTGGTTATTTTATATTAAAAAAAATCAAATAAATATATAGCAAGTTGTGATTTGTGAAGAATAAACTATAAAATAGAACACTGAAAGTGGGAAAAAGGACTTGCAGTCATTATTCTTATACCTTACGGAGAACAATTTTTGCAAAACTATGGGCCTATCAAAATACTAATCTCAAAAAGAGACAGAACCCATAAAGATTAAGCATGCATCCAGCCCAAGCCCAAAATCCATTGGTATACCCCACAAAATTCGCTAACCCAAGCCCATGAAGTCCAATGCAAATCCATCAAGAATTCCTAGCTGGGCCAAGATCTAAGCTTACTCTTTCTTTCTTTCTTTTTCATTTCTTCTTTTTTTCTTTTCTTTTTTCTTTTTTTTTTTTTGGCTAAAGCTTACTGTTTCTTTGTATTTTATGAACCAAACCCTAGCATGAAGAGGAAGACCAACAAGAGGGAAAATTAAGTAGAGGTGGATTAGAGAGCTATAAAATTATTTCACACACTGGTATAAGCTTACTAAAAGGTCTCCCAATTGCTTAGAAAATTGACGAGACCAATGACCCATGTCGAATGCAAATATCTACTTAATTAAAATATACTAGTCTTACCACACATGCTATTTTTTTTGTTTGTTTAGTTTCATAATTTTTTATTTATCAAAATTTTAGGTTTACACATTCAATACTGCACATTTGCAAACTGTTGATATAATTAGGAATGTCACGAGGCTAGTTATAAAAAATAAACATCAAAATAACATTGAAATCATATATTTGTGTGTGGATTTGTTCATTTTTTGAAGCTAGCAATTCGTAAATGTATTAGCAATTTATAAATGTGCAATATTAAACGTGTAAACCTCAAATTTTGATGAATCAAAAATTATGACACCAAACAGGAAGAAAAGAAAAAAGAAAAAAGATGCTAGTTATTATTTATAATCACGTTAATTATTCTATTCTTATCTTTAAAGATAATTTTTGGATGTGGAGCCATACCATTAGTCATGGATTTGGATTAAAGCCATCTTAAATTTTGCAAAATTACAAAAATCTTCTTTAGAATAAACCAAATAATTTATTTGAAACCTGATATTGCGCATAACAATATAAAATGAAAAAAGTTTCCTTACAATTATCTCTTCATGATTTTATTTTTAGTTCTACTGTGACAACGTACTTTGCCATAATATTTGTTACAAGTAATGACATGTAAGATTATAATCGGTAAATCATCACTTTATGACCCACCACCTTTTTACCGGCATTTATAGTTGTACGTCATGGTTCTGGCTAGGGCTGTCCAGATTGATTCGGTAACCCGACCCACCCGAAGAGCCGACCGGACCTGACCCTAATCTGGCCAACCCGACTGCTCTAGTGGGTTGGCAGCGAGTCTTCACCACCGAAAATTGATTCCGGCGGGTCAGTTTCGGTTTTCCTCCCCTAAAACCTGAAAAACCCGAACCGACCGAAAGACTTATAGATTCCGGCCAAAATTTCCAGAATCCGGCGAAGAAACCCAGATTCCGACAATATTTCCCTTAGATCTGGTGAGATTTTGACTGGATCTAGCGAAATCTCATCAAATCTAGTGAGATTTTCGCCGGATCTAGTGAAATCTCCTCCAGATCTAAGGGAAATATCGCCGGAATCTGGAAATCTATTGCCGGAATCTGGGTTTCTTCGCCGGATCTGTGTTTTTTTGACCATTTTCTCCCCGTCTTCTCAGATCTATGACTCCGATCGACCCGCCCGCCACCCATTGATGGTCTAAACCGCCCGACTCGATTACTCCGGTGGGTCGGCGGCAGGTGCATTTTTTCCCCACCCGATTCCGACAGGTCGGTTCCGGGTTGGGCACAAACCCGACCCGGACCGACCCGTGGATAGCCCTAGTTCTGGCAAGATTTGTGGTTCAAAAATATTCTCCGTAGACTTTATCGTATTTTTCTTAATTAGTTTATGACCTTCCACTTTTCTACCACTATTTATAACTACATGTCAAGGTTGTGGTAAGATTTATGGTACAAAAATATTGTCTATAAATTTTATCATATTTTTCTTACCCAAGTTTATTTTTGTCAGTTTGTGACCCTCCACCTTTTTACCACCATTTATAGTCATACATGTCAAGTTGTGACAAGATTTGAGGTACAAAAATATTTTCTATAAACTTTATCATAATTTTCTTTCCCTAGTTTCTTATTCATAAATCATCTATGCTATACTTTAGTTTGTTATATATTGACATATGTTTTAACTTATAAGACTTTTAAATCTACTGAATAATTCAAAATGATTTGAAATGTCAAAATTCAACAGATTAAACAATCCATATAAATCCGTCAGAGTAGTTCAAACTTCCAACATGCAAAAATTAACCTCTAGGCGTAATCTAAGTCTGGATGCAACATAATTCTCTCCAAATTAAATGGAAAACCGAAGTTTATTTTATTTTTTATTTATTTATTTATTTATTTTAGGTAAAATGGAAAACCCAAGCTATACAATGAATATAATTGACTAGAATGATCCTTCAAGAAAGGGTGAAAAAATAATAATAGTGCACTAAGAAAGGGTGCTTTGAACGCTTTAATGCACTATTCCCTTAGCGTAGAGTTGCAGTAATTGAATTTGGTTCTTGGGCACAAATTATGACTTTTGGATTTATACATATCAAAATTTTATAATCATAAGGATTATGTTTCAATGGTGTTGATTTTTGGGGCAGTGTATCTCAGTCGTAATCGATATAAATAGTCACCATTCCAAATTTGGGAGGATAAGTATGGAGAGTAACTAGCTTTAAGTAGGAAAGTGGGGGGAAAGGAACAAAGAAAAAGGTAGAAATTATTAAGTCCACTAGGAGAATTGCTAACATAGTCCTCCCAACCAATGAAACAATGTCATCTATGCAAATATGTAAGTGAGCTTCCTAATTAGCAAAATGAATAAAAAATAAAAATTACTAGATGATGTCACATTTGCATAAATAATAGCATTTTATTGGTTAGAAGGTTAGAAAGAACCACGTCAACAGTTCTCTTAATGGACCTAATAATTTCTCAGAAAAAGGAGACCGAAGATTTTGTGAGGAAGTTGCTATCGGTTGTGTGATGGTGGTTTTGGCTGTGTACGTGGAGTGGAAAGTTTTTTTTTTTATTTATCTAGTGGGAAGTTTGGAGAGTTTTTTAGGGTGGTGTATCTCATAGTTATCTATATAAATAGTCACCATTCCAATTGGTTGTGCGAGGCTGGTTTTAGCTGTGTACGTGGAGTGCAAAGTTATTATTATTATTATTATTATTATTATTATCTTGTGGGAAGTTTGGAGAATTTTTTGGGCTGTGTATCTCATATTATCTATATAAATAGTCACCATTCCAAATTTGGGAGGGTAAGGATGGAGAATAACTGGCTTTAAGTGGGAAAGTGGACGGAGAGAAACAAAGGAAAAAGAGAAGTTTTTGTGAGGAATTTGTAATTGGTTGTGTAAGCGGAGTGGGAAGTTTTTTTATTTTTTAATCTAGTGGGAAGTTTGGGGAGTTTTTCTCCTGTAGTTTTTTGTTTTTTAATTTTGTTGAATTACAGTTCTATTCTCTTTTCTTTTTTTGACAATTTGTTAAAATGATAACTAACTTCCGCATCTTCTTAATCTATACAGATAAAACACATTCTCTTCCCAGTAAAGAGAATCGATTATTAACTGTAACTAATAATTATTGATATCACATTAATATATGCTTTCCCAAAATGCAAAACTCCTTTATTGTTTGAAAATATGTTGTTGCAATAAGTAAAACCATATTTCCCACCCATTCCAGGCATAATTTCAAAAAGAGTGTTGTTAAAGGGTACTGTACAGCACCCGTTAATATGATAAAATTTAAAATAAATTATTCACGTTTTTTTAGGGATGTGGAAAAAACTGAATATGTATTAAATGTGTGCCAGTTTAAATGAAAAAAGTCAAATTATTTTGTGATAAAACACAGCTGAAAAATAAAACTTTGCCAATTTCCTATGGAAATGGGATTTGTGATAAATCATAAATGAACCACAGCTGGTTCATTAACAGGTGCTAGCCGGCACCTGTTAACAAAGTCCTTTCAAAAAAACATGTTATTACCATTAATCCCTTATAGTAATAACTTATTACAATGAAAAACTTTAAAACAATAATTTTTCAACAAAAAATGTCTTTGCAATATGTTTTTTCAACCAATAATGTTTTGTATTTATTGTAGCGAAAATGTTGAAACAATATGTTATTGCCAAAGAATATTTGAAATATTAGCTTATTACAACAAAATTTGGTATTACTATTTCTGTCGAAATTTATTTTTCATATTTATTGTAACTAGTCGCTAACCCATGCAATGCACGGGAAAACTATTATGTAAGTAGATGTTAACAACTATTTGTCTTTTCCATTTTGATTGTACATAGTTGCTAACCCGTGCAATGCATGAAATAATTTGAGAAAAATAATATATATTTACTTTGCTTAAAAACTCACTTTAAAATGAATAGGCTGGCTTTCTACTCATAACATACTCAAAAACTGGAATCATGTTTGATTAAAGGAAAATTGAACAATATCAACTATTTGCAAAAATGGTAAAAGAACAAAAATATATAACAAATGAAAGTTTTCCATTATGTTTACGCTGTTTGTTGTTCTAAATAAAATATTTTATAATGTATAATATTTTACATGTAAAATATTTTTAGTAAAATGTTTTCATTTTATGGTACTTAGTTGCATAATTGGAAATGTTTTAGAAATCATTTTTTAGTGTTTTTTTTTTAGTAAAATAAAAATAAAAATTCCATTGTTCTCAAAACCCACCAAATGCAAGCACAATTACACAACTACGCACATAACCCACCACTGACAACCACCCAAAATTCTAGATCCATAAGGGGAAAAAAAAAGTTATGATAGCCAACCAGAAACCCAAATCTAAAAACCCAACCTAATTTGCTCCAATCTCCAAATACACCAATCTCATCCCAACCACCATCAGCTAATATCCAGTACAGCCATAACCCAAAAAAGAAGGGGAAAACTTAATCCACATCGCAACAAACGCATACAACTCAACTGCCAAAGTAGACAACCACCACAATACAACCCAACCTTCGATCCACACCCTCAAACCCAATGAAAACCCACATATCTATGTCTCTCACTAACCCATAGCAAGCCTCTCAACGACGTCGACTTGAGCAGCGATAGCCACCTACACATTGATTTCTAATTGGGAGTTTTGGGTGTGGAAGTTCCGAGCAAAAGAGAGACAAATAGGTGTGGCTAACAGTGTGCACTTTAGGTGAAGGGAGAACAGGGAGATTTGGTAGAGATTGGGTCTTTGGATTTGATACGGATTTGTAATGGTTGGTTAGTTGTTTGATGAATTTTGGACTGTGGGTGTGGCTTTTTGTTTGTGGCTGATTTCTGCGTTTAGGATCGGGTTTGTAATTTGTATTTGGTGGAAATAAAAAAAAAAAAAAGATTTATTATTATTTATATAAGTATTGCTGATGTGAAAAATTGTGGGAGCTTCAAAAGCTTCAGTTTTATATATATATATATATATATATATATATATATAGATGAAAATTTTTGAAACAATATATTATTGCAATATATTTTCGTGTATGAATAAATTACTTAATTGATATTTACATGTCAATAAATGAAAAAAAAATTATTCAATTGATATTTACAACCGTTGCATGCACAGATAATTAAATCAAATAAAAAATTATAAAAATTAAAAATTAAAAAAAAAAAAACAAAACAAAAATTTGAAGACTTATATGAGAATAGAACCTTACCTACTGTAGCCGATCTTGAAATTTCATAACATTGTTTCGCACTTTTGTTAAATTGAACTATAGTCTTCTCCATGCCTTCTCCAATTAAAACTAAATTGGACTTATTTTTACCAATGTAGACCACTTCAATATATATCCCTCGTTTGATTAAAATAACATATGGATTGTGACAACCTATTGAAATCTTTGATACGGCTTCGTTGTGCTGAAGTTGTCACTGCATGCCATCAATGGTGTAAAGTTATGATTTCCAACTATATTGTGTTGGTTTTAATTTCATGCCAAATTTGATTGTAATTTCTTCAATCATTTTCCCTATATGTATGTGAGTTTATGTGTAAGGGATAAGTGTGAGAGATCGGTGAAGAATCAAGCTTCAAAAATTGAATCAGTGGATTTCGCGACTAGCTCATGAGAAGCAACCCACGAAAAAGTCACGTTTGGAGCACAATACTGGAAGATGAAGAGTTGTGCCAGGCTGTCATTTTCGTGACTATCTCGCGAGAAGAGCCAACTCGCGAAGGACCCGCAAAAGTTTCTGTTTGGCAAAAAGCTGTGTTTGCTTTACCAAATCTTTACCCACACTATATATACCCTCATTATCCACGAATTGTAGGTAGTACTTTTTAGAGAGAAAACCCTAGCAAATACACTTGAGAGTTAGAGATTATTATACCCACAATCATCTACACATTTCCTTGTAGTTTTTCTCAAACTCTTACCTCTCCATCTCTAGATCTTTGAGAGGTTGCCAGCCAAAATACTTACCACACCCATTCTGAGTGTTAAGTGAGATTTTGGTGCTACTGGAGAGCATTGGAATGAGTCATTCATTAGCAGGTGTAATTGGGCTGAATTGCGGGATCCGGAAAGCTAGAGAAGACAAGATTCTGAGAATTCTGTTGGCAGTAGGAGCTTGGAGGGCTCTAGTACATGGGGTAGACTAGATTTGGAGGGTCTTTTGTTATTCATGTACTCCAACTTTATTCTCTAGTGGATCGATTTCGATTTGGAGGATCACGGAGAGGTTTTTCGCCAAGTTCCTCGATTTCTTTTTCGATAACACGTCTTGGTGTTATCTTGTGTTTGCATATCTCTTCTCTACTCTTTAAGCTTTCATTTTATTGTTGATGATGGATGAATATAGCTTAGGGTAGTACTATCGGTTTATTGCGCTTATATACTCTTATTCTGCACTTAGTTTAAGGCAGAGTAAAAGCAATCTAGCCGAAATTTTTAATTGGAGGTCTGAATAAGCTCTTGTGTTTTAGCACAAATCCGAGTTTTCAAATGACAATTTTAACATTGGGCTTATAAGAGTGAACTTTGACACATGAAAAGAATAGAGTTAAAATGAAAGCTAGGACAAAAATATGTATTTCCATAAAATAAAATAAAAAGGTGGTTAGAAGAAAATAAACTAGAACTTTTTTTTTCTTGTGTTTGGATACAAAGAAGGATTACAAGTACAAAGAGGAAATGCTCTATTTATAACCTTACATTAGCGTGGACCTATGTGTGGGACCCACTCTTCATGTGAAAGGGAGTACACAATAACTTCCCCTCTCACTGGACTTAGAAAATTGATGAGACTAATGAGCTCATACCACAATATGCAACATATGGTCACTCATGGATTAACCAATTATCTACTGGATTAAATCACAGACACACATTCCCCCCAATAAAGAAAAACAATTACTAACCGTAACTAATAATTATTGATATCACATTAAAATATATTTTTGCAATATGCAAAACTCCTTTATTGCCTTAAATATGTTGTTGCAATAGGTAAAACCCTATTTTCCACCAATATAATTTTAGAAACATGTTATTACCATGAATCCCTTTGCAATAATAACTTATTGCAATAAAAAAACTTTAAAACAATAACTTTTTGCAATGAAAAATTTTATTGCAATAGGTTTTTTCAATTAATTGTACTTCGTATTTATTGCAACAAAACTGTTGAAACAATATCTTATTGCCAAAGAATCATTTGAAGCAATACATTATTGCAACAACATTCGGTACTACAATTTCCTTCAAAAAATTGTTTTCATATTTATTCAATGAAAATAAATTTAAAAAATTAAAACTAAAAGCTCAATATGCTATAGAATCCTTCTTTTTTTTTTAAGAAGTATTTTGTATTGAAAGTGGTGTCACATTTAATATGAAAATAACAAAATTCTCAATTGTTGCAATGCACGATAAGTACTTGCACAAAAATTAAGAAATTGATTCGACAAAAGACACAAAATTAGACTTCAATCTTGGATTTCATTGGATTTTCTCAAAATTTTGACTTTATATATATATATATATATATATGAATGCTTTCTACTTAAAAAATTAATAAACAATTTTTTGTTAGTGCTTGTTTAGGTGTTTATTATTTCCCATTAACCTTATAAAAAATTTTAGTTTATTTTTAAAAAAAATTAATATTTATTCATATATTTTTTAGTCAACTCTCCACGCAATAGATGACATTTGGTTAGTTCACAAAGTAATATATCCATCAGGATAAAAACAATAGAAGTCAAGGATTGAAAAATAATGAAATAAAATCTGCATGGAGTCAAAGTGTTCCAACGAGTCAGGAAGGACCAAATTCTTTATATATATATGTGTGTATATATATATATATATATATATATATATATAATTTCTTTAATTGATATTTTCCTTTTCAATGCATACAATATTTAATTTATAAAACCACCAACAAAAGGAACTCCCACACTTGGCAGCCATTGGGTACCATTAATAAAATTTTCAACAGTAAAATGTTTAATCTCTTCAGAATTTTTGGCAATATGATACCCGGGCCATTTAACTCTTCCTGTTGTATTGGCTCCTGGGCCCCAATTAGCATACTCCACGTGATGCAAAGTGGATAAGCTTTTCTTGTCATTGTTCGGAAGCCATCCTTCAGGGTCAACCAATTTGTCTCGAAAACATTCCATGACAATGGTTTGTGAATAACTATACCACGGCCTGCCTAGAAATGTTTTGATTTGTGGGTAAGGTTGAAGATCTTTGTCAGCCTTAATGGAACAATTGTGTAATACTATTCCTGTATCTTCCACTTGTCCTCGACCTTGAGCTGTGATCATATTCACAGTGCCTTCCGTACGCTTCCTCACGTAAATGTCACAATTCTGTAAGACAACTCGTGAATTCCCAAATATGAAATCTACTGTGCCATAAACTTCACATTCTCGGAAGAAATGAATACCATATGCTGTCAGTAACGTATCTTGGTATCCTTGTATGGAGCATTGGTAAATTGCAATTCGGTCACCGGCTACTCTCAAAGCCACAGCTTGGCCACCATCAGGTCCAGCATTGTTCACAAATCTAATACCTTTAACAAACACATCATTGGCGCTAATATCTAAATGAAGAAATATAAATGAAATAATCAGTATGTGTTAAAAAAATAAATAAACAACAACAACAACATGTGTTATTCTCAAAAAACAACAACATGTGTTAATAGATATTTACAACATTACATGCAAAGTTAAATAATAAAAAAAAATTACGACTAATATGAGAATAAAACCTTACCTACTGTAGCTGATCCTGAAGTTCCATAACCTTGTTTTGCAGTTTTGTTAAATTGAACAATAGTCTTCTCCATGCCTTCTCCAATTAAAACTAAGTTAGACATGTTTTGAGCTATGTAAACCGCTTCATTATATGTCCCTTGTTTGATTAAAATAACATATGGACTGTTACGGCCTATTGGAATCTTTGATATGGCTTCGTTAATGGTGTTGAAGTTGCCACTGCCATCAATGGCAACTGTGACATTGGGCTTGTAAGATTGAACATTGACACATGAAATGATCAATAGAGTTAAAAAGAGAGGTAGACGAACAATATGTATTGCCATTGAGTCAGAAGAAAATAAGCTAGAACCTTTTCTCTCTTTTTTTTTGGATACAAAGAGGGGGGAGCTAAAACTAGGAATCAAAAACACAAACTAGAGCTTAAACAAACAAACAAGTACTGATTGCAAGTATGAAATGCAAGTGCTCTATTTATAACCTAATATATAGTTGTACCATAATTTAAATTTAACCATGGTACAACTTATTAGTTGTTGTAAATAACCTACTAACCAATTCCTCGGTGTAGATGGCTTATTTCATTTGGTTTGCAATTTAGCTTAGTGGTTTATATGGTGCTAGCAGTTTGAGTTGGTTTTGCTGTGGTTCATATTGGCAGTGGAGAGTGTGAATTCTTAGCCATGGGTGGACACAATTGTGGGTGCTTTGAGGTATTGTGTTGTCGGGGATGGTTTATTTTTAGTGCACATGTATGTGTACGTTGTGCAACATTTAGCACGAAAATGAGAAATCATATTAGAGAAATATGCAACTATTAAGCATTGACTTTGTCAATTGTCATACACTAAAAATAACTTATAAGAGTTGTCATTACGAAAAGCTACTTGAAAACCATAAATTGAATGTGATAAATGATTAGCACCACTTCATCCATTATACAAAACAAAATGAATGTAATGGTCATAGGTATGTGACCCGGTCTACCGATTCTTAAAAATCAACCAATAAAAATAATGTAAATGCATTTATGAATGCACCCAAATTGAACATTGCCACATCTTCACTTAAAATTGATTAAAATTTCTAGAAATATCATTGCTTGAGTGGATCCAATAGTTGCAAATTTGCAATTATTTTCAGCAAATATCAAGTTGTCAACATGCTTAAGAATAATTTTAGGTTAAATTCACATCTCTCTTTAATACCTGGAAAAATTACAGTCTTATAAAGTCTTTTAAAACAGAATGGATAAATGGATAGACTAAGTGATTAACACATTAATGCACAAGGGTCATGAGTGAGATTTAAATCAAAATGCAAAACTTTTTAACATGAATTTATCAAAATTTAATTGTTTTATTTCTATCTTCATTACGTGAAATAGATATGTTTGTCTATGTTAGTGTGCAAATATGTTAGTAACTCGGTATGCCTTACATTATGAGATTTGTTGAGAGCCATATGACATAAATTTATGCAATTGTATCGCAAAAACTTTTGTAGCAATTTGAGATAAATTTAATTATAGAAAAAGTTTTATGATTTCTTTTGAAATTGCAGCCATCGAAAACAATATTTATAGGGCTAAATGGTAGAGTATTTTGAAGAAGGAAAGAAAGAAAAAGAGAGGACTTTTTAGTTTTACACTTTCAAAGGCTCGTAGGATATAGAATTATAAACAAATTAAAATGTTTTTTCTTTTTCAAAAACAATAAGCCCGCCTACCATTATTATCTGCCTACTCCTTTCCTTTCAAGACTGTCTTGTTGTGAAGTCTAAACTATTGGACTCTACAAATTCTCTCATTGTTTATTTCTATCAATTTAGAAGGATATTTTGATTATTTTAGGGATTTTTGAATTATTTTTTGTGTTTTTTAGGTTTCAACTTACAATATTTTGTTAATTTTAAAGGTTTCAATGATGTTAATTTGAGGGTTTTGAGAATATTATTAGGATGGACATTTTAAATAATTTTGAAATATTTCTATCATTTTTAAGATTTAGATTTTCTTGAGACTAAAAATGGTAGAAAGGTGTTTTTTTTTTTTTTTTTTTTAACTCCTTAAAACAAGGCCCAAAACAAAAATTAAATTAAAACATGAAATTTTCCAACCAAATCAACGTATCCATAGAGATTTAGTACCAAGGCCTATTATTTTTATTTTTATTTTTTGACCCTATATAGCCCACTCCTTCAAAGTGTTTTTGGGTTTGTGGATGCGCTTTGATTTATCATGGACCAATAGGGTTTGGTTTTAATGGGAGGATTTATTGAAATTTTAGTGGGAATAGGTAATCTTAAGAATACATTAATTTTTATACAGCTTCAACTGCCTATAGGTCGAAGAAGCATAATTGCGTAATTGACCATTGAACCTTACAGCGCCTCACTCACCTGCTATTGCAGGAACGGTGCCAGGGATAGCTTGTACATCTTCCCTAGTGGTATCTGGTATTAATGCTATAAGACAAGAAGGCAATGGTTATCCAAAGATGCTATAGGATTCATGTAGCCCTTTTCATAGGTAGGGGAAGGAGGAACCTTCCTGTTTCCTTGCTACAAACTTTGGGTGTGTTTGGTGCTTAGGACAGTCAGCTCCATACAATTAAACTAGGTATATGGTTCTGCTCGAAAATCTTGTGACATGGCTGTTTGCTTAACACAAGCTTTTCGAAGGCTCCATATGACTAATCGGTGGTGAGATCAGAGTGGCAACAGCCCTCACTCCTTAAAGAGAGGGGGTAAGGTTTACCTTACCATAAAGGGGTAGTTAATACAAGAAACTTCATAGTAGTAGTAGTACTCCTTAAAAAGAGTTCCATGAAAGCCCTATTCTTAATAGATGAAAAGGCTAAGAGAGAACTGTAGTAAGGTATTAGAGTCCTGTAGCTATTCCTATCATTGCTATTCCTATTACAGCTATTGTTAGACTAGTACAGCTAGCTCATAACTCATAGTGTACTTCTAGCTCATAACTCATAGTATGGACTGTTACCCCCCTAAGTCCCCCCTCAAGAGGATTGAGAGCAATTGAGCTCCTTAGTTTACTAATAGTTTGATTAAGGAGTGAAGCTCCTAAGTCTTTACTGGCTTGCTTTGCTTCGCTTATCCATTTGAGAGCGTTTATTTCTCATATCATGAGTCACTTCACTCCCTTGCAAGCCTATTCATAGGAGTTAAACGTTGGTTCCTACCTTTAATACATTTATTCATCTTAGCGTAGTTCCTTGGAGCACATCCCCCGAGGACCCTCTGGTTACATACCCTGCCTGCCCTATCGCACTAACAGCCTCAACTGCCTATAGGTCAAAGAAGCATAATTGCATAAGTGACCATTGTAAAAATACAATAAGCCTGAATATGCATTTCAAGAAGCAGGGGAAACAGGGGAGTTTGGGGGGAGTTTTCTTATTACTTTCTCTTGTCCTATTATCGGGGAACAAGTTCAGCTTGCTTGGGTTCCTGTTTTCAAGTTGTATACGTGACTTTACTTCATTTTAATAAAATTCTATCGATTATCTCAAAAAAATAAATAAAAATAAAAAAATAAAAAAAAATAAAAAAAGAGAAAGGCTTTCTATTGTAAATATTTTGAATTTAACAGAGAATTATGACTATGTGCATATAAACATTAAATTAGTTAAATACTTGATTTTGTAGTTTAATTAATTGATTTGCTCTGCTAAAAAAAATATTTAATGTAGTTTAGTGGGAATATCATAATTCATCCTATACTTTTTTAGAAAAAGTATCTATATTATTATTTAAAGGATTTCCCCTGCTTGGATTCCTCATTTTTTTTATGCCTAAAATACCCTTATCATAACTAATAGGGATAAATATGTAAATTAAAACTCATACACTTTAAGATCCACAAACTCACACACGTACACTTTGCCAGTTTCTATCTCACTTTCTATCTCTCATCCTTCTTCAAATTGAAGACATTTAGTTTAGCTCTACATTCTCATTTCTTTTTCTTCAGATTGAAGACATTTACTGTCAAAGGCTCCAACAACTTTTCAGGTTCTATCTTTTGCAAGTTCCTCTTTATTTTCTTTTCTTTTGTTTTGTTTATCATTGACTTTCTTTGAGTTCTTACCTGCCATGGCTGCCAAGTATTCATAGTTTGAGGAGTACTTACTTGTGAGTGAATGTGATTAGGGATTCAAGGGTGTTTGACAATGGCTTGTTACTGTGGTTGACTTTGAGATTTCAAATAGGAGGGTTTGTACTTGAACTGGCTACTTGAACAAGGATATTGGTAAGAGTTCTTTTATTTTGTTTTGGTCTAGAATTAAACACAAACTCTTTTTTGGGTTTTTTTTGGGAATTTACGTTTTTTTTTTTTTTTAAAGGGAATTAAGCTACTTGGTTTGGTTATTTATTTATAGGAATTTACTCTTTTTTTATAGGAATTACGCTTCTTTGACCGAAGGCATATCATCAATTATACACCAGTTTTTATTCCAAAGATTGAGTCATAATTGAAAAAGCCTCATTTTGCATGTGTGATGATATAAGAAAACATTTAATGTCTTCAAAAAGGTAAGGAAGTGCTATTGGGTTATCTCTGTCTTGGGGTTCTTTCTTACTGGGATTTTGGCTTTGTTTTGGGATTTTGTAGAGAGGTTTGGCTGCTGTTTTGTGCTGGTGAAAATGGGAAAAAGGTGGGATTTTTCACGTGTTTTGGGGTTTTTTTTTTTTTTTTTTTTTTTTTTTTGTTACGTTCCTTTTTGTTTTGCTAGTTGTATGGTGGCTGGGATTTTCAAGTTGGTAAAGCAGAGGAGGGATTTTTTGTTTTGTGTTAGTGAAGACGTAAAAAGCAGGGATTTTTGGGGTTCTATTTTGAAGGCTTGCAGTGAGGTTGTGTGGGGTTTAGGGGTAGGTGTAGAAAGGAAGATACCTTTTTTACGCTACTTTTTTTATATAGGGTGTTATTATATATTTGATGTATCATGTTAATGGTTATCCAATTTAAACCTCATATGAAGTGGTTGTTATCTAAGAAATTGTTGTAAAAAAATTTCTTTTGCAACATAAATTATATTTATCATTTGTATAATTCTATGTAAAATTCAATTTACATTTTTTTTATAATTATTAATTTACTGCTCCATAAAAAATGTTACGTACCCATTCTCAGTTTTAAGGGTAGTTGATATCTTTGAAATCTAAACTCTTTTTAGCTTTTATTATGGACGTGCAGTAAGTGGCTAACTATTAGGATTAAAACACTACATTTTAGAATTAAAATTGATCCTTTTACCGTAAAAGAAATATATTTGAAATTTAAACTCTTTTTAACTTTTGTTATGGATGTGTAGTAAGTGGCTAACTTTTAGGATTAAAACATTACATTTTAGGATTAAAATTGATCCTTTTACCGTAAAAGAAAAAAAATGATAGTTGCCAAATTTTAGATATAAGTTGTTTCCACTTTTTGTTATGGATATGTAGAACATGGTTAAATTTTAGAATTAAAACACAACATTTTAGAATTAAATGAGAAGTTTTTAACGTGGGGAGTGTTATTGCAACCCACATGTATAAATCATGCATTAAGCAAACGTGGGAGACTGGTAGTTGTATCCAAAAATTTTCAAGATGGAGTTATCCACAAATGTGTACTGTTTTTAAACTTTGAATTAAATAAATAAAAATAAAATAAAATAAAAAGGTGGCTGGGTAGTGTTTTTTTGATAGAATGTGGGATTTAAAATAAATAAATAAATAGTTTAATCCGAAATTTTTAAACTTGTAGTTTTTCTTTTTTGATAAACTTTAACTTAAGGATAGGGGTCACACCAATTCCCCACGTTAAACTTTTAAATTTTCCTAAAATTTAGCTTTTTATTTTCTTTCAAAATAAGTGTAGGGACTGGGTTTGAGCACTTCTACTACTAGATGAGTGGACTCAAGCTCAACTAGCCCAATACAATAGATTTATAGAGAGTAGGTTTAAGAACTAGGTCTTAGTAAGGATTATAACAACCAGACACAGTTATGAATGGATTGAATAACAAGGATATGGACTAAAGTATGAAATTCTGTCCTCGGGCATTTTGTTTGAGGAACTTAGTATTCTTATTATTTCTTCAATGCTAGGTAACAAAGGTTTTTAAGATTATGCAAATTGCTACAGTCTTCTCCTTTCTTTTTTCCGCCCCTTTTTCTGGAGGATTTCTCACATTATATATCCCTCCCCAGTCGATTTTGGCCCTCCATCTGTTGATCATGCAGGTCACTACTCGAGTGTCTGTCCCATCAGCCACCTTTCCAAACCTTCAGTGAGTTGTAGCAACCAAGACTGCACTGTTCAGGGGTCATTTCTTCATTAATGCGGCCAGAACGTTAGTTGTGGGCATTTAATGCGGAGGTGAAAGTTTCTCCTTGAGTTGTTCCTATACCATGTTCCTGTGGTTGTCTTACAGTACTTGTCCTTTTTCTTGGGACACTCTGGGAGGCTACCGTTGATGGCGGGCCGTTCTTTCCTCCTAGGATTTGGTTTAGTCGAGGATAGAATTGCTCGACGATGTTCCTGGGCCACTTGGCCTTTCTTCATTCGTCCTCGGCCATTCCTTCCTCCTCGGCGTGGGCCTTGGGTTTAGTATGAGGTGGGCCGGGGTTGTCAAATCCTTTGGCCCCACAATAAGATATCCTAAAAATTAGTTTTTCTTTTATATTTCTTTTTCACGTTTTTTTTTTTTCTTCTGTACAGATGAGGGTTTTTTTTTTTTTTGTCCTATTCTTCTCCGTTTTCTTTTTCATTTTGTACGGATAATTTTTGTTTTAAATAAAATTATTGATGTAGGCTACCACTGGATAAGACTAAGGTATTTTCAAACTTTGAATTTGAAAAAAAAAAAAGGGTGGCCAGTTAGTGTTTTTTGGATAGAGCCTGGGATTTTTTTTTTTTTTTTTTAAGAAAAATAGTTTAATCAGAAATTTTTGAACATGTAGTTTTTCTTTTTTAATAAACTTTTAAATAAGAATAGGGGTCACACTAATTCCCCACGTTAATCTTTTAAATTTCCCTAAAATTTAGTTTTTTATTTTCTTTCAAAATCAGATATCCTAAAAAATAGGTTTTATTTTATATTTCATTTTCACCTTTTTTTTTAATTCTGTACAGATGAGGGTTTTTTTGTTTTGTTACATTCTTTTTTGCATTCTTTTTCATTTTGTATGGATGATTTTTGTTTTGGATAGAATTTTTGATGTAGGATACTGTGGGATAAGGATAAGGTATTTTTAAACTTTGAATTAAAAAAAAAAAAAAAAAAAAAAAAAAAAAAAAAAAAAATGGCCGAGTAGTGTTTTTTGAATAGAACATGAGATTAAAAAAAAAAGTAATTTAATCTGAAAATTTTGAACGTGTAGTTTTTCTTTTTTGATAAACTTTTAAATAAGGATAGGGGTCACACCAATTCCCCATGCTAATCTTTTAAATTTCCCTAAAATTTAGCTTTTTATTTTCTTTCAAAATCAAATATCCTAAAAATTAGGTTTTATTTTATATTTCTTTTTCATGTTATGTACAAATGAGGGTTTTTTGGTTTTGTTATATTCTTTTCCGCAATCATTTTCATTATGTACGGATGATTTTTGTTTTGGATAGAACTATTGATGTAGGTTACCGTGGGAAAAGGATAAGGTATTTTTAAACTTTGAATTTGAAAAAAAAAAAAAAACAAAAACAAAACAAAACAAAAAAAAGTTGGCCAGGTAAGGTTTTTTTGGATAGAACGTGGGATAGTTTTATGTTTTTTTTTTTTTTTTTTTTTCAAAATGGGGGTAGCTTTTTTTGGATAAAACGTATGACTTGATAACTGTCATAAAAACAAAAACAAAACAAAAAAACTAAAACAACAAAAATTTGAGTCTTTTACCGTAAAAGAAAAAAAAATGGTAGTTGCTAAATTCTAAATATAAGCACTTTTTAAAATTTTGATATGGATGTGTAGTACATGGCTAAATTTTAGGATTAGATACAACTTGATAACTATCATAAATAAAAGAAAAAGAACACCACCACTAAAAAGAAAAGAAAAAAAAAGTGTGGATGCACATCGGTAAAAAACTAAAACTAAAAAAATTTGAGTCTTTAGCCATAAAAGAAAAAAATGTTAGTTGCTAAATTTTAAATATAAGCTCTTTTTACTTTTGTTATGGATGTGTAGTAAGTGGATAAATGTTAATATTAGCTCCAGTGGGTAAGCAAATTCACTGGCTAACTAGAACTTGAACATGGCCTTAAAAAAAGGCATGATTTCGTTTTAAAGTGTGTCAAATGAGTATAGCAATTTAATCTAATTTAACTAGAAATGAGTTTGGGAAATAAAATAAACATTTTTAAAATTATATTTTGATCACATTGATCTAACAATTCATAACCTAAATTTAAATATATTCTCAAAACTTCTACCTGAAATAATAATTTAATAATTTTAAGAAGTGTAACTTATTTCTCCTATTTTAGTAAAAATTTATTACAATTGCACATTTTATTACAATTCTTTCATGTGATTAATTTGTTCAAAATTAGTTCAATTTTTTAAGCTTTTAATACATGCTATCTATGACAAGGAAAGATTTATTGCTTATTGCGTATGTATGTGCAACAACCACTATAAATTTAATTTAAGTTTATGTAGAAATGAGTTTGCAAAATACAGCAATGGTGAATAACTATGACATAGAATGTTGTTGAGAATGATGGAGATATTATCCTCACCTGAGAAGCCAACGAGAAAACAATGAGAGCAGAAATATTCAATTGGCAAGACATCGTGCTAATTACTTAAGACAAAGACAACAAACTTTAGGTGGTGATCACATTTTAGTGGGAAGCTAGAAAATTTAAATGAAGAAGATGTTGCGCATTCTAATTCAACATCAACAAACGCATCACTAATACCACCTAATCATGAGGCTAGACGAAGTCGTCGGCTTACACATATCCGTAACTTGGCATGCAATATGCCAATTGAGCATAAGGCTATGCAAGAAGTTAGTGGTGAGATTATAGTTTTGTATCTTTAAACATTCTTCATTACTTGGAATCTTATTATTTTGAGAAAATCTATAGTTTTTGGCCTGTTAGACCCCTTAAACAATTGATTAACCTAGGTAATTAGCCAAGTTGTTACTTAGTCTAATTAAACAAGTCTAGGTTATCACAATATAGAAGATCAAATCATACAAAGCAGCGGAAAATAAATAACACAAGATATGATCACCTAGGAAACCAAACCGGTAAAAACCTGGGGAGGATTTGACCTAGCTATCCTCAAGGTAAACTTGAATCCACTATCTTGAAAGAATCGAAGTTCATACAATAAGACTTACAAGCCCCCACGCTCGACTTCTTATTGCTACAAACCAGTAGAACTTACTGACACGACCACGTGCAAGCTCCGAATCCACGGACTCCTTCTTTCTTGGATTCACCACCAGATACAAGCACACCCGCTTATGTATTCTTTAAGCTTTAATGGCAGCAACTGAATTGATCATCAAGGTGTAGAAAATATCTCCTCCTTGAAAACCCTAAGTTTGTGTAAAGGAAAGCTCATCTAGATCTCACAAGAGATTTACACAAACCGCAATATGAGCAACACTAAAACGTGGCTAGGGTTTGTCTTTTATACTTAGGACAAATAAGAAACCCTAAAAACGTTTTAAAACAAATAGGGCTGAGTTGGACGAATCTGCAGAAAAGCATTCTGCCCGAACTTCGATCGGTCGAGCCTAAGCTTCGATCGATCGAGCCAGGCCGAAAGGCACAATCCTTTCTGCTTTCACTCGATTCCAACTTTACATAAAATCACAACTTTGAGCTAGACTTAAATACTTCTAAACACATTGTTTTGATCATGGTTTGCCAACATTACACATTAGAGTTCTAAATACATAAAATCCTAAACTTTAGAACCTAACAAACTCCCCCTTTGGCAATCCATGACAAAACACAACTTAGAAGCTCAAAGTTTACAAAATGAAAAGCCCTTTACAAAAATAATGCTCATAAACCAAATTCAATCCTAACTACTATCCATCAGTTGCAAGTGTAGACAGCAGCTCAATTGAATCAACCTGTATATTTCCTAAAACACTAAACAAAATGCATAACCGCATGTGTGGAAATAATACAAGTAAACAAAATAACTTCTTGATTTCAAACAACACAGAAATAAAGACATATATCAATGAATAACTCATAAATATAAAACAATAAGCAGTTTGAAATAAGAAACAAATAAAGTACCAACACAACATAAAACTCCCCCTAACATGAATATCCCATCAAAAACAAGGTAAGAGCTAAAAATACATAAGTACAAGTGAAGCATCTAGATACAATCTAAAACTCCACAAGCTCCAACCAAAAACAAATAAACTCCCCCTAAAAACAAAAACTCTACAAAGTACTCCAAAGTACTCCCCCTTTTTGTGACGGAATGCCAAAGGGCAAACAAGATATCCATCATCAAAAGGGAGGTGGTCTAAATTGCGCCAACTCCGCACGCAAGGCACGGATCTCATCAAGCACGTCCACCAAAATCTGTCCTTGAGCCGCCTGAACGATCAAGACATGATCCAACGTGCGACGAATGTCTGAATCATCCGAAGCAGTCAGTGGAGGAACATCAGCATCAGCAGCAGCACCTGAAGTCTCAACAGCAACAGTACCTGTAGAAGAGGGAGGAGGGGGAACACCACTAGATGACCCACCTCTAGTACGAGAAGGAGCAACCCTCAACTGAGCAGCCCTCTGATGAAGAAAGGTGGCACCTATGGGAGCAATCACATGAATAGGCTCACTAGACGGAAAACCATCTAGACCTAAGTAAAACAAAATCCTATGAATGAAAATAGGATGAATCAGTGCATGCCCTACGGCAGAACTCCTATGAACCTCGTTCAAAGAACGAAGGAACAAGTGAGGAAAACTGATAGTCGCTCCAGAAGCAAAGGCATACAAAAATACACATCGCTCTAAAGGGATGGTGTGGAAGTGAGAGATAGGCCACAAGGAATGACACGCAATCCTAAAGAAGAGATAGGCCGTCTCGGTAAACTCAGCGGACGTGATCCGAGGATCAGAACCCCACTGGATAGATGACCCAGTGATGTAAGACATGACAACGTCTAATGAGGGTGACTCATCATAGGGATAGTCAGCATCCCGAACAACCGGCAACCCAAGAGCCTCAGCCACTACCCGAGGGATAATGGTGAACTCTACACCTTGTATCTAACTCCTAAGTAGGGTGTTGGAATCATAGATGTGGCAAGAGAGGTTCGAGTAGAACTCTCTAATCAGGGCGGTCGGGGGTGGATGATCTATCTCTACGAGAGGCAACCAACCTCTAAACTCAAAATTGGCCCTAATGGCCGGATCAAGCGCATCTAACACAACAGCTCGCTCAGACCAGATCTTACGCTTACAGTTCAAAGTGTCATAGGCTTCCCTACACTTATCATTCTTAAATAGCTCAACTCTAGTGGGAGACTCAGAGGAAGTGGAAGTGGTCCTATGAGCTCTAGTTTTCCTAGGCATGGTGCTAAGATAGGGATCTTGTTGAAAGAAAAATTGTGTGTCTTGAGTATATTCCTACTGAGCGTCAGAATGCCGACATTTTTACCAAACCTCTTGATAGAAGTAAGTTTGAGACTCTTCGTCAAGTGATTGGTGTGATTCTGTGTCCCTGATTTGTCTTTGGCCTCATAGTCCTTGTGCTTCATTGCTCTACCCTTTGCGACCATTGTTCTTTGGTTTTTGTTTTGTTCTTTTTGTTTCTAGGATTTGCATAGCATAACATTCATGCATTTCATTCTAGGTGTTTTTTTATTTTTATTAAAATAAAAAAAAAAATAAAAAATAAAAAAGGAAGAAAAAGGAAGCACATTTTGTTTTGCACTATTCTTCTTGGTTTTTGAGAACAAGGTTGGTCAATTTATTTTCATATAACATATCTTTTGTACCTTGTTTAGCTTTGATGAGCTTATTTATTGCACTTTACTAGTTGAAAATTTGTAGTGCATGTTGTGTGGGAAAGATGTGTATGGTTTTTGATTACTATGTCTTAATCTTGAAGTCACATGTTTTTAAATGTTGGACTTGAACTTTTAGAGAAAGGCATAAATAACCATCTCACCACTGTTCACTAGCCAATCATGAACACCTTAGTGCATATCATAAGATTTCGTGCTCGAGAAAGTGTAGCACATGCACAAAAAGAACATAAGGTGAAGCCTCGGTTAAAGTGCTTAATTCTTAAAATCAAAATTGGTGTGTACTATTAGGCTTGATGCCAAACTCACATAACTTAAAATTGGAATGTATATTATGAGGCATAAATACAAGAAACTTACATGATTGCAAGCTTATGATCTAGGAGATGTGGGAGTTATATGATGTAACTCTTTAAGTGATAGTCTCTTTCAAATTCTTTGTGATGAATTTTGTAGACTTTGTAATTGATTGCTATTCACATATCACCTCACATGTATCTCAAGTTTTTTCTAGTTGCACACACTACACGAGTTACTCTTTGCTAAACATTGTACATGTTATTGTGTGTGTTTATGGTCTGACCAACCAAGTTTTTGCAAATACTTTGAATTATGTGCAAACTTAATTTGTTGCTTGAAAATTTGTGGAGAATGCAAGAAATTTTGTTTTTGGGAATATTGGGTTTAAATTTCTTGATTGGAAAATCATATCATCTCATACTCATGCATTTTTGTTCTTAAATTTCAATACTTTGAGTTAAATCAACTTGTTTTTCAAAAATTGTGTTTTTTCTCAAAAATATGGTGAGCCTCTGCCTGATTCGACCGGTCGAGGCTGATTTTCGACCGATCGAAACTCGTGAATCAGGTTTTTTAAAAAGCAGAATTAGACTTTTTCAAAGGCACTTTTCAAATAGTTCTTTGCTTTTCTCTCTCTCCGCGTTGGCTCTAGGCTCCACCATCCATTTTTTTGTCGTTTTCCTTCAAGATTTTTGCAAGATTTTTGTCCTTGGAAGCCGATAAGTCCTTTTTGCCCTTCTTTTTCAAGTTTATTTCTTTATTTCATGCATTTTTCATGCATTATCATGGGTATTTTCGGCACTTTCAAACATAGTGGGGTTTTTGATAATTCGAACCTATTCTTGTGAAATTGATCAATGGGTTTTTGTGCTATGATGTTATAATGATGTTCTCTATAGTTTAATTTGATCAATTTTGTGGTTTTTGAAAAATTGAAAATTCTAGGGTTTTGAATTTGATCCGAATTGGGGATTTTGTCAAATTGGCTTAAATTGATGAAATTGGCTTATCCAATTGATGTATTTGGTCATTATTTCTGTTATTATATCATGTGTAATGATCAATTCGTCAATATTTTTCAAATTGATCAAGTGGTTTTCCAAATTTTGGTTTTTTGTATTAAAAACCTTAATGTTCAAGCCAATTTTGTAATTTGAACCTTTTGGACTTAATTCAATGCATTAGAACATGCATCATGACATTTAAACTTGTTCATGCATCATATAGATTTTGATTCTATATTTTGTTTTTGTGCTAACTTACAGTCTGCCCTTGGTTTTGGTTTTGTGGTTTTTGTTCTTTCGCTCTGTGTTTTGATCCTTATCTTAGCACCATGCCTAGGAAAACTAGAGCCCATAGAACCACTTCTACTTCCTCTGAGTCTCCCACTAGAGTTGAGCTGTTTAAGAATGATAAGTGTAGGGAAGCCTCTGACACTTTGAACTGTAAGCGTAAGATCTAGTCAGAAACTTTACCATCACTAAGGGTTATAGCCATAGCCTTATCTTTAGACTTCAAATAGGTTGGACATTCAGATTTCATATGTCCATACCCTTGACACCCAAAACACTGAGAGCCCAAGGAATTATTAGAAGCTTGACCTACTCTTTCTCTAGGCTTATCATTGTTGTTAACCTTAATGGGATCATGCTTCCTAAAATTTCTAGGTTCAACAGTGTTTGTGCCTCTTGCCTTTCTATTGCTATTCCTGAGAAAGTTTCTAAAGTTCTTGGCAAGATAGTCAATCTCTATAGCAGAGAGCTCATCATCAAATCCACCACCTTCAACATCATCAACTGACTTAAGAGCCATTGATTTGGATTTGGTAGTTTTGGGTAGATCTAACTCATAGGATTGAAGAGATCCTACAAACTCATCAACAGGGATGGGGTCCACATCCTTGCTTTCAGTAATGGTAGTCACCTTGGGTCTAAAGTTTTCAGTCAAAGATCTAAGAATCTTCCTAACAATTTTAGGTTGATCATAGATTTCACTCAAGTTAAAAGCAGAATTAACAATATCATTCAGTTTAGCATAGAATTCATCAAAAGATTCATCATTAGACATCCTAATGCTTTCAAATTTAGAAGTCAATTGCTGCAATTTGTTTATTTTGACAGCCTTTGTGCCTTCATGCACAGTCTGGAGGATATTCCAAGCAGTATGAACAATCTCAACATTCGAGATTCTCTTAAATTCCTCCATAAAAACAGCATTAAAAATCGCATTCATAGCCTTGCTATTAAACGAAGCTGCTTCTTTCTGAGAAGTTTCCCACTCACTAACAGGAGTAGTGGGCTTCTCCCATCCGTATTCAACGGAGTTCCACACCCTCTCATCAATGGATTTCAGGAATGCTTTCATCCTTACTTTCCAGTAAGCATAATTATTCCCATCAAAGTGAGGAGGAATAACTAGAGAGTGTCCGTGTTCCATGACAACAGGGGTCAAGGATCAGCTCAGTGATCAAAGGATCAACAACAAAAGAGCTACCCGCTCTAATACCACTTGACAGTTTTTAGACCCCTTAAACAATTGATTAACCTAGGTAATTAGCCAAGTTGTTACTTAGTCCAATTAAACAAGTCTAGGTTATCACAATATAAAAGATCAAATCATGCAAAGCAGCGGAAAATAAATAACACAAGATATGATCACCCAGGAAACCAAACCGATAAAAACCTAGGGAGGATTTGACCTAACTATCCTCAAGGTAAACTTGAATCCACTATCTTGAAAGAATCGAAGTTCATACAATAAGACTTACAAGCCCCCACGCTCGACTTCTTATTACTACCAACCAGTAGAACTTACTGATACGACCACGTGCAAGCTCAGAATCCACGGACTCCTTCTTTCTTGGATTCACCACCAAATACAAGCACACCCGCTTGTGTATTCTTTAAGCTTTAATGGCAGCAACTGAATTGATCATCAAGGTGTAGAAAATATCTCCTCCTTCAAAACCCTAAGTTTGTGTAAAGGAAAGCTCATCTAGATCTCACAAGAGATTTACACAAACCGCAATATGAGCAATACTAAAACGTGGTTAGGGTTTGCCTTTTATACTTAGGACAAATAAGAAACCCTAAAAACGTTTTAAAACAAATAGGGCTGAGTTGGACGAATCTGCAGAAAAGCATTCTGCCAGAGCTTCGATCGGTCGAGCCTAAGCTTCGATCGATTGAGCCAAGCCGAAAGGCACAATCCTTTTTGCTTTCACTCGATTCCAACTTTACATAAAATCACAACTTTGAGCTAGACTTAAATACTTCTAAACACATTGTTTTGATCATGGTTTGCCAACATTACACATTAGAGTTCTAAATACATAAAATCTTAAACTTTAGAACCTAACATGGAGTAAGGGTTAATTTAGAGCATTTTATTATAATTTGTGATTACTACATTATTCAATCACCAAAAAAAAAAAAAACCTAGGGTGTGATGAAAAATTATTTCACCACACATAATACTCATCATACCCCTAGGTTTTTTTTGTGATTGAATAATGTAGTAATCCCAAATTATAATAAATACTCTAAATTAATCCTTACCCAAAAAATAGAAGAGAAGGTTTTTTTTTTTTTTTTCCCTTTTATTTTTCAATGTTAATATCATTAAATACAAGGCTAAGCAACACATGATTTCAAGTTTTCAACAAAACAAAAATCTCATAATCAATTGTGATTCTTTCCTACCTTTCCAACCTCTTCTTCATAAGGCCAATTATAGTGTCTTTCATATGGATTCAAAGAAAGTGTCTTCAAGATCCTTTGGAAGCTATATTGTCAATTTATAGATGGTTTTGGGAGGCTGCTTCCTTTGCGAAGGTTTCAACTTTTCAAATTGGCCTCTTCATTGTCCTCGAATGCTCCCATCTCAACTCATTTCACAAAATGAGCAAATTTAGCATTATGGGATATTTACAAAGGCAAGTATTAAAAAGAGAAATGTTCAATGTTTAGTGAAAGTTTTAAAGGGGAAACATATATTTTAGACTCTAAAATTTAGGGATATAACAAATTAAACTTGTGATTTTATTAAACCCTACAACGTGTTATTTAGGGTTTGTATCTATGTTTGTGATTTTGAAAGGGAAAATCACAAATCTGAAATTTTTGTGTTTGTATTAGGATTTCTACGTTTGTGTTTGTGTTAGGATTTGTTTTTGTATTAGGATTTATGTGTTTGTGTTTGTGTTAGGATTTGTGTTTGTATCAGGATTTCTGTGTTTGTGTTTGTGTTTGTGAATTTGAAAGGAAAAATCATAAATCTAAAATTTGTGTTTTTGATTTCTCAATTTATGTTTATGATTTTGGGCCGAGCATGATGGGACGGGGCCTGCAGGGCCCGATGGGGCAGGTTTGGGGTTTAGAAAAAAAACCCATTTATTAAACAAGGTGGGATCAGGTAATGGGGGGAGGCCCGCAAGTTGGGTTCGCGCATAAGAAAAACCCGCCCTGAACCTAACCCGTGTGAGAAATTTAAACCGCAGAAACAGAAAAAGACTCAAAATAAGGATACCCAAAAGAAATAAAGAACAGAGAAGACAAAAACCCTGGAATATTGGCATGGTGCATAAACAACGGGGAGCAAAGAGGCAGATCAAAGTGCTAAAACCGTAATCTTGAAAAGTCCTTCTACAGAAGAAGTAGGGCTTCTGTATCAAAATGAAAATTGTATCCTCAAAGCTATACTCCTAGGGCCTGTTTGGTTTGAGCGAAAAAGGGTGTATTCTGTATTCATTTCAATTTTCATGGGACTTGCCACTAAAAAACTTGTTTGACTCTGTATTTGCACTCAATTTTCATTTTCAATATCCAAAAAAAAGGGATTTGAATACAAAAACTGAATACAACTTTTTGGTGTTTTTATTTTCTTGAAAATGAATACAATGGCATTTTCGTAAAAAACCAAATCTATGGGTCCCTCTAACATTGACTTGTCCCCTCAAAAAACACACAATTTCTCTCTCAATTGTGTTGAATTTTTAATCGAAAAATATAAAGTGAAAAAACAAAGTAAAAACTAGACTAGAAAATAATGACAAACATGAAATGGGTTGGGTAGAGAAAATGAATACAAGATTTGAGAAAAAAAAAGAGTTTAAAAAATGAAAAGAGAAAATGAATTCACCCCCAATGATAACCATACAGGGCCTTAATTCCTTTTAAAACCAAAATTAACAATCCAAAAAACCATTTTATACTTATTTACATTTTACAAAAAGATTCTAAAGAAAATATATATATATATATATAAAAGGTTAGGGTATTTTAGAGAGTTTAAGAATTTGTGTGAGAATATTTTAATATACAAAGTGATGAAACCTAAATAGAGAGTCTTGTTATTAGTATAATATATATAGTAGGGGTAAAAAGAAAGGCACGCCCCTAATTTGGGCTTGGCCCATCTGAATCCAGTTGGTCCTATTGTCATCCACCTTAGCTTGGTGAAACATGGTCAAAGATGCCTCACCTCGGAAGGTCCCGCCGATGATAACTGGCCTCGCTGAGGACATGTGTTAATATGGGGACAAACATCTTGCTGAGCACAAAATTGGCATTAAGCACAAGTTACTAAATGATCTTTACAATGTCATAATTTCATGCCCCACCTTTGATAAATGATTTGACAAGTATGAATAGTACTGTAGACACAAAGAACCACTTAAGCCCTGAAGGTGGTAGGGCCCACACGCGTGTGGAATATTCTGCCATCATAAGGGCTCCACTAAGAGTTTGGTATAAAAGGAGGAAGGAAAACCAAATAAGGGGTTGGAATGAAAATTGGGAGAAGGATACACGAGAGAAAAGTGAGAACACAGTCTAGGGATCAGATAAATCTTGCTCAGATTTCAAATAGGGAAATCGGTTACTCAGCTGCTTGAAAGCCTTCTCGACTAAGCTTGATTCGAAGTAGCCTAATAGTAAAATAGAACTAGGGTGTTGTCCATCATAGCATAAATTGCATTAGAGATCTCCCATAATGGACTAAACCTAACCAAGAATACAAATAAATTGGCGGCTTGAGCCCATTCAACTTAGGGTTGTTAGGAAAATGCCACCACAATATATATATATATATAACTATTATGAGTCAGGTTAATGTATGCCCTTATGGCACATATTTACCATCCATTTTAGGAATCCTTTTATAGGAAATTAAAAAAGCTGACAAAAAAGTTGATCACTTTTTTTTTTTTTCATAAAAAGTTTCACAAAATGGTTTACATTGCACGCATTAGTAAAATTCATATATTATATTCACAGAATATTTGTTCATAAATAATAATAATAATAATAATAATAATAATAATAATCGTGTTTTGGGTCGAAGCTACATTTTATTCAGTCAACTCATAATAACCATAATAATAATCGTGTTTTGGGACGAAGTTTGTTTTTATTTAGCCAACTCAAAATTACCACTGTAAGGTCAAAGAGACCGATTAAACAGTGTGGTTGTGTGGTCATATGTAATTCAATCCCGCGCTAAAATATTCCATTTACTTTTTATAGATCAACTTTCAAAATAGGTAGTTGAACTTAGAACCGATCACATCCCAACTTTTTTCTATATAACCATAGTCCAATAGCTACAAGTTTCACAAAAACACCCAAAAAAAAAAAAAAAAAGTACTATCGCTACATTGACTTTACCTTTTTTTTAAAATAAAATTTATCTGAAAAGAAAACATTATAGTGAAAACATGAATCCCATTTCAAGCCTCGTCTTTGTGCTTCTTTTGACTGTCTTTCCAACCCAAATTTTTTGCCAGAACTTGATTGCACAAGCTTGTGGTTACACTTCGTACAAGCCACTGTGCCTAAGCACTCTTCAATCGGACTCTGAGGCCAAATCAGCAAAAGATCTCCTGACTATAGCCAAAGTTGCACTAAAACATGCAGGGACTAAAGCTCAAGCAGTAAATGCGGAAGTCAAAAAACAGCAAGGTTCGGCAACGGACGAGGGCTTGAAGCAAGCCCTATCTGATTGCGCTGAGAACTATGGAGATGCAATTGATCAAATTCAGTCCTCGACCACTGCCTTGGGATCTAAGAAATATAATGATGTTAATACATGGGTCTCAGCTGCCATGAACGATGCAGACTCGTGTAACCAAGGTTTCGAAGATCAATCCGTCAAGTCTCCAATAACTTCTTCAAGTACCACATTTAGTCAGCTATGCAGCAATGTGTTAGCCATTACCAATCACCTCTAAGCCTTGATTCAATGTTGGCATAAATAAATTTTCCAACTATCAAGTTGGTGCTCATCTACTTCTGTGTTGTCCTGGACGCGCAAAGGTTGCCAACCTATAAAATTTCCATATTCTATAAAGTATCAATAACATCTACTAGTTTGTACTAGGAAATGATTTATAATCGATACCATACATCTTATTATTATCTTATTTCACGTTTTTTTTTTCATTGGATCATAGCACAAGCAATGCATGCTTCTTAAGGCTTTAACACAATCAATATTAGCTGCAATAGTATGCACGTTAATTCTTAGGTCTAATAGCGTAAACATTATAGAATAGAAAAAAAAATGAAGAAATTAATGCAAAGTCTCAAAAAAAAAGAAAAAGGAGTCCAAAAGGTTGGTGCACCAGTGACTAACCACCAGTAACATTAGTGGCCACAACATCCACCTATTTCCAATATTTTTTTTCTCTTATTTTTAACTATTTTCTCCTTATTAAATTCTCACCTTACAATTCCAATTCCTTCAATATACCTCCCACTTTTAATGGTCTCTCTCTCTCTCTCTCTCTGGATTTTTAATTATTTATTACTTTTCTAATTTAGGTTGATAAATTTTTGTATTGAACTCTACTTCGGGTTGATGCGATTTGATTGTGTTTCAATTTGTTATCTTTTTTCTTTTCATTTCTTCGATTGATAGATGTTAACTTATGACATTATGTAATGATATAATGTTATTCTGTTACATCGCATTACTTGGATAATTTGGTGTTGACAACTATACATTTTCTTTTGTATTCTTTTATAAAAATTTGCAATTTTTCTTGTGTTCTCTCCTTAAAAAAGTTATTATTCTCTCTCTCTCTCTCTCTCTCTCTCTCTCTCTCTCTCTCTCTGTATTATTATTATTATTCTTTCTTGCAACTCTACTTTAGATTGATATTTTTTGTGTTCCTTATATATCTACATTAGGTTAATACAATTTGGTGTTGTGTTTTTTGAGTTTCTCATCACATGTGCTTTCTCTACCTCTTATAATTTTGGTTTTAGTTAATTCATAGATATTGTGTAAGTAAGAATTTAAGTTTATATCAAAATACAATTTACATGGCTATGTATTTAAATGTGCTTATCAATTATTTGAGTAATATCAATTAAAAATTTGTGATAAGATTTGATTATCATAATAATCTTCTTAAGAGAAAGAGAAATTTGATCAATTAATTTGAAGCTTTAAAAAGTTTTCTTTTTAGAACTGAAACTTTAAAAAGGTTAATTGTATAAAAAAAAATATAGAGAAAAATGTAACACATACATATCTATATATAATATAAAAGCTAAATGTTTAACTTTTTGTTGACCACTTCTCATTGCGCCACATGCCTACATAAATTAATGCCACGTATACATTTGAAAACACCGAACAATTATGCTTTTTTTATTTTTCAATAGGCACATATTCAGTCAATAGACATTTTTTCATTCAATAGGCACATTTTTTAATCAAATGATACATTTTTATTCAATAGTTAGATACCTTTTCATTCAATAGGCACATGAGACACAAAAAAAAACTATCATTGAGAACAAGAATGTTCAAAAAAAATTATTCACCAACAAATAGATTAGGGCAACAACAACAAAAAAGAAAGAAGGTAGTAAAGATTGAGGATTCAAGGTGATCTTACCAAGGAAATTTAATACATATCCCAATCTTACCAAGGATTCCAGGTGTGTAAACTTACTAATAAAACAAAATTAGACCTATTGTAAAATATTTAATTTATACCATACATGTGGATTCCAGTTCGCTTAACTAATAAACTCTCTTATGGTTGAGTAAGAGATCTGAGATTCAATTCCCGCCTACACCAAAAACCGATTGTTGTCCTAGTCTAATGGTAAAGAGCTATCATCAGAAGCGAACGTTATAGATTGAAACTCTCTCAAAAAAAATTGAACCATACCTAAATGAAAATTTCAGATAGTGTGTAATGTGTCCCGTGTTGTATACCTTGATGTGAGGTTAGCAAGATTGGAGGAAAGATCAAGATATGTCTAGATCAATGATGAAACTCTTGGTGATTCCTGTCTTGCCCGCGCTGGAACTAAACTATTTGTGATGTACCCAAATGATACCATCGTTTGTTACAAGGTTGGTGAAATTGACCTTTTATATTTCAATGAGAATGAATTTCTGGAATAGTATGGGGCATTCAATTTCAGTATTCATTGCAAAAATTCTTTATTTTCCAAAACATTTGGTTTCTGATGGGACTAAAGCTTAGGGAAGAGAGCAAGAAATCTGAGAAGAAATACATCTGTAAGGAGTTTAAAGAAATCATTCAGTATTAATGTTGTTATCGTTGGTGTGGCTTGATTTCTGAAATAAATAAATAAAATAAAAAATAAAAAATTAACTACTCATAATGTTGGGAATTTAAAGGAGTAATATAATGAAATAACAAAATGATCCAGTAGACAAACATAAAATTTGATTGACTTAGAGGCAAAATTGAATGCTATCCTTACATAATATTTGCCCCCACATAAGAGTTGCAAAAAGGTTATTACAAATTTGTCCTCGGGATAGAACTAAATTTATTGAATTCTACAAATAGAAATTTTGGAGAAGACTTACAGGTTTCTAGCATTTCTAAAAAAGATAAAAGAGAAGAAGTTAAGAATAAGGTAAAAAATGAATATGAACCACTATTTATACCCAAAGGATTATGACCCTTCAATAGGCACATTTTCATTCAATATGCACATTTTTAGTTAATAAGCATATTTTCATTCAATAGACATTTTTTCGGTCAATAGACATATTTTTATTCAATAGGCACTTTTTCGGCCAATTGGCACCTTTAATATATCCAATATGAAGCGTTATGACCTTTCAATAGGCACTTTTTAGTATATCTAATATGAAGGGTTATGACATTTCAATAGGCACTTTTTGGTTAATTCAATTTGAAAAGTTATGCAAATGCACCTTTTGGTAATATATATTACAACCTATCTTGTATATACCTATACATACAACCAAGGGAATTAATACCGTACCGGAGGCCATTTCGGTTTGGTTATGGGAACAAAATATTTCGATACCGGTTCGTATTGGTGTACCGTTCGGAGTTACCACTATTACATATATATATATATATATATTATTATTATTTAATAATTCTCTTAGAGCATATACCTTCTATGTTGTTTAGGACTTAGAGAATTTGTTAATACATTTTAAGAATTTGTTAATACAAGAAAGAGCAATGTTCCCCATTGTATTCCTTACATTCTAGTGAAAAAAAATCTCTTTGCGTTGTAAGTAATTCTATGTTTTGCAATGATTCTTTATGGTAAGAAATGAGTTAACATTGGTTCCAAGAAAGTTATATTTGGTAAAAGTATTCTTAAGCCAAAGTTTCACCATTTTAAGAAATATGCTTTTAGATCTTTATTTTTATGTTTTTGTTATATTTTTTGTGTTTTTAATAGTTAAAGTATAGAGGTGAGTTACGAAAGCTTAACAGGGTGAACCTCGAGTAGGCAAAATTCCAACTTTTAAACCACATGTAAACAACTTAAATTTAAGCCAAACCACAAGTGAGTAAGTTGTAATTTGCCATTTTTTTAAGTTCATGCATTTTTGCTTACTACTCAAACTAAAAAATTATGTTTTTTTTTTTTTTTTTAAGTTCGAATCAAGCTTACCGATTTCAAATAGGGAAATCGGTTACTCAGCTGCTTGAAAGCCTTCTCGACTAGGCTTGATTCAAAGTAGCCTAATAGTAAAAAAGAACTAGGGTGTTGTCCATCATAGCATTATTTGCATTAGAGATCTCCCATAATGGACTAAACCTAACCAAGAATACAAATAAATTGGTGGCTTGAGCCCATTCAACTTAGGGTTGTTAGGAAAATGCCACCACAATATATATATATATATATATATATATATATATAACTATTATGAGTCAGGTTAATGTATGCCTTATGGCACATATTTACCATCCATTTTAGGAATCCTTTTATAGGAAATTAAAAAGGCTGACAAAAAAGTTGATCACTTTTTTATATTTTCATAAAAAGTTTCAAAAAATGGTCTACATTGCACGCATTAGTAAAATTCATATATTATATTCACAGAATATTTGTTCATAAATAATAATCGTGTTTTGGGTCGAAGTTACTTTTTATTCAACCAACTCATAATAACCACTGTAAGGTCAAAGAGACCGATTAAATAGTGTGGTTGTGTGGTCATATGTAATTCAATCCCGCGCTAAAATATTCCATTTACTTTTTATAGATCAACTTTCAAAATAGGTAGTTGAACTTAGAACCGATCACGTCCCAACTTTTTTCTATATAAATATAGTCCAATAGCTACAAGTTTCTCAAAAACACCCCCAAAAAAAAAGTACTATCGCTACATTGACTTTACCTATTTAAAAAAATAAAATTTATCTGAAAAGAAAACATTATAGTGAAAACATGAATCCCATTTCAAGCCTCGTCTTTGTGCTTCTTTTGACTGTCTTTCCAACCCAAATTTTTTGCCAGAACTTGATTGCGCAAGCTTGTGGTTACACTTCGTACAAGCCACTGTGCCTAAGCACTCTTCAATCGGACTCTGAGGCCAAATCAGCAAAAGATCTCCTGACTATAGCCAAAGTTGCACTAAAACATGCAGGGACTAAAGCTCAGGCAGTAAATGCGGAAGTCAAAAAACAGCAAGGTTCAGCAACGGACGAGGGCTTGAAGCAAGCCCTATCTGATTGTGCTGAGAACTATGGAGATGCAATTGATCAAATTCAATCCTCGACCGGTGCCTTGGGATCTAAGAAATATAATGATGTTAATACATGGGTCTCAGCTGCCATGAACGATGCAGACTCGTGTAACCAAGGTTTCGAAGATCAATCCGTCAAGTCTCCAATAACTTCTTCAAGTACCACATTTAGTCAGCTATGCAGCAATGTGTTAGCCATTACCAATCACCTCTAAGCCTTGATTCAATGTTGGCATAAATAAATTTTCCAACTATCAAGTTGGTGCTCATCTACTTCCGTGTTGTCCTGGACGCGCAGAGGTTGCCAACCTATAAAATTTCCATATTCTATAAAGTATCAATAACATCTACTAGTTTGTACTAGGAAATGATTTATAATTGATACCATACATCTTATTATTATCTTATTTCATGTTTTTTTTTTCATTGGATCATAGAACAAGCAATGCATGCTTCCTAAGGCTTTAACACAATCAATATTAGCTGCAATAGTATGCATGTTAATTCTTAGGTCTAATAGCGTAAACATTATAGAATAGAAAAAAAAATGAAGAAATTAATGCAAAGTCTCAAAAAAAAGAAAAACGAGTCCAAAAGGTTGGTGCACTAGTGACTAACCACCAGTAACATTAGTGGCCACAACATCCACCTATTTCCAATATTTTTTTCTCTTATTTTTAACTATTTTCTCCTTATTAAATTCTCACCTTACAATTCCAATTCCTTCAATATACCTCCCACTTTTAATGGACTCTCTCTCTCTCTCTCTCTCTCTGGATTTTTAATTATTTATTACTTTTCTAATTTAGGTTGATAAATTTTTGTATTGAACTCTACTTCGGGTTGATGCGATTTGATTGTGTTTTAATTGGTTATCTTTTTTCTTTTCATTTCTTCGATTGTTAGATGTTAACTTATGACATTATGTAATGATATAATATTATTCTATTACGTCACATTACTTGGATAATTTGGTGTTTATAACTATACATTTTCTTTTGTATTCTTTTATAAAAATTTGCAATTTCTCTTGTGTTCTCTCCTTAAAAAAGTTATTTCTCTCTCTCTCTCTCTCTCTCTCTCTCTCTCTTATTATTATTCTTTCTTGCAACTCTACTTTAGATTGATATTTTTTGTGTTTATTATACATCTACATTAGGTTAATACAGTTTGGTGTTGTGTTTTTTGAGTTTCTCATCACATGTACTTTCTCTACCTCTTATAATTTTGGTTTTAGTTAATTCTTAGATATTGTGTAAGTAAGAATTTAAGTTTATATCAAAATACAATTTACATGGCTATGTATTTAAATGTGCTTATCAATTATTTGAGTAATATCAATTAAAAATTTGTGATAAGATTTGATTATCATAATAATCTTCTTAAGAGAATGAGAAGTTTGATCAATTAATTTGAAGCTTTAAAAAGTTTTCTTTTCAGAACTAAAACTTTAAAAAGGTTAATTGTATAAAAAAAAATATAGAGAAAAATGTAACACATCTATATCTATATATAATATAAAAGCTAAATGTTTGACTTTTTGTTGACCACTTCTTATTGCGCCACGTGCTTACATAAATTAATGCCACGTATACATTTGAAAACACCGAACAATTATGCTTTTTAATTTTTCAATAGGCACATTTTCAGTCAATAGACATTTTTTCATTCAATAGGCACATTTTTTAATCAAATGACACCTTTTTATTCAATAGTTAGATACCTTTTCATTCAATAGGCACATGAGACACAACAAAAAACTATCATTGAGAACAAGAATGTACGAAAACCATGAAAACAAAGACCAAAAATTATTCACCAACAAATAGATTAGGGCAACAACAACAAAAAAGAAAGAAGGTAGTAAAGATTGAGGATTCAAGGTGATCTTACCAAGGAAATTTAATACATATCCCAATCTTACCAAGGATTCAAGGTGTGTAAACTTACTAATAAAACAAAATTAGACCTATTGTAAAATATTTAATTTGAACTATACATGTGGATTCCAGTTGGCTTAATTAATAAAGTCTCTTATGGTTGAGTAAAAGATCTGAGATTCAATTCCCGCCTACACCAAAGACCGATTGGTGTCTTAGTCTAATGGTAAAGAGCTATCATCAGAAGCGGGAATTATAGGTTGAAACTCTCTCAAAAAAAATTGAACTATACCTAAATGAAAATTTTAGATAGTGTGTAATGTGTCCCGTGTTGTATACCTTGATGTGAGGTTAGCAAGATTGGAGGAAAGATCAAGACATGTCTAGATCAATGATGAAACTCTTGGTGATTCCTGTCATGCCCGCGCTGGAACTAAACTATTTGTGATGTACCCAAATGATACCATCGTTTGTTACAAGGTTGGTGATATTGACCTTTTATATTTCAATGTGAATGAATTTCTGGAATAGTATGGGGCATTCAATTTCAGTATTCATTGCAAAAATTCTTTATTTTCCAAAACATTTGGTTTCTGATGGGACTAAAGCTTAGGCAAGAGAACAAGAAATCTAAGAAGAAATACATCTGTAAGGAGTTTAAAGAAATCATTCAGTATTATTGTTGGTATCGTTGGTGTGGCTTGATTTCTGAAATAAATAAATAAATAAATAAATAATTAACTGCTCAAAATGTTGGGAATTTAAAGGAGTAATATAATGAAATAACAAAATGATCCAGTAGACAAACATAAAATTTGATTGACTTAGAGGCACAATTGAATGCTATCCTTACATAATATTTGCCCCCACACAAGAGTTGCTAAAAGGTTATTACAAATTTGTCCTCGGGATACAATTAAATTTATTGGATTCTACAAATAGGAATTTTGGAGAAGACTCACAGGCTTCTAGCATTTCTAAAAAAGATAAAAGAGAAGAAGTTAAGAAGAAGGTAAAAAATGAATATGAACCACTATTTATACCCAAATGATTATGACCCTTCAATAGGCACATTTTCATTCAATATGCACATTTTTAGTCAATAAGCATATTTTCATTCAATAGACATTTTTTCGGTCAATAGACACATTTTTATTTAATAGGCACCTTTTCGGCCAATTGGCACCTTTAATATATATCCAATATGAAGGGTTATGACCTTTCAATAGGTACTTTTTAGTATATCTAATATGAAGGGTTATGACATTTCAATAGGCACTTTTTGGTTTATTCAATTTGAAGAGTTATGCAAAGGCACCTTTTGGTAATATATATTACAACCCATCTTGTATATACCTATACATACAACAAAGGGAATCAATACCGTACCGGAGGCCATTTCGGTTTGGTTATGGGAACAAAATATTTCGATACCGGTTCATATTGGTGTACCGTTCGGAGTTATCACTATTACATATATATATATTTATTTATTTATTTATTTAATAATTCTCTTAGAGCATATACCTTCTATGTTGTTTAGGACTTAGAGAATTTGTTAATACATTTTAAGAATTTGTTAATACAAGAAAGAGCAATGTTCCCCATTGTATTCCTTACAATCTAGTGAAAAAAATCTCTTTGCGTTGTAAGTAATTCTATGTTTTGCAGTGATTCTTTATGGTAAGCAATGAGTTAACATTGGTTCCAAGAAAGTTATATTTGGTAAAAGTATTCTTAAGCCAAAGTTTCACCATTTTAAGAAATATGCTTTTAGATCTTTATTTTTATGTTTTTGTTATATTTTTTGTGTTTTTAATAGTTAAAATATAGAGGTGAGTTACGAAAGCTTAACAGAGTGAATCTCGAGTAGGCAAAATGCCAACTTTTAAACCACATGTAAGCAACTTAAATTTCAGCTAAACCACAGGTGAATAAGTTGTAATTTGCCATTTTTTTAAGTTCATGCATTTTTGCTTACTACTTAAACTAAAAAATTATGGTTTTTTTTTTTTTTTTCCTGAAACTCACCCAGTAACTATTCCTGTGCATTGCATAATTTCTAAGTTTTCCACAAAACAAAAACCTCATAATCAGTTGTGATTCATTTCTCACTTTCCCACATCTTCTTCATAGGGCCAACTAGAGTGTCTTTCATATGGATTTCTAAGTTAGTGTCTTCAAGATCCTTTGGAAGCTATATCGTTGATTTACAGATGGTTTTGGGAGGCTGCTTCCTTTGTGGAGGTTTCGACTTTTCATTGGCCTCTTCATTGTCCTCGAATTCTCCTTTCACAAAATGGGCAAAGCCCTCTTCTTCCATCATTTCCAATGATTTTGTTGAAATGGACTTCTTGATGTAGATTGCATATATGATCAGCTGGATTGACCCCAACACAAAGCCAGTAGCATTTGGTACCTAAAATTGTTTGAATAAAGTATAAATATTGCATTCTGGGATATCTACAAAGATAGGTATTAAAAAGAGAAATGTCTAATGTTTAATGAAAGTTTTAAAAGGGAAACATATATTTAAGACTCTAAAATATAGGGATATAACAAATTAAACTTGTAATTTTATTAAACCCTACTTTTAAAATAATAAATTAAATTCTCAACCTAAATTAAACCAAAAATAAAAATATATTCAACTTAAATGACTAAATTTGAATTTATTATTATTTGAAACATCAAGGCTTAATTTCTTAATTTTGAAACTATAGAATTTCATATGTTACTTTTTAAAATTTTATAATTTAATTTTGATTGTTAGTTTTGAAACGGTAGAATTTAACTTTTTACTTGAAAAAAAAAAATTGGAAGTTATATGATTTAATTTCACACATAAACTATAGAGTTTTAAGTTTTAAAAGTACCATTCCAAGAAGGAAAAAAAAATCTAGATAAAACACCTTGTCTTTGTTGGGCTACATAGCATGAGCTATGTAGGACCATTTAAGGATTTAAACCCAACCCAACCAGATTTTGCAAGTTACAATTATCCGGTTTAGTTGCATGGTTTTTATTATGCAATTCGGCCACATATTCTGGGCCCAGAATCTTCCTTCACATTGTCCTTATATGGACCTTATGCCCCCATTGATACTAGTGCTCTTCACTTAGGGTATGGAAGCTTTGGCTCACATTTAGGATCTGTTTGAATGCTATTTATTTTGTTGAAAATATTATAAATAAAAGTAAAAGTTAGTTGAAATAATGCAATGAGACTCATGAATAGTACCAAAAAGTGTAATATGACTCTTAAATAATAGAAAAAATAAGCTAAATAGTAAAATAATTTATAATTTTCATCCAAATCCAAATGCATATTAATTGTACCAATTGCCAACTTGGTAAGGGAAATTTGGTGTTTAGTCTAATTCTAGCTCCACTTTTTATTTATTCCTTTCGACATGGTTAATCAAAATTTGTTACTGCTTCAAATTTATATGCCATAGTGCTTAAGTACTAGAATTTTTAGCACCATTACTCTAAGAAGATGAATGAGAAAACTCACTACAATATAGAAGCCTTTGACAAGCACCATATAAATAGACCAAATACCAGCGTTAAAGAATAGAAAAAATGGCATGTATTCCACACTTTTGGTCTTTATCGCTATTCCATGTAGGACAAAGTTAAAATAACATCAAATAAAGAC
This sequence comes from Quercus lobata, assembly GCF_001633185.2. Classification (NCBI taxonomy): domain Eukaryota; kingdom Viridiplantae; phylum Streptophyta; class Magnoliopsida; order Fagales; family Fagaceae; genus Quercus; species Quercus lobata. Next base: position 19,656,413 of record NC_044906.1, on the reverse strand, counting down.
TCACCGAAAAAAAAAAAATCAAAGAAAGTGAAACGATTTTTTTTTTAGGACAATACCCTTTCCACATTAAAAAATAAAAAACTTGGATAATCAATTCTTTATATAATTGATTAATGCACTTTTCTTTTATTCTTTATAGACCATGCTCCTTGAAAAGTGTATTTCTTTACTAAAAGAGTGAAATGGCCCAGTGCCATGTGAGATCCACATACAACAAGTGGTATCATCACCGTGTGAAGAAGTATCATGCAAATAATGTTACTTGCCACAACAAAAAAATAATGATAATAATAATTATATCAATTTTTTCTTGAGAAGTGGCTATTTTTTACTAACAAAGTACATGGTCTGTGAAGGGAATTAAAGATCTTACCATAATTGATAGAGGTGGTGCATACATGCCTATGGTTAATATAACATATAAAATTCCAAAAACGGTAAGTTGGACACTTCCAGGGATTGCTAGAAGAGTTACTGCAATTACGTACCCAAGAAATCCCACATTCAATTAGGCCACCAGCTTTGCCGTCTTGTCCTGCATTCACACCTGTGCTTTATTGAACAATAAATTACTAAGAATTGATGTTCATTTGCATACAATACATTAGTTATATTAGACATATTTTATTTTTTAATCAAGAAAATAGTCTATCATGGTTTTAAAAGAGAAAACAGTATTTCATGACACACACACAAAGCCTAAATTGGCAAAAGGTCAACTTCAATTGAAAGAAATTCTATCATTCATAAAAAGGTGGAAGATAGTGATAAATAATTATACAATTAATATATATGATATAACAAGAAGGGTAAATTGCAAATTACACCTCTAAAGTTTGAGGGTAATTGGATTTTACACTCTGAAATTTCAGAATTTAGATTTTACCCCCTAACGTTTGAGGGTATTTAGAATTTACACCCTGGTGTTTTAGAATTTGGATTTTACCCCCTAACGTTTAGGGATGTTTGAAATTTACACCCTAATGTTTTAGAATTTAGATTTTACCCCTATATTTTAGAGGTGTTTGGATTTTACTCCCTATAGTTTGTGGGTGTTTGGATTTTACACCCTAAAGTTTCGTAATTTAGGGGTGTAAAATCCAAGCACTCCTAAACTTTAAAGGATAAAATCCAAATTTTGAAACATTAAGGTTTAAAATCCAAACACCCTAAACTTCAGGGGGTAAAATCCAAATTCTGAAACTTCAGGATATAAAATCCAAACACCCCCAAATTTTAGGAATGCAATTTGCAATTTACCCTAACAAGAATGAGTTAGGTTCCAGAATAAACCTTTCATTATTGAGTTAATTTATTCATTGACATAAATAAAATAAGAATTAAAAAAAATTAATGATTTAATTCATTAATATGGTTAAATATTTATATTTTCAAGATGAGCTTCTTAATTATTATTTTTTTGAGCATTTATAAAAGTAGTTGACATGATAGCAAAGAAACATTTATATCACCTTCTTATCCTGAGGAGCATAGATGAGAGAGAGTGACATGTACATGAATGAATTGAAAGACAGTAACAGCTCCATTAACCGTGGTTAGTGGTTACAAGTAAACCATCTAGATTAAGAAGTCCATATAAGGTCCATAAACTTGTGATTAGTAGCGTAGTTATATATGGAATGCTTTTATAATTCTCAGTTGATTTCTTCTTCACCACCTACCAAAATGTCTTTCTCGAAAAAAGAAACATAACTGATATTACATACTTAGATGGGAAGTGAGTGTATTTGTAGGGGCTTTGCTGAATTGCTTATTTGTAGAAAAGAAGGGGTAATTATTTTTTCTTTTTTGGTTAAGGCTTGCCAAACACACTCAGAGCAACTACTTAATTGATGCCCAGTCTGAACTTGGCAATGAGTTCTATGCTTGACTACAGTTAAAGATTGAGCAGGATAAACTGGTGATTATGTTCATGGGCTTTGTTGGAGAAACAAAAGATTCAATTCCGATGACAAGTACATGATATCTTGTAGTCATATTTGGACACTCCACACGAATTTATAATCTGAAGTTGAGTTACAAGAAATAAAACAAGCTCTAGAAATGGTGTTTTGATCGGTAATAAGGGTACAATCATAAAAATCTAACACACATCCATGTCAAAAATTAAGAGATATATGGATCATACGTTGAAACTTTTTTTTTTTTTTTAATAATTGCAAACTAATTTCAATTGAGTGATAGACCAATGCAATGATTTATTTTGTTGCAATAACCTAATTTTAAAATTATTAAAAATCATTTATTGCAACAAAATGCTATTGCAACAAAATTTTTGTTACGATAATTTATTGCCACAAACTTTTTGCAACAGTGTGTAAACAAATTTTTTCGTTTGCAATTGGTGTTATTGTAATAATTTTAAGTTTATTATAACAAAAAATTTCGTTGCAATAGGGCTTTTTCTAGTAGTGTTAGTTGTTGAAACATAAAAGCTAGAAACTAATTATGTCATTATTTATGAAAGCTCAATCACAACTTTACAAGTTATTACAATATCCCACACTACAAGGTTTTTTTTTTTTTTTTTTTTTTTTTTCCCTCTTCTTTTTCAATGTTAAAATCATTAACTACGAGGCTAAGCAACACATGATTTTTAAGTTTTCCACCAAACAAAACCCTCGTAATTAATTGTCATTCTTTTCCCCCTTTCTAACATCTACTTCACAGGGTCAACACATAATTTCTAAGTTTTCCACCAAACAAAAACCTCATAATCAACTGTGATTCTTTTCTCCCTTTCCAACATCTTCTTCATAGGGCCAACTAGGGTGTCTTTCATATGGACTCAAAGAAAGTGTCTTCAAGATCCTTTGGAAGCTATATTGTCGATTTACAGATGGTTTTGGGAGGCTGCTTCCTTTGTGGAGGTTTCGAATTTTTACATTGGCCTCTTCATAGTCCTCAAATGCTCCCATCTCATTTTCTTTGACAAGATGGGCAGAGCCCTCTTCTTCCACCATCTCCAATGATTTTTTTGAAATTGACTTCTTGTTGTAGATTGCATATATGATTAGCTGAATTGACCCCAACACAAAGCCAACAGCATTTGGTACCTAAAATTGTTTGAATAAAGTAAAAATTTAGCACCCTGGGACATTTACAAAAGCAAGTATGAGAAATAGAAATTTCTAATGTTTAATGAAAGTTTTAAAGGAGAAACCTATATTTCAAACTCTAAAATTTAGGGATATAACAAATTAAACTTGTAATTTTATTAAACCCTACAACTTTAAATATAGTAAATTAAATTCCCAACCTATATTAAACCACAAATAAAAATGTATTCAACTTAAATGGACTAAATTTGAATTTATTATTTTTCGAAACATCATGAAGGCTAAAGTTGTTAGTTTTGAAACTATAGAATTTAATTTGTTACTTTTTAAATATTTATAATTTAATTTGTTGTTTTTGAAGCTATATGATTTAATTGTACACTCCATAAAATATAGAGTTTTAAATGAATTTTTCTAAGGGGAGAAAACAAAACAAAACAAAACAAAACAAAACAAAAGCAAGACAAAACACCTTGTCTTTGTTGGGTTACATAGCATGAGCTATGTAGGACCATTTTTAAGGTTTCAAACCCAACCCAACCAAATTTTGCTAATTCCAATTATTCAGGGTTTATAGTTGCATTATTTTTCTTATGCAATTCGACCATACATTCTGGGCTCAGAATGTTCCTTCACATGGTCCTAATATGGACCTCATGGCCCCATTGACACTAGTGCCCTTCTCTTTTAGAGTATGGAAGCTTTGGCCCACATTTAATTGTGCCCATTACCAACTTTGTAGGGGAAATTTGGTGTTTAGTCTTGCTTAATTCTAGTTCTTTTTTTATTTATTCCTTTCGGCAAGGTTGATATCAAAATTTGTGACTGTTTCAAATTTATATGTCATAGTGCTTAAGTACTAGAATCTTTAGCACCATTACTATGAGAAGATGAATGAGAAAACTTACTCCAATATAGAAGTCTTTGACAAGCACCGCATAAACAGACCAAATACCACCGTTAAGGAATAGAAAAAATGAGAGGAAAAAGGGCATGTACTCCACGCTCTTGGTCTTTATCACTATTCTCTGTTGAATAAAGTTAAAATAACATCAAATAAAGACTTACCCAAAAAAAGGAAAAAAAAATCAAAGAAAGTGAAACAAATTTTTTTTTAAAAGGACAATACCCTTTCCACATTAAAAAAAAAAAAAAAAAACCCTTGGATAATCAATTCTTTATATAATTGATTAATGTACTTTTCTTTTATTTTTATAGACCATGCTCCTTGAAAAGTGTATTTCCTTACTAAAAGAGTGATATGGATCAGTGCCATGTGAGATTTACATACAACATGTGGCATCATCACCGTGTGAAGAAGTAACATGCAAAATTGCAAATAATGTTACTTACCACAACAACAAAAAAAATAATTGTAATGATAATTATATCAATTTTTTCTTGAGAAGTGACTACTTTTCACTAACAAAGTACAAAGTTTGTGAAGGGAATTAAAGATCTTACCATTACTGATAGAGGTGATGCGTACATGCCTATGGTTAATCCAGCACATAAAATTCCAACAACGGTAAGTCGGACACGTCCCGGAGCTGCTAGAAAAGTTACTGCAATTACTAACCCAAGAAATCCCACATTCAATAAGGCAAACAACTTTGCCGTCTTGACCTGCATTCACACATTCGCTTTATTGAACAAAAAATTACTAAGAATTGATGCATACGAATATACGATACATTAGTCATATGACTCATATTAGACATAATTTCTTTGTTTTTCTCTTCTCAAAAAAAAAATTCTTTGTTTTTGTTTGTTTTTTTTTTTTTTTTTTTTTTTTTTTTTTCTTTCAATCAAGAAATAGTCTATCCTGGTTTCAAAAGAGAAAGCAGTATTTCATGACAAACACACAAAGCCTAAATTGGCAAAGGGCCAACTTCAATTGAAAGAAATTATATAATTAAGAAAATGTGGAAGATAGGGATAAACAATTATACAATTAATATATATATATATATATTTTTGAAAAAAAAAAAGATTTAACAATAATGAGTTAGGTTCCAGAATAGACCTTTCATTATTGAGTTAATTCATTGACATAAAAACATGTGAATTAAAAAAAAAAAAAAAAAAGAGTTAATTGAATTCATTAATATGGTTAAATATTTATATTGTCAAAGTGAGCTTCTTGATTTTTTTTTTTTTTAGCATTTATAAAAGTAGTTGACATGATAGCAATGAGACATTTATATCACCTTTTTATCCTGGGGAGCATAGATGAGAAAGAGAGTGACATATATGATTTGAAGGACGGTACCAGCTCCATTAACCGTGGTTACAAGTAAACCATCGGGATTAAGAAGTCCATAAAAGGTCCATAAACTTGTGCTCAGCAAAGTAGTTATATATGGAGTGCTTTTGTAATTCTCAGTTGATTTTTTCTTCACCACCTGCCAAAATGTCTTTCTGAAAAAAAAAAAAAAAAAAAAAAAAAAAAAAAAAAAAAAAAAAAAAAAAAAAAACCCATAATTGGTGTTATATGGGAAGTGAGTGTATTTGGAGGCACTTTGATGAATTGCTTATTCGTAAAAGAAAAGGTAAATTTTTTTTTTAAGGCTTGCCAAACACACTTGAAGGCTTGAAGCTACTACTTAATTGATGCCTAATCTGAACTTGTCAATGAGTTCTATGCTTGTCTATAGTTAAAGATTGAGCAGGACAAACTGGTGATTATGTTGTTCATGGACTTTGTTGGAGAAACAAAAGATTCAGTTCTGATGACAAGTACATGATATCTTGTAGTCATATTTGGACACCTCACACAAATTTACAATCATAAGTAGAGTACCAAGATATACAAAACAAGTTCTAGAAATGGTACTTTGATTACAATCATGAAAATCAAACATATAAGCATATAAAATAATTTAAGAAGTGGATCATATTTGGACCTTCCATTATTAAATTTAAAACCAATTTTATATAAAATAACCCATCTTAGCTCGGCTTATCATACGTCTTAATAAATAAAGAACTACTATAAAACAATCTTTCTTTTGATGGTCTCACTTACATGGGAGAAGTAAAAACCAGTATTGAAATTATATTGCCTGCAAATACAGAAACAAAATTATGGCATTAATAATTTTTTTTTCTTGAAGAGAATTAATAAAATAAGCAGAGAACAAAGGACTAATAAGTAACCACGGAACAAACTTAAAGAAACTGTGTGTGAGACAGCATAGACTAACCAATAATGCCAATGATGAAGCTTAAGCTAGCCATGGATAGAAAAGTACACTAGATTGAAGAAATGAAGCGGTGGAGATGGGAGGTTATTGCATGTAAAGGATAAAAGAGGATGTGATGGCGATTGAAACCTGATGCATATATAGCTTTTTAGATTCTTCCGGTCAAAACTACATTATTGGTCCCCTATAATCACTATTGGTCCTCAAATATTAGTTATTTTGTTAACTGCAGTTAGTGTTAATACCTATATGACTCAAATATTAGTCTTTTTATTAACTGTCATTAGTGTTAATGCCTATATGACTAATGAAATATTAATATATCTTCTTTTTAATTGATGTGGCATTTTTATATATTAAAATGCTAAAACTATTTCAAGATTTACACTTTTACTACAAAATCTTTACAAACGTGTATCTATGACACATAAGCTATTTTGAAGAAAAACTTACAAATCAATTTTAAGTTAATAATTTATTCATATTTAAAACAAAAAAGTAAAACACCAAAACATTTTGAAGAAAAAAAAAAAAACCCCAATTTTCACTGTCGGTATCTCTTCGGTGACCACCCACCCAGTCAAGCTGGACGTTCTACCAAAAACTCCCCAGATCTTACTTTCTTTCTTTTGGATGTTTTTATGGTTTTTTGAAGCATGAAATTCTTTTATTTTATTATTAAGATTTGGATCTTTTGGAGGTGATAGATTGTGAGCAAAGGAGGAGCACAGATTTAAAAAAAAGGAACAAAGATTGTTGTAGCCTGGTGTGCAGGTGAAGGCAGATTTTTTTATGGACAAACGAAGAAATTCTTTGTAATTCGTAATAGCCACTATTCTTTGGCTTCTAAAAAACCCATTACTTCTTCATTATCGTCATCATCTCCTTTTTCTCTCTGGTGCTGGTCTAAGTGCAGGTGACTGAAGATTAGAGCTTGAAGCCATTCCGGTGATGAGAAAAAGGAATTAATGCTAACACTAAATAAAAAGACTAATATTAAAAAAAAAATGTCACATCAATTAAAAATATGTCACATCAATATACTGTTAATCATATAGGTATTAACGCTAACGGCAGTTAATAAAAATATTATCATTGCTTATTTTTTAAATTTAAAGGACCAATAATACTCACTTGGACTGATATTGTACTTTCGGCATTCCTCTAGGCATCGTGTCTCTGTTTGCCACTCTTTCAATTTGTCATCATGCCCAGTGGACCAGTCTCTTTTGTACAGGATATTTATCTTCACATGTTTCTGCAAAGTTTATGGAAATTTTCTGTGGTCCTTTATTGTCGGTCCCTTTAGTGTTACATAAAAGGGGTTTGATATATTATAAAGAAAGAAAATTATAAAGTTTTTGTTTTGATTGGCAAAAAGAAAGATGATTTTCATTTTAATTTGTTAGGTAGTGTTTAGTGACATTGGATCTGTTTGCCTTCTAAAACTCAATTTACAATTAGTTGATGATTGTAGGTTTCATCTTTTTTTTTTTTTTTTTTTTTGCTAGGTGATTTTGCGGGGGCTAGAACTCCTGAGCATCAAGACACAAGGGTACCTGGGTGCCAATAGGCTACTGAGGCCAATGGCGGTAGGTTTCATCTTGAGCTTGAATATCTAATATTGTTAATTAATTCATTTTTGTTTTGTCGCAATGGTGGAATAATAACTCTGCTGAGTTTAATTCAAATACAAACAAACATTCTTTAATTCATTTTCACAAACTTTAAGATAATCAATAGGAATATCACTTTTTAGAAATTAGTCATTTTAAAGTAATTTATAGACTTTTCTACCAAACAACAAGATAGGTTGGTGTTGAGATATTTTGTAAGTTTCACTTTAAAATAATTGATGGCAAAGTAACGTGTTACAACTTCCAACTTACAACTTACAACTTACAATACACTACTGGTCTTTGATTGCATTATCTACTGGTCTTTGATTGCATTATTGTTTTCTGTTAAAAGAAATGGATTCAAATTTAGGCTGTGTTTGGTTGCCGTAAAACGTTTTCCAGAAAATACATATTTTCTGGAAATGCTAATTTCCGGAAAAGGAAAATATTTTTGTGTGTTTGGTTGCATTTCAAAAAATTTTCCGGAAAATATTTTCTGGTGTTTGGAAAAGAAGAAGGAAAACACAAACCCAGAAAAACACAAGCCACAACCCAGAAAAATCGCGATCTCGCCTGAAAAACACAAGTCACAACCCAGAAAAATCGCGATCTCGCGAAGGCGAGATCGCGATCAACGTCGCGATCTCGCTGGCGTGATCGCGATCAACGTCGCGAGATCGCGATCGACGCTTCGCGAGATCGCGCCGTCGATCGCGATCAACGTCGCGATCTCGCTGGCGTGATCGCGATCAACGTCGCGAGATCGCGATCGACGCTTCGCGAGATCGCGCCGTCGATCGCGATCTCGATTCGGCGCGATCTCGCGAAGGCGAGATCGCGATCAACGGCGTGATCTCGCGAACGACGCTTCGCGAGATCGCACCGTCGATCACGATCTCGATCCGACGCGATCTCGTCGATCGCGATCGTCGATCGCGCCGCTCGATCGACGATCGCGATCGTGCACCGCGTCGCTCGTCCGCGCGATGCGCTCGTCGGCGCGATCGTCCCTCTCTCTCTCTGATCTGGGCTCTCTCTTCTCTCTCTCTCTCTCTTTTTCCAGAAGTGAATTGAAGTGAAAATGAAGGCAGAAATGGATTTCCGTGGTCAAACGGAAAATTCGTGGTCAACCGGAAATCATTTTCCGGAAAATAATGTTTTCCGTGACAGCCAAACGCATGTATTTTCCGAAAAATCATTTTCGGAATCACTTTGAAGTCGATTCAAACGCAGCCTTAATAGCAAACATATAAGTACGTAGGATAACTCAACAAAAGCTTTACCATTTTACAAAAGGCTCAAGTCTTTTAGGTACTCCATGATGGTGGGAAGTGATGGGAAAATCACTATTTGCCATATCTAAATTGGGTTTAAGAACATGCCATGACACACAACAAGAGGTGGTTCTTAAATCACCAATATCTTTTATTTGATGAAGCAAGGTATATGGAATATGTGAAAGTATTTTCCTAACAAGTGGTCATTTTCTTCAATCCTTACCACTATTGTTTTTTTTTTTTTTTTTGAGAAGTCCTTACCACTATTGTTTGAATACAAAATACTTGTTCTTTCATCATATGTACAAGGTAAAATGTTGTAGATGAAAATTATATATTTAATTCTTTTTATGCCACAAAAGACTTTGTTTATCTCTTTTTTCTTTTTGCTTTAATGTGAATCATTTTTTTAGTAAATTCTTTGATGTAAATAATTGAGGCTTATCTGTAGAATTCATTGACTTCCATGGACTGATGGGATGGGACGACAACTTGTCTTTTTTTGTCAAGAGTTTGGGGAGCGAATTGACACTCAACTGGAGAATGACCTTGCTTTTATGAGTACTTTTTCCCACTTGCTGAAAAATATGTTTTTTTTATATTTTTGATGTGCGTTTAGATATGGACAGTGTTTGGATTGCGCGTCCACGTTCAGTAATTCTACGTTTTTTTTTTTTTTTTTTTTCTAAGTCGCAGTTGTTGACCAGATTTTTCATGAACAGTATTCATATTTACTGTTTATGGACCCACAAATTACACTTTTTAACAATTTTTTCATTAAAAATGGGTCCCACAACACTATTTACACATTTAAAAATTATTTCGCTACAGTGTTTTCAATTTCAGTTTTCAGTTTCAGCAAAAATAAGCTCAATCCAAACGGACCCCATGATTTATTTTGTTGAAAATTAAAAATTTATTATTAAAAATATTATCACAAAATATTTTTTATTGTTACAAACCGTTTTTAGCACTTGACTGGTCCATAAACAATGTCATGGACAAGATAAAAAAAACACGCCGGAAACAATTGCAAATACAACCGCCAAAACAAACGCACCTAACCTACTTTAATTTATTTTCACTATTATTTATGATTTTCACTATATTTCTTTTATTATTTATAATTTTTAGTACTATTTCAAATAGTTTTTATTTTTATTTATAATATTTTTAGTAAAAAAAATTTAATTTCAACGAAATAAATCGTTGCTACTAACACTCAAAGGTACTTTACCGACCTGATTTTTTCTTTCTCTTTTTTTTTATTTTTTTTGAGAACTACGTACCGACCTGATGTTCGGTTCTCGAGCTGCTATCTCATGCAGATTTTTCCTTGGTTCACATATTAAGTTTGTGTTTGTGAACAGTTTTATTTTTTAATTCATTTCTTTATGTATGTACAACGTTTTAAAATCTACTTTTTTGTAGATACAATTATTTTTAACCAACTTTCGGCAAATAAGATTCCACAAAAATTATAGTCAAATGAACACTAAACAATTTGGGATTGGACAAATGTGGAATTTAAACATGGCAGGTATATGTGGTGTTTATAAAACATAGAGAAAGTGATCTTGATTTAAAAACATTTTAATCTTTTATGATTGTACCAATCATCATATAAGGCCCTTATGAGTGTGCACCACATATTATAAGTCTTTCAAAAATCCCCTTCCCTGTACCCCTGTGTGTGCGAGTTTAACTACGTAAAAAAATGATCACAATAATTTCTTATTCAAAGATAAACAAAGTAAAAATTATTTTCTTATTTTATTTATTCTATACTACTATTTAGGAAATTTCTTTCAATTGGATTCCTACTTTTTGATATCCAAAAATACTGTCAAATTCACTTGTTTAGAAAGTTCAAATAATAGGATTGGACATGTAAAATTACTAATTTTAAAACTCCTAAATTTTATATAAATTTTTAAAAAAGCAATTTACCAACAAAAGGTTAACGGTTTTTCTTTAGGTTTTTTTTTCCCCTTTGCTCTTTTGAACATATCTACTCCAACGTTCCCACTAACTTCATACTCTCAATAGCAAAGAGTTACTTCATTATACATGTCTCTCCATCTTTGTCGTCTTTCTCTTTCTTCTTCAAATTCTAAAAACAAATCCAACATGCACATTTATTCCCACGTTCCCACTAATTTAAAAAGAAGGCAATCACTCAAAACTCAATTAAAAAGGTATGAACATACTATTTGTTGTTAATAAATTTCATTATATTGCTTTCTCTTTCCCTTTATCTCTCTTTCTCTAATTACTCCGCCTTCATAAAAGTAGACATTGCATCTTTAAATCTCTCATATTATAGATTTTTCTCATCTTAATTTGTTCAGTTTTTTTAAGCTAGCCTTGTGAGTCATGACACTCCTAAGTGAGCAAATGTGTAAACTTCAGATTGGGATAAATAGAAAATTTTAGCCCCATACCCCAAATAAAAAGATCCTCATCACACACATTAAGTGTGTGCAATGAGGCTAATATATTTAATTCATTCAAATTAAACCTATCTATACACAATTAGTCCTATCCATAAGATCACATTAAGATTATCATATGATGGTTTTAATCATACCAACAACCAAGTTTTTTATCTCAAAACTTTGAGAGCAACTATCATAATAAAACGATGATTAAATTTTTCGTTAACTGTCAACCAACCATAATCTTTTTCTTTTTATAAATTTAGAATTTAGTTTGAACAAAGTATATAATAATAGTATGATACTGAAGTAATTGAACATGAACATAGATGGAGTTATATAATGACTTTTTTGAGAGAGTTCCAACTTATGATGTCCATTCCTAATTATAACTCTTTATTATGAGACCAAAACACCAATCGAGTTTTAGTATAAGCCGGGATTAAATTCTAGATCTCTTATTCAATCATCAAAGACTTTAATAATTGTGATAATTGAAACCCACCAGTTATGATATAAATTACAAATGGTTAATTGTACGTGATCACATGCATCACTAGAGTCACCCCCACTTCCATGTTCCCTATTTGGTTAATTGTACCATAAAAAGAAAGTAGGACTTGTTGTGACCACTAGGCCCCTACAAGGAAACCCTAAACCCATTTCACAAAGCCCAGCTCGGCCCCAAAAGAGGACTTGTTGTGACCCGAGTCCCAACCACAGCTCCAAAATGAGTCCAGCCCAGACTGACAAAAAAAAAAGTGGCTTAGCAACCACGCTGGCTATAGTGCGCGGTGAGCTAAGTGTTCCACCCCAGCTTTCTCTTACACTTCTCTCTGTTCCAAAAACTGAGTTTGAAAAAAGGTTTTAGAATTTAGATCGATCCCAAACCTAAAACCCCACGAAACAAAAAAAAAAAAAAAAAATACAAAACCAGCTTCATTCAGTTTGTCAAGTTCTCTAACCCTCTCCTCTTTGAATTGCAAAATGTTCAAAAAGTAAGCTCTTTTCTTTTCTCTCTCTCTTTGTTTGTAGGTATGTGTCTATGTATAATGTATATTTATATGTATCTATTTTTAATTATTTTGGGCAAATTATTTGTGGGTTTTTTGTAATTTGGATTAGACTATGATAAAGTTTTATTTTTTAATTTGTTTCTGTGTTGGATTTGTCATGTATGAATCAAAGGTTGTGTGTTTTGGGGGTATTGGCGGTTGTGGTTCGCAGTTTGCAATTCATTGATGCCTTGACTGTTATTGGTGGTGGTGCTTTCATCATGTTTGAACAATGAACCATGCCATGTTTGGGGAGTGACTTTGAGAAATTGGGTAGCTGGGTTTTATGGATATTGGCTTATTTAGTGTGTGTGTGTGTGTGTGTGTGTTACCATATGGTGGTTGTTTCTTTTGGGATTTGGAGGTGCACATTGTTGCTGGTTGTAGAGGGCATTCTGAAGCTTTATGGGCCATGCTTAAGTAATCAAGTACCACATTTAGGTATGGGGCAATCCATAAGTTGTTGTTTGGGGAGGTTATAGATTCATGGACTGTGGAGATCACCTTGTTTTAGGCTCTTCCAGGATTTCTTGATGTGTCTGCATATGGGATGGTGTCTGTTGATTCAAGTCGATTGAACAAGAAAAAGGTAGAGGAAAACCTAAAATAATAATTAGTAGAAATAGTAAAAAATGACATGTCAATTAAGGAAGTGACTGGAGTATGAGTGTGGTTAGGATAGAATGACAAAGAAGAATACATGTGGTCAACCCTTATTGGTCTATTAAGGATCCATAGTCGACCAAAATGTTTTGAGACTTAGGCTTGGTGGCGATGTTGGAAATTTCAAGATTGGATTTTGTTATGCATTTCTGGTGCTATTAATTTTTTTTTTTTTTTTTTAGAGGAATTGGATGATATTGATTGAAGTCCATGGATTTACTAACTGTTTACTGCTTTTTTGACCAAAAAGTAGTGTACCATTCGTTTCATTGGTTTGATTTTGTAGTAAGCTTTTCTTTAATCCCATGGCAAAACTCTACAAAAACAGTCTTTGGTGTGTTGTAATTCCTATTATGCATTGTTTATTTATTATCTGTTAATATGATTCCATTTATTAATAAAGGCAACAATTTCATCATGAGCCATGCATGTTTTGTTTCATCTAGATTTTCCTCCGAAGAAGTCTCTGCACAAAATCAAGTCAAGGCATCTGTGCAACGTAAAATTCGACAAAGTATTGCAGAGGAGGTGATGGTTACTTGTGATTTTTTTTTTTTCATTCCTTGTTCTTAACAAAAAGTTTCAAAAATTATTTATGTACGTGCATGACTCATTGTCACCTCCATTGCAGTACCCAGGACTTGAACCGGTGTTGGATGAGTTGCTTCCAAAGAAGTCCGCTCTCGTTGTTGCTAAATGGTTTGTAATCCTGTTGGTCCTGTTTCTGTAATTTATCTGCAGTTCTCATTCCAGATATGTTCCCCTCAAATTTTTTTAATGATAACCGTGTTATCAAAGCCAAGAGTCTTGTAACTTAACTGGCACCTCTTGGTGTTTCCAACGGAAATGTCTAGGGTTCAAATTCCCCCTCCCTCAACTATTGAATTGTTGAAAAAAAAAAAAAAACTGTGTAACCAAATATATTAAGTCATAAATCTGAATAACTGTTTTTCTCCCCTTGCCTTATAGTCAAAACCATCTAAATCTGGTATTGGTGAATGATGTGCCGCTATTTTTTAACATTCGTGATGGACCATACATGCCTACCCTACGACTCCTTCATCAATGTAAGTATTTTCTTTTTTAATTGACAGTAGTATCTTATCTACATTATCACTTCTAATGCAACAGTTATAATTTTGTGACTTACAAATTACTTATTATGTTTTTTGTGATATTGTCTTAATCTGATATGAACGTCTTGAAATGAATTCAAAGTGAATTTTGGGTGTGGAAATTGTATTTGATTTATGAAACATTAAAAATTGTATCAAAGGCTGCATGGTTCTTAAATAATAATAATAACAATCCATTGATTTCACCTATGAGCTCTTGCTCAAATAGCACCTTCATGGGTGTAGTCATGGGTTCAAGACCCACTAAATGCGTACGTGTCATACTAATCAAAAAGAAACAGAAAAAATCAATAGATTTCTCAATTGTATGCCTCAGAAGCAATTAAAAAGAACTGTGTGGTAATAAAATGACAATGGGTCTTGGGTAATGATCTATTTAGATTTTACTTCCCTTGGTAGGCATGTTGTTTCCAAGTGACATATGAATGAGGCTTTGAATGTGTGGGTGAGTCCTATTGTCAATCATACACCTCATTGTATATCATCAGATTACTTTCACTTTAACTTCTTTATATAGTTATCTTCTGATTCAGAGTCTGATTTCTGGCAGATGAAAGGTTATATGTTTGGGGGATGTTGCAAATCTGTATACCACTGATTTGAATTTTTTTAGTAATTTTAGACTTTTTATTTAAAACTTTCTTCAATATTCTTGACTCATCTAATCATCCAAGTAGCACCCACCACAGGCCTCATGGTCTATCAGCACTCGCTGGCTCCCTATATGATGTTAGTGTCCAAGTAGTAACCCCATAAAAAGTTGGGTTGTTACTGTATCCTAAGGGCAATGCTTACACACAGCTCAGAAAGGGGGGAAAATTATAATAAAAGATAAGAAAAAGAAATGGTATTGACATTGCAAAACCATTAAGGTTCTGGTGATTACTAAAGTGCTCTGACTCACATACAGGAGAGGGGATCAGTTCTATAAGTTGCACATTGTAGAGGAAAAGGACCACGTATTCTGTAATTTTCATCCTTGCTTTCTTCCCCTTTCTCTTCCATACACCTGTCTTCATACCCAAATTAGAGAGCTCTCTGACCAACCCTTTCTTTTCTACTCCCAGTTAGACAGGAAGTATCTATGAAACCTCAATTGAGATGCTAGGTTCTCACTGAATTCAGTGAATTTTTTTATTGTTTTATGGATCATCTAATCATATGACTTGATGTTCTCATCTAGCAATAGAAGCTTATCCCCTAAAGTCAAAGCCCATAATGTGGTTTTGTATTATTGGTTTTACAGATCCAAATATAATGAAAAAATTTCAAGTTGACCGAGGTGCAATAAAATTTGTTCTTGCTGGTGCCAACATAATGTGTCCTGGTCTTACATCTCCTGGTGGTGCTTTGGATGAAGAGGTGGAGGCAGAAACTCCTGTGGTATGAATTCTACATTTTGTCTGTGGCTACTGTCGTATAATGTTGCACTTGGATTGTTATGATCCATCATCCATTATAATTATATCATATGAAAGTGTTAAAGTTTAGTTTGTTATATATGTTTCTGATCTGTAGAACTGAATACTCTCAGGCCATTATGGCTGAAGGAAAGCAACATGCCCTTGCAATTGGATTTACAAAAATGTCAGCAAAAGACATGTAAGTTTCTGTTGTATTTTCAATTAATTAAGAGTTCAAAAGTGGAAATGGAAAGTAGATAACTATAAGTTCTCTTTCCCCCTCCTTTTCCTAGAAGGTTAGGGGAGCAATTTGTGACTATGACAATAGTGTGAAGCACATGCCTATAACATTTTGCTGTCAATCTTATTGAGCAAAAACTAGGGATACACTATTTACCTATTAGTAGCATACTTTATGTTCCCTATTTTTCTTAATATCATGCTAAACACACACCCATGCAGACATGCTTATTTATTTATTTATCAAATGTACACTGTTGCTGGGAAGTGTCAAAGTCTAGGGAGACAAAACTTTTAACAAATTTTTTCACCACTATTGATGTGGCCTGTTGTGATTGGTGAATCATAAAATTGTTATTTGGGGAGGCCATATTATAATGATGTTGCTCCAATCACAACTTCCCACCTAAATAAGTTGTTAAAAAATTTGTGTACCTAGCATTGTTTGGGAAGTAGAGAGGTAATTCCTTTGCTGATTGGCATATTTAATAAGTTGAACCATTTGCATAATCTACAGAAAATCAATCAACAAGGGAATTGGAGTGGACAACATGCATTATCTTAATGATGGTCTTTGGAAGGTATGTAATGGTTAAAGCCTTACCTCTCCTTTTTTCTACACTACTTGTGACTTGTGATTGTTATCACATCAGTAATGATTCTCATCATAAACAATTTGATTGTTGCCTATTATGACGCTTTGTATGGTATTTTGAGTTTCAATAATCTTGAGTTTTGTCTTTGCAGATGGAGCGACTTAATTGAGGATGTGCAAGAACCACTGCAGTACCCTCATTTCAGGATAAAGAAGTAACATATGTTATTTCTTCATCTATGCAACATGGTGTACTATATTCTTGACATTACTGTGCGGATAGAGAGATTATATGTATACCATGCCCCTTGTTCCTTTTTTGGTTGCTGTATACAGTAAAGAAATCATTTCTTGCAGTATAGATTGATCCTTTGATCAGTTTATCATGCATATTTCATGTAACTTTGGTGAATTTTGTTTTGTTAGTTGGCAGAAATGTTAGAGCTGAATTCGTCAATGCTTGCCTGATTCAATCCTAAATTTTGTGCTTGAACGACATCAAGTTTGAATGATTCAATTTGAATTTTATATCACATGAATTACGTTAGTGTGAAGCACATGCCTACAACAGATTTATTAGTTATGGACTAACTTAACAAGATGATGGGATTTATTTGCCTTTTGGGAAACCAATTAGTGCTGGTTATCTTTACTTGCTGCCAGTATTGGTAGCGCTAACAAGAACATGTTCTGTATCATACTTCATACCTACTTTAGTTTATATCTAACCACAAAGTCAACTAGAGGGAACTCGTTAATTGTATATTCCTTTAAAATCCTTTTTCAATCCTTTCCATTCCATTTCTCTTCTCCTTTCCAAAAATGCTGCTAGTTTATCCTACTCTACTACTGGATGTGAAGTTAAGGAAGCCTAAGGGAGAAATAATAGTGTGCCCTGCCTGATATGTAAGCAAATGCTTGACAAGCTCTATCTGGCCAAGTTCATATATGCAAAAAGCAGCTCCACCTTTTGTAAGCCTTGTTTAAGAGTTATCTGGCCAAGGTTAATTGTGTAATGGGGCACCACCCCCTTGTCCAAAAACAAGGGCTGATAGTTCAAAATCCTATAATTATTCTTGAATAAAAATGGGTGAGAGGAAACATCATATCATGGTTAGAAATAACTTAAATCTACCCCCACCCCTACCCTCGGGGGCTCTTGAACATGAGACCAACACCTACTCCCCGGGAGGTGCCATTAGATCATTAAGTTCATTGACAAAAATGCATATTCTTTGCCTCTCAATAATTGGACGTACACCCATAATATACCTTAAAAATTGGTGAGTATCAATCGATAGAACATTTTTTAAGTAGCATCAAGACTCACTCCCGCTAACAAATAAAATAGGGCCCAATAAATTACTCACTAAATCTGTAATAGTGAAGAAAAAACTATGATGAAAATCACATAAATAAACAAAGCAATCTTATGGAAGCTTTCTCTAAGATGTAATAGAACTACTTTAACATCTTATCATCTAACATCTTATGGATGTAATCTTAACATCTGTAGTTCAAGCCGATTTAAGAGGCGCTTTTTAATAAAAAATTTCGATGTTTTCCCTCAAAAAAAAAAAAAAAAAAAAGCATCTTATCATCAAAGCAGCTTAGTATATATCCTTGGGATAACTTATTGAAGCAACAATTAATAACAGATATAAGACTAAAATGCAAAATTCACCTTCTATGTTTCATCATAATTCATTTTAGTCATCTAACTGTATTTTTTTTTTTTTTTTTTCATTTCAGTCTTCTAAGTTTCAAATTTATTAATTAAGCCTTTTTTGCTAACTTTTTCTATATGTTATGGTTAATTGTCCAATTTTTTTAAATTTTTTCTTCAAATGCCACATGCCCAATCCTATTCTATATTATTTATCCACTTACCAAGAAAGATCCAAATATCACCCATAAATTATTTGGAGTCTCCATAAATATTTTTCATCCCATTAATAAATTGGTTTACAAATATTTCTTGTCTCATTATCTAATTTGGGCCGTAATATAAACTATCACAAAAAGTCAAAAACTCATATCCTATCAAATTTCATCATCATTATTTAGCTATGTCTAAAACTGGCCCTATGAGCCCAATGGACATATCTTATTCTTTTTAAAGTCCATGATTTAAGTCTATAACAAAACTATTTTATCAATGGAATTCAAATCTCATACTCAAAGCTCATGGCAAATTATTTATTAAAACTCATTGCTACATGATACCATCAAAACCCAATTCTTATTGGCAACATCAAAACCCATTGCTACATGGCACCATCAAAGCTCATTGCTACATGACACCATCAAAAGCTCAAACTAACTATTTGGCACTATCAAAGCCCCATTGATGAACAATTCTTGACAAGTAAAGTTATTTTAAACCCACAGCTATAATTTATTTTACATCATATTACAAGCTCATGGAATCTATCTCAAAAACTCATGGCAATTATCTATTTTCAAAATTCATGGTAATCATTTTATAAAAGCTCATGGAAAGTCGTGATTATTTATCTTAAACCAATGACACTCATGGAAAGTCATGTCACTTATTTATCCATGGAATTTGTTTTAAAAAACCTCATGGTTACTATTTATCTTATACCTCAATACTCATATCTCTAACAATTATATTTATTTTCAAAACCCATGGTGATTATTCATTCTACAAGCCCATTATGATTATCTATATAAAAACCCATGGGAATATCACATTATTTCATCATAGTGGTTGTTTATCGTTTCTTATTTGAAACCCATGGATATTGCCCCTATTAAAAGTTTAAACCCATGGTAAATATTATTCACAAAAAACCATGGAAGTCATTATTTAAAAGCCCTATAGAAAACATTATTTACAAAATAATCTATAGCAAATGTTATTTAAGCTTATTAAATATTATGAGAAACTATACAAAATTATTTAAAGCCCATGGAAATTAATATCCAAAACCTATTCATTGAAGCCCAAAAACATATTCAATTTTTACTAACAACTAAAGCACATGTGGAATAAAAAATCATGGTAATATATAGTAAATTTGTCCATTTTGTAGGGCTCAAAAGGTGAAAGCAAAGGGGTAGGCTCAAGTGGAGAGAACCACCAAGTTAGAATCCCACCGAAATGCTCAATCCTCATGACCAAGCCCAACCCAAAATCTCAGCCAAAACAACCTAAAGTAAGCAACCAACCTAGCTGGACAACCCCTTCTTCAGTTTAAACCTGACCAAGCTCCAACAAAACAATCCCTCAAGAAGCAACCTAGCCCCAAGCTAAGTTGAGAAGCTAGCCACTTGTCTCATTAACCCATCAACCACTGTCATTTTTTATGTGAATAGTACCCAGTGGGCTGGCACCTAAAAGCTGATGGGCAGTAAATGTACATCTTCCTCCCCAAGTTTCGGTTACAGCTGAAGGAAGCCATAACAAAATCATCCAAGCTTCAACAAATTGGCTTGTAAAGTGCTAAAAATGCCTAAAACCAATTCATGAACCAAGCCCTTGAATTCCAAAAGGGGAAATTTAAGGTTCATTTGGTTTGGTGGATTTTAGGGAAGATGGTTAAAAAGAGGGAGAGAGAGAGAGAGAGAGAGAGAGAGAGAGAGAGAGAGAATAGGGAGGGAAAGAAATTTATTGGGGTGTTTGGTTAGGTGGGTTTGTAGAACGAAAACTAGTAGGGTCTAGATATTTTCTCCTAGGGTCCACTAAAATGTTTTCTCTCCAAATTGAGGAGAAAACTAAAGACAAAACATGGATGATAGTCAAAGACCAAATTTGCCCCATCACTGTGCTAGTGTGTTAAGTTTTCCTTGATTTTTTTTTTTTTTTAAACATCTTTGAGTTACGTTTACATTTCTTTTCTTTTCTTTTTTCCAATGTTTTAGCTGCTTTTGCTTTTTCTTTTTTTCTTTTTTAATCAATGATGTTCTTGGTGTCTTTCACTTTTTTTTAGAAGGCGCCTCTAATTGTTATACATATATATATATATATATATATATATATAAAGTAATATTATAATATTAATGATGTGTTAATTTTTATAAGATTTTATTCTTCTAATTTTAATTGATAATAAGTTTTTTTTTTTTTTTTAATGATTGTAAGGAAATTATTTCTTAATTATGCAATAGGGGCATGTGAATAATTTTATACAAACTATACTTTCTATCCCCTCACTTTTCTTCTCAACCAAAGAAATGAGTTTTCCACCCCTCCAACAAAACACAAATGAGGAAAACTAAAAAATTTTCGATCTTCTTCTAATTTTCTATCCTCCCATTTTTCCATCTCTCCAACCAAATGTACCCTTAGGGAAATGTGGTTTGGAGGGCAGAAAGAGATTTTCAACAGAGCTCCCTAAAGTAGGCTCAAAGCTTGACACCTAACTTGGGATGACAACCCCTACTCTTTGAAGCTCAAATCTTAGTTGTAGTAGCCAATGATCTAGGCCTAACACTTGCCTTAATCTCAGTAGTTGTAATCGAACCCCAAATCCTAGGATTTAATGCTAAGATTAGCCAAATCTCAACTCCATCTGACATTACCCAAAAGAGCAAAGCATCCCAAAAGGAATTCACACCATTTGGCCAAATCCTAGGTTGAATACTCTAACACTCTTTTTGCTAATCGAACCTAATGTTTTTGGCCTTTGCTAATTGCTCCCTAAACTTCACTAGAAAAAGAAACCACCATCAACTCATCCAACACACACCACCTCCTCTTAAATTTTCAATCAATCTTGCTATTTTCAACCTTTAGTTTAGAAAAAAATTCATTTTTAGTTCATAGATCAACTCTCTTGGTCCATAAATAGCTTCTTTTAGTCCATAAATGCCCATATTCATTTACCCACAAACATTCATTATATTTTCTAACAAATCCTAGGACCATTAATGTTCTCTAGTTAGCCATAAGCAGCCTTCTCTCCACCATGGCCAAAAATAGCCAAGTTTTTGTACCATTTTCTTCCCATATTATTCCATATGTACTCACCTACTCACACAAAAGTAGTTTCCATCACTTATTGTGCATCTTTCCACATATTCCATCATGGGTGGTATAAAACCCTTGGTTAAATATCTGTTACATTAAGCTGCTCTCTCTCTCTCTCTCTCCCCCCATTCCATACTAAAATTTCCCTTTCTTGGAACCTCTAATTGTTGTTTACTGTTTTATTAATGAAGGATATAATGTATTTCTCAATTTACTTAATATATATTTTTTTTTTCGCTGGGTAATTGTTTATTCGGGGGATCGAACCCCCGAGCTAGAGGTCACTTGAGGAAGCGGGTACCACTTGGGCAACTAGGCCCGGTGGTTCAATTTACTTAATAATTGACCACTAGAGATCTATCATATTTTATTTCACTGCTACAAGTCTTATTTTGTCTTATTTCACTGTTGGATCACTTCCCTTTGTGTACTTATTAAAATGCGCCTACTTTTATATTTTGGGTTTTGTTTTTGTTCTTACTCAAATGCAACCTATATCTCAAGCTAAGGATGAAACCATGCCATCACATGATACTGAAAGCCTTTTGGGCCATGTCTTAATGCCCAACGTTGAGTCTTAGTTTTGGTCTCTCTAAATAGTTTATTAAGTGGATAATAATAATGGAGGAAATACATGATTTTTAAAATGTGAATTCATTTATTAATTTGTCAGTGGTCTAACCGTTGGACGTTTCTCTTATATACTATTGGAGTCCTATACTATTATTTAAACACTTATTGTGGTGGGTCATCTTTTTTGCTAACTTATCTTTGCCAAAAATATTTTTGGAGCCTTGTTATAATCTTTATTGGATGTAATCAGGACATTGAGCAAAAATGGGGTTTTTCACATTTTACTGATAGCTTTTGGGCCATATCATAAGCCCAAAATGGAGTCTCAGTTTTGGCTTCCCAAATATTATGTTCACAATGAAAAAATGCCACTCAATGCCTTGAATAAACTTACAACTTAAAAACTGAAATGAACGAAAGTAAAGTTAGAGGACTAAAATGAACTTTAGAGAAACTTAAAAGGTGGATTTTGCATTTTAGCCTAAAAATAAATAATAATGTGTTATTACATTACATTGATTCTGGTAATGCCATTAAAAATATCCTGGTAATGTTATCAAGGATATATTAATTATTGAAGAATTACAATCTGTGGTATTTATAATTTGTTATAGGGACCAAGTTACCAATGTCAAGATTTGAGGAAGTTATGGATTTTGAGCATAACAAATATATAAGAAGTAGTGGAAAACTCAACAACAAAAATATAATCCCAATTGACAAAGACTGAAAAATGGGTATTCAATTTAATCAAACAAAAGCGTTGGAGAAAACAAATTAATACTTTCATACTCCTTATAAAAAAAAATGATGACACTGGCCACAATTATGTCCCTGGCTGATTTGAATATATTCATCTCTCTCTCTCTCTCTCTCTCTCTCTCTCTCTCGCCACATTTAAATCCTATATCCATTTTATCTAGTTGATAATTGACACCATACTTCTTCAGTTTTTTTTGGTTTGTCAAAGATTCGTTGTCCAAGTTTTTTTTAAAAAAAAAAAAAAAAACTATTATAAAGTATGAAAGATAATATAAAAAAAAAAAAAAGTCTGAAAATCCAACCCAATGTTTTACACCCATAAAAATTTAAAAAGTTGGGCAGAAAATCAGCACTCAATATTCTTCTCCAACAACATCAAACGGGCTCCTTCTCAAAAAGAAATAAAAATAAAGAAAATAAGCTAGTGTACTATTTTAATCATAGTTGTTTTAGAATGCGGAGAAAGGAACTTTCCAGAGAGGGGTTTCTTGGATTTGATTAGCAAATCAAAGATATTAACAAAACAATAGATATCTGAATCAATATCAGATTAAAATTCAACTACCTAAAATTTTAAGAAACTTAAAAACAATTTTATTATTCGATATTCATTATTTTAGTCATATATAATGAATTTATAACATTGGTTTTTATATAATCTCTCTCTTGCATTATATAGCCCAAATTTTTTTCCTAAACATAAACTTATACTTAAATGTAAACATTTTTTTCAATAACTATTGTTACAAACATGGGTTGGGAGGATTTGAACCCTAGTCATTTTTGTAGAAAACAAAAAGGAGTTGTCAATCGAGGTACAAGGTTGTTGACAATTCTAAACATAAATTTTAAACATGTTAAAAAGATAATTAATTTTTACATTCACTTCACATTTATGATAAATATTTTTTGTTTTTCAAATTTGTATTGACAAATGATAGAGTATTTTATATTAAATATTTGAAAGGAATACAATCGAGGAAGCTATTGTATAAAAGCTCTTTATACTTATTGAGTTTAAAAGTTTTTTATATCTTTTTTTCTTATTTTAATCCTTATTTGTGGATAATATTTATTAAAAAAATGTTAGGTAAAAAACAAGGCACTAAATAATACGTCAAGTTTTAAAGAATATTTCTCACTTGAAAGTAAGATATGCAACACTTATTGTACAATTGCCTTGATAATATAATTTGAAACCATTTAAATTTATTATAATTCAATTTATTTCAAAGGTTCCCTAAGGAGAAATAACTAAACATTCTCTTTCTAGGGCGGCTATGTAAGAAAGAAGAACAATAAAGGTAACACGAATTACTTATTTTGTATTTTTAAGTGGTGCTGGAATGTAAATGGTAGAGACAACCTGCTTAGGCAAAGAAGTATTACTTGACAAGAGTTAAATGTTATGATGTTATTAATACAAATAAATAAAAATGACGAATACATATGTAGTGAAACTTAATATATATGAAAATGACGAATACATATGTAGTGAAACTTAATATATATATATATATATATATATATTTTTTTTTTTTAAATAGAGGTCGCAGATATGCATCATTACTACAGCACAATGAATTTTTGTACTCTAGTCATGTTGGCATGCTTGTTGGATATTCTAGAATAAGATTTTTTTTTTTTTTCAAGAATAAGGAAATGGAAAGTATCATTAGTTGGATAGAATTCACCATAGTTAAGAAAAAACTAAATTTGAGTAGAATTTTTCTTTAAAAATAATATTCCATTAAAGAAGCCACCTTGTGCAAATCTAAAACTTTTTTAGCAATATTTATTAGACACTCGTTATTTACACATGATTTCAAGTGTTTAACCTAAACCCTTTTTTTTTCACCTTTTATATTGTTCAATATGGTGAAAATGAAAGATATACATAGCATATTAAAAATAAATACACATGTGGAATTAATCTAAAAATTATTAATTTCTTTCACATGTTTAAAACCAATTTTATGTTTACTAATATGTGTATGTTTAAAAAGGCCTGTTATTGACAAATATCAAGTTCAAGTTAATAGATTCTCAAAAAAAAAAAAAAAAAAAAGTTCAAGTTAATAGTTTAATGATCTATGTTGCGCAAAAAAGTTTAAATGCTTTATAGTATAAGATTAAATTTAGAGGGGATATATTGGTGATAGTTTGTGTGTGTTCTGTATGAGATGTATTAAAAGTATACACTTATTACTCTTTGAGTGTTCTCTTGTGAGGTGTAAGAGTAACTAGCAAGATACTAATATGAAAGGGAAATAACTAAGAACCTCCATTTGCAAAAGCTTGCTTTGTGGGCTACTATAAACTATATTTAATTACAAGAAATGCTGTAGTTCATGAATTAGTGTAGTCTGGTCAGAGGAGCCTCCAACATTTGCAACTGTTGCAACCTATCTCGGCAAGTTTCAAGGCAATTTGTGATAGGGAAGCCATCAGGTTTATAAAGCCCTTCTTGCCAAGCTTCTTGAACAACTTCAGAGCAACGAGAGTCTCTTAGCCACATCTCTTCGAATCAGAAAAGTATTTTATTCTTTCAGCGGTTGTGGTTGTCATCTTGAAGGTGGAGAGAAAGCATGGAATGGTCTGATGTTGACATGGGAATATGGTGGACGATAGCACTAGTAAAGATCAGTCTCCAAGCATTATTGGCAAGTGCTCTGTCTAGTCTTATTCTCAAACTACCCTCTAAGCGATCTGTTTTGGACTAGGTGAAAGGCGAGCCAACAAACCCCAAGTCGTGAAATCCACACAAGTCAATGGCACGGCGAAATCGATCAAGCTGCCTAGCTGGCCTTAGTCTACCGCCGGATTTTTCTGAGTGGCTTAATATTTCATTGTAGTCCCCGATACAGAGCCAAGGCAACTGGTTTGTTCGGCCAAGTGATTCTAAGATGGACCATGTTTCTTCCCTTTTGTTTGTGTCTGGCTGCCCATAGAAGCCAGTTAAATGCCAAGTTACACCAGTAATAGCACATGTAATATGAGCATCTATATGCCATCGTGAAAATCCTTGGATTGCCACCTTGGTTTCTGGTTTCCATAATAGTGCTAAGCCACCACTTTGGCCAATACTGGATACCACCAGTCCTTGAGTGTAGCCAAGTTCTTGCTTCTTGTACTTCATGTCTTCCTGTGACAGTTTGGTCTCCATCAAGAAAACCAACTGGGGAGCTTCTGTGTGGAGTGCTCTCTGTAGAGCGTGAACTGTACAAGGGTTCCCAAGCCCTCGACAGTTCCAACTGATGGTACTCATTGGACCTGGCGGTTGCTGCTGCGTAGCAGCAACCGCCGATCCTAAATGCTCTGTAAAGATCCTGCTCAGAAGACATGTTTCAATATCAAGTTTCTATTTTTTCTCGTTGTCTACATAGCCCTCTGTGTCATCAAGTTTGCGTTTGGAGCTTAACACGTCTTGGTTAGTCGTCGTAGGGCTAGGAGTTTGGGCTGGGACAATTCTCTTCTGTTTCCTTTGGGACTGGGCTGTTGAGTCATGTGGGGCTGTGGAAGGCCCATCTTATGGTCCATTAGTTATCCGCGCCTCCTCATGTGACGTAATCATAGTTACGTCAGCCATGGCAGCTTTAATTGCAGGCGTTTCCTCATTTTGTGCCCCATCCATTATCATGGTTTTACCTTTTGCCAGCTTATCTTTAG
Organism: Quercus lobata; assembly: GCF_001633185.2. Taxonomy (NCBI): domain Eukaryota; kingdom Viridiplantae; phylum Streptophyta; class Magnoliopsida; order Fagales; family Fagaceae; genus Quercus; species Quercus lobata. The sequence goes on along the minus strand of NC_044906.1, from coordinate 19,629,701 downwards.
CATTTAATGAATCTTCGCAAGATGCACGCGGAAAGTTTTAGGGTTATTCAAAATTTCCGTATTTGACGGGATATGTTGGTGAGTAACCGTCACCGTAGTTTCCGCGATTGCTTTTTCCCTTGTAACGGTTGAAACAGTAGCTGGAATGCATGGTGGCTTGCTGGCCACGGTGGCGGTGGCTGTTTCTGATGGCGCTACGCTAGCAGTCTAAGTCGGGGTACTGGAGTGAGTTGACTGCGCATGGGATTTCTAGTTACGTTTAGTGCTTGCTCGCAACCATGCTCCGTACTGTTGTTCGTCCTTGCGTAGAGTGCCCTTACTACGTATCCAAAATTTGCAATCCTTTTCGTCATGGTTCAGGAGTCCACACCAGTAGCAGAAGATGGACATTCGTTCGTATTGGAAAGATACCCACGAGGGGGACAACTCTCCAATGTCTACCATCATCCCCCGATAGAGTGGTTGGCTAATGTCAATATTGATTCGTACTCAGAGACAACGTCCTCGGCAGTCACCTGTAGGACTTGCGTCAACTTGTTCAACCAGCCCAAGAGAGCTTCCTATAGCCTCTGCATTTGTCTTGCTCATATGTTGAATTGGGAGATCGTGGATCTGTACCCAGAAACTTTCTCTGTCGAAACGAGCGTGCTTTATTGACTCATTTTTCCTTGGTTTGTACAGGCCCAGTAAGTACTTATCATAAGACCATGGTCCACGCATCAGAATGTGGTCCAAGTCGTACTCATCGTCAAAAAGAATCATCGCCAAGTTTGATCCTAGGTCACGGATGTCAAAAATTTTCTCTGTTCTCCACATGCTTTTGAGTGTCCGAAAAACTGCTTCCATGTTGATATGTTGCTTTGTGAAAAACTTGGCTACGAGTACCTTGCCATCACCAATCACATCAGACGTTAAGGGGACAATTTAGCTCTCTCTTTGGTTTAAGGATAATCGGTCCCATTTGCAAGTGATTTCATCCATGGTGTCAGGTAGATTGAGTTTTCGGTAAAGGTGTAGATGGGTGAGATGGGTGGGAAGAAGGAAAGGGTAGGGATAGGTAGTGTGGCAGTAAAAGGTCCCACCTGTCGGGGAAAGAGGCTATCACAGATAGCAAAAGTGTTTCACCGCTCTATGGTTTCTAGAGAAACCTAGAGGAGAAAAAAAAAATACATCACCAGTCCTAGAGTTAGGTAACGACCTTTCCAATCAATTTGATTATTGTTATTGTGAACACACCCTTACTGGGTATTCACTACATCTTTTGGTTTATTTGGTTAAATTTATGAGATGTTACCCAAATAAACCAAAAGATGTAGTGAATAACCAGTAAGGGTGTGTTCACAATAATTTAGGGGTTTAAGGCAAAAATTTTAAATGAGACTTTTTATTTTATTTTTTATATTTAAATATTAAATAATATTTATTTAATTAAGACTATTTACATTATTATCAATGAGTTTCTTGTTTTTTTTGAAAGCAAAACAAATTATCATTTATAAAGGCAAATGAGCCAAATTAGAATATAGAACCTCCATAGTAGGGGGAGGAGAGTCCTCTAACCAAAATACATTAGAAAGGATATGTCTAACATAACGGGCTAAAACATGAGTCACGAAATTAGCATCTCGGTGAACACTACAAACTGAGAACCACCATAGATGAGTTAGGAGAGCTTGGATATCAGCCAACACATGACTAGGCCAAGACCACTGAAGTCCAGTAGACAAAATAGAACCCATAACATTTGTATTGTCACATTCGATTTCTTGTTCATTTCTTATATTTTCCCCTAAATTTTTTTTTTTGTTTTGTTTAATATTAATAACAAATTTATCTATAAATATATTTTGAGATTCAATTTATTTTTCTAGTTTTCTCTTCTCCTTTTTTTATTTTTTATTTCATGTCTAGATGGATATTTTCTAGTAGATATTTATAAATTTTTTTAATTATAAATAAATGAAGCATGATTTGTAATAGAAAATAATAATTTAACTAAAATCAAATTTTGAATATAGAATACTAGACCTAATTTATCAAAATTAAGATTGCAACTTTACTAAATGATGTAGTCACTTTACACTCTAAACTTGTACAAATAAAAATTTATACATCATATAATTGAATAAATTGGTACTAGTCCAAAAAGTAGATTATTCTTAAAAAAATAACTAATGAAAATATACTTAAAAGATACAAATTAAATGAATTACTTCAATTTTTTTTTAAATAGGTACAATAGAAATGGGAAAAATCACACTAATTAAAAAATATAAAAAAATTTAAATAAAGTAACAAATGACTTGATGTAGCAATTTTTAGCTGAATGTGGGTTGATGTGATACATCAATCCATGTGATAATGACTAGAATTTATAGACACTTTTCTTATTGTTAAAAAAAAAAAAAAATTACAAACTAGTTGTCAATGACTTGAATTATAGTAGGGCATTTTTAATATACAATGCATTCTATTAGCTAATAAACGGACCTTAAATATTTTTTATTTAATATAGGTAAAAGGATAAATAAGTCTTAATTGAAATATAATATAAATATATTATATTATATGAATTAAAAGAGTGGCCTTTTTTTAGGGGGGCCTTAGACGACTACCTTGGTCGCCTATATGCTTGAGTTGGCCCTGAAAAAGACAACAAAAGTCATGAATTGTGTATTATGTGTCAATGAATTGGATTCTTTAGTATATGGGATGTTAAAACATTTGATTCTTTTGTATGTGTCCACACTCATGTAGTCAATTTGAGAGAGAGAGAGAGAATTGTGCCATGTATTTTTTTTCCCTTACAAAATTGTGAAGGATATATGAACTCAAGTTTAGGTTTTTCTTGTGGAAGAGTTCAAGATATCAAACAATATAGTCAAGCTACAACACCATTAGCAATTGTGTTACATGTATTTTGTGTACCATGTGTCATCTTTTAAGGACATGTGTATTGTCTTAAAAATATCAAAATAAATCAAACTAACCCAACCTAATGTCATGAGTATTGGGTTACATGAGTTCAAATTTAACCAACCTAACCCAGTCCTAATGTCATGTTTCTTTTGTACATCATGTCATCTTTTAGAGACAAATGATTCTCTCTAAGTCATGTAGACAATGAACACAAGCTAAACCACACAAAATTGAGAAAACAATGCGAGTAGAAACAAAATAAATAATTGAACATATCAATGAATGGTGTCATGTACTACATTCATATCTAAATTACTCTTAACAAATATATTTTAATTATAATGAATATTTTCATTACTGTTAAAGAAAAAGTTGATTTAAAACTAATAAAATTCTTAGTTAAGTGAGGTTCTAGTTGACAACTACTGAAGCGCATCCATAAAATTAAAATAACAATGCAATTGAACCACTTTATAAAGGGATTTGAGTTACTTTTAGCCTAAAATCCATATATTTTTTATTTATTTATTAACTTTAGATGAGTTCGTTTCAAAAGCCTCCTTAATGAATGCACTTGGACACCTATTAACAAAAGTCACTAATTAAATTTTTTTTTTTTTTTTTGAGTAACAACAAAAAGCCATTAATTAATATTACAAAGTAGTCCTATCAAAACATTATTAAAAAAGGAAAAAGAAAAAGAAAAAGAAAAAGTTGTTATTGAGGTGACTAAGACAATCCCATTCCCATGTAGTATTATTGGGCGAAGTGGCCCAACAACCAACATGAACAGCCTTTTTTTTAATTTTTTGTTTAGCCCATAGATAACTAGAGCCCAAGAAACGAAGCCCATGAAAACCAGTACACCCTAATGCCACGCCACATAAAAAGGCAGAAACTCTCACAAAAGCAAAACCCTAGCGAGTTTGTTCCTCACAGCAGTCGGCGTATCCACCTCAACAACGCAGAGAGATCTCTTCTAGCAAACCCTTTAGCTCCAATGGTGACTCTCTCTCTTTCTCTCTATTTCAGTTTTAAACTATGGTGATATTCATAAAATTAGAAATTTCAACCAAGGGATTTGTTCCTCTTAATAACTCTGCTATTGACACAAATTTCACACTCTTTAATTTCTATTTTTGCAATTTGTTGTTCCTCTTGTCAACTCTACTATTGACACAAAATTTCACTCTCTTTAATTTTTATTTTTGCAATTTGTTTTTGGCCAGTTGTAATTGGTTGAAATTATTTTTACATAAGCCTATCATTAAAGGCATATTTAGTATACTGAATGAAGATTACGATAAGAATTGTAATATTTATTATTGAGAATAGAATGTGTTGTAATAGAATAACTAAATCTGTTCATAAGTTTGGTTATGAGCTGTAACATTATAATATAACTTAAAATTTATTTTATGAAATATCTTACTCAAACAATTATATTTTTTTAAAAATAATATTTTTTTTAAAAAAAATTGAGAGAGAAATGAGCTTTTTTTTAATGATTTTTTATTTTTATAATCGTTACTTGTATATGACAAGTTTGTTTATTTGAAAATATATTAATTTTAGAAATTATTGCACTTGCTAAAGAATAGCTACTACAAATTATTTAAAGAACAATAACTATTCTTCATTTTGAAAAATAACTATTCATAAGGAATGACTATTTCATGTAGTGTAAAAATAACTAACTAAAGAATAGCTAATCCATATGAATAGCTATTACATTACAATGTCTATTACAGTATACTAAATATTTACCACCATTCACAATTTATCACTTTAGCAAATTATGGAAAAAAAAAGTTGTTATTAAACCTATTCTTAATTTATATGTGCAATTCTGGTTATCTTATCCCTATTTCTAAGGGGTAGAACCCATCAATTTTCCCCCCACCTATATTTCTATTTAGGAAGGAAAGTAAAATCAAGCCCCTTCATTCTTAATAATTGTCATGACCATGGAACCAATAATTTATAGGTTAATATTGGATCCAAACAAGTACCGAATCTTCTATTAGATGATTAAATGAAATAGAGAAGAACATTCTTATACAACAAGACTTAATCCCAATCAAATAATAATTACTTGTGTCAACTAAAAATAAAGGGAAGATGGTAAAGTTTTGCTAGAAACTTGGGAGTGGATGATTCTAAATACAAACTCCTCGTAATAACCACTGCAAGGTCAAAGGGACCGATTGAACAGTGTGGTTGTGTGGTCATATGTAATTCAATCCTGCACTAAAATATTTCATTTACTTTTTACAGATCAACTTTCAAAATAGGTATTTGAACTTAGAACCAATCACATCCTAACACTTCTCTATATAACCATAGTCCAATAGCTACAAGTTTCTCAAAAACACAAAAAAGAAGCCCAATAGCTAGATTGACCACACCTATTCAAAAACATAAAATTTATCTGAAAAGAAAACATTATAGTGAAAACATGAATCCCATTTCAAGCCTCGTCTTTGTGCTTCTTTTGACTGTCTTTCCAACCCAAATTCTTTGCCAAACCCCCTTGATTGAACAAGCTTGTGGTTATACCATTTACAAGGTTCTGTGCCTAGAAACTCTTGTACCGGACTCTGATGCCCATTCAGCTACAGATCTCAAGACTTTAGCCAAAGTTGCATTAAAACATACAGAGAATCAAGCTACCGATATAGATAACAAAATCATCCAACTGATAAATTCAGCAACGGGGGACGTGAAGCCAGTCCTAAGCAATTGCTCTGATAAATATTTAACTGTAGTTGAGAAAATACAGGCCGCGGAAAGTTACTTCGCATATGGCGACGTTGATGGTGCTAAAACCTGGCTGAAAGAGGCCACGGTCAATAGAGACAAGTGTGACGAAGGTTTCAAGGGTAAACCCTTCAAGTCTCCAATATCTGACTTGACTAACAAACTTGGCATGATGCAAAACAATGCGGAATCCATTATCGCTCACATCTAAGCCTTGATTCCACGTTGACATGAATAAAATTTCCAACAATCAAGTTGGTGCTCATCTATATCCGTGTTGCCCAATTTTTTGTTACCAAAAAGGTTAAATAGAAGTCCCATATTCTATAAAGTATCAATAACATCTACTAGTTTGTACTAGCTAATGGTTTATAATTAATACAATTCAATACATCTTATTATTATCTTATTTCATGTTTTTTTTTTCATAGGCTCATAGCACAAGCAACGCATGCATCATAAGGCCCTAACACAACCAATATTAGCTGCAATAGAATGCCAGTTATTTCTTATGTCTAATGCAACGTACCTCTAGCTTAGACATTATAGAATTGAAAAAACACAAAAAGGAGAATTTAATGCAGTCTCAATTAAAAAAAAAAAAAAACAGCCCGAAAAGTTGTTGCACTTGTGACTAGCCACTAGTAACAATTATATGAAGGAATTGATTCTTGTAGTTAATATTATGATACTTGAATGAATCACATCCAACATTGACTTCAACAGGTCAGACTTTACCACACACACCCAGTAGAAATGATTCCTTTCACATCCATAACATCTTCTTTATTGGGCATTGCAGCGTTGACAATTTCCAATCTTGAGAGTGTTTTTTTTTTTTTTTTTTTTTGGGTGTGCGTGGATGTGCATAGTGTTGAAACACAATTTGAGATCGAATGAATTTAAAAAAAAAAAAAAAATTTAAAGTATTAAAGTTAAAGTTTAAAAATAAGATTGTAAAAATTAATGTGAGATGAATTAGTAGTATTGCACCCGGTGCAAATCCTTGAAACACAACTCCTTCCTGAGCTATTGATCATTCTCTCCATTTTTGCCTCTTCTTAAAATTCATTCGGAAAAATATTGCAATGTGAGAACGGTGTAGTGTGATATATGATGAAGAACTTGAAGTATTTTAGAAGATTAATGAAGCTGATGGCATTCTAATTCATTTAGGTTATATAATCTTGTCCCAAATAAGTATGTCACATACAAAATTAGTACAATGCACCTTGTGAGCGTAGAATTTCCACAAATTTCTGATTCCATTGGGGGTTTGGCTTAGCTCAAAAGTATTTTTTTAATTGAACATGTTCTTTTATTTTAAATATAAAAAAACAAATGATAGTGGGTTTAAATTTTCACATTTTATTTCATTAATGGGTGATATTACAATTTTTTATTAAAACAAAAGGTGATTTTTTTTTTTAAAAAAAAAGTACCGGAGATAAGCCAAATCTATTTTATAGAGTCTAAAATATTAATGTAGCTTAATTGGTGTTTAATAAATTTAGACGCCCATCATATTTACTTAGGCTTTTGCACTTAAATCCAACAATAATTGGGACGTGACAAGCAAGAAATCTCTATTTTGCCATTCTTTGATTCTTGCATATAGCCTTTTGGTTATGTTATTTTATTTTTTAATTTATGAAAGTCTTTTCGGCTTCTTTCAAAAGCTCCTATCTACTTCCATTAAACTTCCACTTCTACAAAAATAACTATATAATTCTTTTTACTATTAATTTACACACACACACACACTCAGTGAGTCTTAAACAACAATTTAAATTCAAATTTTAACTAGCCATGAATAACTGGGATTTGGGGAATCCATGTACCAATATGTGCTTCTCAATAATAATGAAATAATTGTAAAGAAATAGATATTCAAGAAGAAATTCATACTTAATAAAGCAGCCTTGTTGATCATATGACAATGTCTATTCAACCACCAAGCTTAGTGCCACAAGAGTGACAGATTGAATTCCTAATGAACCCATAGAAACAATGCACAATTTACAGTATTTACTAACAGAATTTATTTGAACTTCTTAATGAAGTCATAGATGTGAGAACCGATTTCCTCTGCTCTTTCTAGGTTGATGAAGTGACTCACCCCTTCCATCACAACAACTTCCTCCAAAAATGGCACATCTTTCTTGAAATCACCATTGTGTATGTATTCCTTTGTCCCCAGGGTGGTGTACACCATGTCCAAATCCCCCACTATGAACTTCACAGGTACCTTCACTTGCACTCCGATCCATTTTTCTGTGACCTCCCAGCTTCTGCAATAATCAGAAATTAATTCTCAAACGTTTGTTTTATGAATACCAAAGTACTGGGACATTTAACGTTAAGGAAGGCCAAGATTTAAGTTTCATGCTTATATTTTATGTGAACCCAAGATTTTGGTTCTTTTGTTGATTAAAAACGTGCCAGGTGAGCGTCTTGAAAGAGGATCATCTCCATCTTAAATGAATCAATCTAATGTTTCATATTAAATATTACAAATCTAAGATATAGTCATTTTAAATAACATGACTCTATACACAGTTAGATTTAAGAATTAAAACCTTAAACGTGAAATGGGCACCTAGAATTTGTTACATATCAAGTCTTTAGCATAAGAAATGTTTTGACATTTAGATTTTGAAACATTTTCATTGAAGTTTGTAACATACTGGTCAATTGCTAGGTAGTAGTTCAATCCTCCAGTGAAGCCTTTCTGGTCAAATTTTGTGACATAATAAGTAAGCTCTTCTTCTGAAAGCCAAGAAGGCAAGGAAATTGAAGCATTGGTACGGATTCCAAATGCATTTCCTTTAGGGAAGCAGGGTGGACTTGGTTTTCGAATTGATAAAATGGTCTTGAGTACATTTGCTGTACCTATTTCAGCAATCTCAGCTTCAATTTCTCCTGGTGCTTGCAACACATAGAAATATCAAAGTAAAATTGGGTGGCAATATAAGATATTAGTTACCAAGTTTTGGTTTTCAATTTTCAAAGTCCAAGATTAGCCTTTTATAACTTGGAATGTAACGTGTACTAAAGTCTAAGCCTAAAAATCTTGAGCAAAAATCATAACAAAGCAAATAATGTGACTTTTGCTCAAATCAAACAAGCATGCTTACCTAACTGTTTCAGCTGTTTCATAGAAACTAGGCACCAAAGAGGTAAATGGGATTAAACAAATTAGATTTTATACTAAAACATGATCATTTAAGCATACAAGAAGCCAAATCTGGTTATGTTAGCTAAACAAGAACCTGAATCTGCATATATAGTAGTCATCTCTAAAGAAACCTCGCATTCTATCCATTGGCTTCATCTGTGGACTCCTTGGCGTGAATGCAACTATAAGGCACACAAATGCCTTCACTCTTTCAGGCTTAAACAGGCACAAGTACCAACCTATGATGGCTCCCCAGTCATGGCTCCCCAGTCATGTGCCACAAGAAACAATTGCTCCACACCCAGAGATTCTATGAGAGCAACAAGGTCATTGACAATGTGATCGTAGGTGTAGTTGGTGATGGAAGTTGGTGCTTCAGTGTCACCGAAGCCCCGAAGATCTGGTGCTATAGCATGGTATCCAAGTGAGCTCAAAGAATGAATTTGTCCTTTTTCTGCTATGTGCATTTTGATGCCATTGACACTCACAATCCTATGATCTATCCCCTCCTCCATGCTTGTCTCTCTGTGTAAAAACTCTTCTTTTCTCTTTGCTCTTTCTCATGAGCTTAAGTGCATTCTCATTAAGGCTCCTATATGCTAAAATCCTTATTTTTTAACAGCTGAACCCCAAAACGTACCCTCCATCAAAACTGTTATGTTGTATAAAATTTACAATCTTGCTATGGTGCTCTCCCGTTTTTGAGAGCGCACTGTAGCTGTATTGTAAAATAAAAAATTGTATTTTATTCACCAACGGTTCTCTCATTTCTCATTTTCTTTCCTCTCTCACTTCTCATCTCTGTTCTCTCTTCTCTCTCCATGGTTCATGGTCTATTGTGCTCGTCGTCGATCTCTACTCGTTGTTGATCTCTCTACTCCATCTGTAATGTCGCTAGTTCGTTGCCAATCTCTCTACTATTTGGCCGCTGCCTCTAATTTGCTCTCCCACTCGCCCTCACTGGTTCAAATCAATGATTATCTCTCTCTCACACCTTGGGTTTCGATTTATAGGTTGTGAGTTTGTACAGGGGTTCTGATTTGGGCATATTTTGGTAGGTTTGTGATTTGGTTTTGGGTGGTGGGTTTGTGATTTGGTTTTGGATGGGTATGATTTGTGGTGGGTCGGTGGTGGTGGGTTTGCTGGTGGCGGCGATGGTGGAGGGTTTTTTTTTTTTATTTTTTTTTTTATTTTACAGTGGTTGGTGGTGTTGAGTGGATGTGGTGGTTGTGGGTGGACGTGGATGTGGAGGTTTCTTTCTACTCTGATTTTTTTTTTCTTTTTTTGTTAATGGTGGTTGTGGTATGGGTGGTTGGTAGTGTGGTGTCGGCGGTGCTGTGAGAAAGAGAGAGACAAAGGAGAGAAAATAAAATAAAAAATTATTGAAAAATAATAAAGAAACATTATTTGAATGAAATGGTAAAAATAAAAATAGAAGTTTTAATATAGGTTGTATTGTCAAATGATGTGTTCATAAAAATAGGTTTTAAAAGGATAAATACTAAAATTTCTTGTTTCTTTAAAATGTTTTTGGTACATTTATTGTGTTTGATAAAAATGGGAAGGAGGAAACATCATTACATGGAAGGTCAATGGCTAATATTTGAAATGTAGAATGAAAGAGAGCAGCCTTTCCCTTGTGTTAGAACGTTGGGGAACTATACCACTGCACACCCTTGATGCGATAGTCACTTCACAAGTATAAATATTTGTGGGGTATGGAGGGGTTCAAGTCTCCAAGAGGGAGTTTCACACACATATATACTTATATTAAGTTAGAGTAGAATTTTTATCTTGTAAAAAAAAAAAAAAAAAAAAATAGAGAGAGAGAGAGAGAACATTGGGGAACTATGGCTAAAAAAGTGATCATCAAATTGTTTTTCATGGTCGGTCTAGCAAAGGTTTGCTCAAACTTCACCTGGGTAGAGAGTAGACATATTGCTTATATTCAACATAGCAAGACTTTTAGCATTAAAGCAAGAGATTGTACAAGTCTATGAGGCAGTTTTCCAATAAATTTGATTATTGTTATTGTGAACACACCCTTACTGGTTATTCACTACATCTTTTGGTTTATTTGGTTAAATTTATGAGATGTTACAATTAATTTAGGGGTTTAAGGCAAAAATTTTAAATGAGACTTTTTATTTTATTTTTTATATTTAAATATTAAATAATATTTATTTAATTAAGACTATTTACATTATTATCAATGAGTTTCTTGTTTTTTTTTGAAAGCAAATCAAATTATCATTTATAAAGGCAAATGAGCCAAATTAGAATACAGAACCTCCATAGTAGGGGGAGAAGAGTCCTCTGACCAAAATACATTAGAAAGGATATGTCTAACATAACGGGCCAAAACATGAGTCATGAAATTAGCATCTCGGTGAACACTACAAACTGAGAACCACCATAGACGAGTTAGGAGAGCTTGGATATCAGCCAACACATGACCAGGCCAAGACCACTAAAGTCCAGTAGACAAAATAGAACCCATAACATTTGTATTGTCACATTCGATTTCTTGTTCATTTCTTATATTTTCCCCTAAATTTTTTGTTTTGTTTTGTTTAATATTAATAACAAATTTATCTATAAATATATTTTGAGATTCAGTTTATTTTTCTAGTTTTCTCTTCTCCTTTTTTTATTTTTTATTTCATGTCTAGATGGATATTTTCTAGTAGATATTTATAATTTTTTTTAATTATAAATAAATGAAGCATGATTTATAATAGAAAATAATAATTTAACTAAAATCAAATTTTGAATATAGAATACTAGACCTAATTTATCAAAATTAAGATTGCAACTTTACTAAATGATGTAGTCACTTTACACTCTAAACTTGTACAAATAAAAATTTATTCATCATATAATTGAATAAATTGGTACTAGTCCAAAAAGTAGATTATTCTTAAAAAATAACTAATGAAAATATACTTAAAAGATACAAATTAAATGAATTACTTCAATTTTTTTTTAAATAGGTACAATAGAAATGGGAAAAATCACCCTAATTAAAAAATATAAAAAAATTTAAATAAAGTAACAAATGACTTGATGTAACAATTTTTAGCTGAATGTGGGTTGATGTGATACATCAATCCATGTGATAATGACTAGAATTTATAGACTCTTTTTTTATTGTTTAAAAAAAAAATTACAAACTAGTTGTCAATGACTTGAATTATAGTAGGGCATTTTTAATATACAATGCATTCTATTAGCTAATAAATGGACCTTAAATATTTTTTATTTAATTAGGTAAAAGGATAAATAAGTCTTAATTGAAATATAATATAAATATATTATATTATATGAATTAAAAGAGTGGCCTTTTTTTAGGGGGGCCTTAGACGACTACCTTGGTCGCCTATATGCGAGAGTTGGCCCTAAAAAAGACAACAAAAGTCATGAATTGTGTATTATGTGTCAATGAATTGGATTCTTTAGTATATGGGATGTTAAAACATTTGATTCTTTTGTATGTGTCCACACTCATGTAATCAATTTGAGAGAGAGAGAGAGAGAGAGAGAGAATTGTGTCATGTATTTTTTTTCCCTTACAAAATTGTGAAGGATATATGAACTCAAGTTTAGGCTTTTCTTGTGGAAGAGTTCAAGGTATCAAACAATATCGTCAAGCTACAACACCATTAGCAATTGTGTTACATGTATTTTGTGTACCATGTCATCTTTTAAGGACATGTGTATTGTCTTAAAAATATCAAAATAAATCAAACTAACCCAACCTAATGTCATGAGTATTGGGTTACATGAGTTGAAATTTAACCAACCTAACCCAATCCTAATGTCATGATTCTTTTGTACATCATGTCATCTTTTAGAGACAAATGATTCTCTCTAAGTCATGTAGACAATGAACACAAGCTAAACCACACAAAATTGAGAAAACAATGCGAGTAGAAACAAAATAAATAATTGAACATATCAATGAATGGTGTCATGTACTACATTCATATCTAAATTACTCTTAACAAATATATTTTAATTATAATGAATATTTTCATACCCGTTAAAGAAAAAGTTGATTTAAAACTAATAAAATTCTTAGTTAAATGAGGTTCTAGTTGACAACGACTGAAGCGCACCCATAAAATTAAAATAACAATGCAGTCGAGCCACTTTATAAAGGGATTTGAGTTACTTTTAGTCTAAAATCCATATATTTTTTATTTATTTATTAACTTTAGATGAGGTCGTTTCAAAAGCCTCCTTAATGAATGCACTTGGACACCTATTAACAAAAGTCACTAATTATTATTATTATTATTATTTTTTGCAGTAACAACAAAAAGCCATTAATTAATATTACAAAGTAGTCCTATCAAAACATTATTAAAAAAAGAAAAAGAAAAAGTTATTATTGAGGTGACTAAGACAATCCCATTCCCATGTAGTATTATTGGGTGAAGTGGCCCAACAACCAACATGAACAGCCTTTTTTTTTTTTTTTTGTTTAGCCCATAGACAACTAGAGCCCAAGAAACGAAGCCCATGAAAACCAGTACACCCTAATGCCACGCCACATAAAAAGGCAGAAACTCTCACAAAAGCAAAACCCTAGCTAGTTTGTTCCTCACAGCAGTCGGCGTATCCACCTCAACAACGCAGAGAGAGCTCTTCTAGCATACCCTTTAGCTCCAATGGTATCTCTCTCTCTTTCTCTCTATCTTTGTCTGTATGTCCGTTTATTATGTTTGTGATTGTAAATCTGAATCAGTGTTAATGTTTCGTGTGTTTCATTAGGGGATTGATTTAGTAGCAGGAGGCAAGGTCAAGAAGAGCAAGCGTACGGCTCCAAAGTCCAATGATATATACCTTAAACTACTCGTCAAGGTTTCTCCCCAAAAACCCACTTTTTATTTTTGTATATTTACGCATGTTTGTATCTATGTATGTGTGATTTTATATTTATGATTTGGTTTTTAATCTTTGGATAACATTGGAAAAGACCCATTTTTTAGCTTCTCCTTTTGTTGGTGGGTAGGATTTGGACTTGACAATCTTTCTCGGTTGTTGTTGAAATGTAAAAAATTTGGAGGAAATGTTGTATTTTGAGTTCTTGTGTAATGTGTTTGTGATTTGGTTTTGGGGTCTTGGGGGGAAATATTGAAGATGACCCACTTTTGTTTATGGGCAGGATTTGGATTTAGACGTAGAAAATTTTGAAACCTAGCCACTTTATAAGTTTGTGAACTCTAAAAAAATGATAAAAAGAGTGAAAGATATTGATTGAGGAAATGTTATTAATTTAGTGTTTATGTGTTTTTAATGTTTCTGACATATGCCTGATGTTCAAGATGTGGTTTTGGTGTCTTACGGTCTGAGGAAAACCTTGGAGACTCACTATTGTTTTTGTGTTTACTATAAAAACCCAACCATAGTTTAATACCTAAGGTTTTTTTAGTGTCCTTGAAAGGTAAGAAGTGAAATTAGAGACCCAAAAAAAAAAAAAAGATTTGTGTATCCTAGTTTGAGCCCAGGACACACACCACTGGTGTGGGGGTGTTCTTTGCTTAACATATTACTTACTCATAATGTAATTTTAAAAATATTATATAAACTTACATAATAAATAAAGTGAGTTATCACAGTTGTCGTGAATTTATAGATCTCTGCTGACCCTATAAGCCCTATCACATTTAAAAAAAAAATGCTATTCTGCTCTTGCTCTGTATATTTTTTTTTTCCTTAGTTTGTACCATGCTAAAGCTTATCCCTGTTTGATTTTTCGTTCATATCAAGTAATTTGAGGTAAAAGGACTCTGTTATGTGATTATGTTTTCTTCTTAAAATGGTTATTTATAAGTTTGGTTGTATTTCAATAATGTTCATTGTGTTCTTTATCTTCAAAGCGAAAAACATGTTTGTAGTTAATGGATTGATAATGGTTCTTGTTTCCATGTGTGTGTACATGTGTATGTTTGTCAATTGTATCTAACCTGACTTGATGCTACTTGATTAGCTTTACCGGTTCCTTGTTCGGAGAACTGGCAGCAATTTCAATGCGGTGATTCTCAAGCGCTTGTTCATGAGCAAAGTAAACAAGCCTCCACTTTCATTGTCTAAGTTGATCCGATATATGAAAGGAAAGGTTTGTATTTTTCTTTGTCTACTTAATTCCTGGAAACTAAACTGTAAATCTTATTGGTCTTTTTAATCTTATTGCATTTGTGGTTGACCTTGTAGGATGGTAAGATTGCTGTGGTTGTGGGGACTGTGACTGATGATATTCGGGTTTATGAAGTTCCTGCTTTGAAGGTTACAGCACTTAGGTTTACCGAGACTGCAAGGGCCAGGATTGAGACGGCAGGCGGTGAGTGCTTGACATTTGATCAGCTGGCGCTAAGGGCTCCATTGGGACAGAACACGGTATTGATTTTGATGCCACTATGAATGTTTTTAATGTTTTTGTATAGTTCTCTGTTAGTAATTTTTCTATAGTGGTGATTGTCATAATTGCTGACTATTGAATCACTTGAGAGGTCCAAAATTTAAATTAGTAAACATTATCTTGGATGCAGATTCTTCTTAGAGGTCCAAAGAAGGGTCGTGAAGCGGTGAAACATTTTGGTCCCGCTCCTGGTGTGCCACACAGCCACACCAAGCCCTATGTGCGAGCAAAGGGAAGGAAGTTTGAGAGGGCTAGAGGAAAGAGGAACAGCAGGGGATTTAGAGTTTAAGTTGATTTTAGTAATTGTTGAGCAAGAAGTGTCATTTCTGACTTTGTCAATCCAAAGTTTTGCTAGACTATTAGGTACTTGAGGTTATTTGTCATTCTTATTTTGATATGCACTCTGGGCAATGATCATTTAATGTTTGTTACTTAAGAGACTCGTTTTTACTTTTGTTACAAACCGGTTTGTTTAAAAGTGTATCTGGGTTCATCTATGATATTCAAGTTTTGTTAAACGGATCTAGTGAATGATTATTGTTTATAGCTCCAGTCCTCAGGAGCAGAAGTCTCAGACTCTTGCACTGATGATATTCTAGATGCTGCTTATCATGCCCACTGCATATATAGGTGTAAATAGCAGGTCTCAAATTTGGTTTACAAACTTGTTGGATCAAATGGCTTTGAAATGTTAGCTAATGTTTCTTGCTAGGTTTACCAAAGGATGGAATGATCAGGAAGCTTTAAAATCTAATGCCTCCGTAAATGGCTTACCCCTACATTCTAGTTCTAACTTCTCACAACCGTTGCATGCATTCCTTGTTAATCCCTAAGGGACGTAAACAAATCAACTATTTTTTGGTAGAGGAACCCTAATTGAAGTGTGGAGTAGCTTGAGTTTGACCTTGACTAATTTTTTCTTCTAATGGGAAGGGACTAGTGATAAATCTTAAAAATGGTGGGACGTAGCCAATTTAGGTGAATGTGTCAAGCTGATGTCTGTGAAGTGTGTGCTAAACGACTAAACTTGTGTTTGTGAAGTATGCTAAACGACTAGACCTGTTGCCTGTGTTGCCCCATAGAGCATTCATATCAAGCATTCACATTAGAAAAAGTTGTCAAATTTACACCGTTTTCTTCAGAAACACCCTACTACCTTTTTTTTTTTTTTTTTTTTTGGGTGAAAGATGATTCATTAAAAACAACTAAAGAGGAACAACAGGAACAGGACACAGCCTGGTAACATACACCCCATTGAGATCATTCTCAAAAACATCCAACAAGTCCATAGGTGGACAAAGAAAAGAAGAAAAATCACAATCTAAACTAAAACTCATTCTAGCAAGGCTATTTGTACATCTATTAGCCTGACAAAAGTAATGCTTAACATGAACTTGAGGAATACAAGAAGCTAACAATCTACAATCATTCAGAATAGGAGAAATAATATTATTCACATAGTTTGGTTTGTTCAAAATGTCCACAATAGCTTTGGCATCCAGCTCAATCTCAAGAGAGGTAACATTAAAATTGCAGCATAAGATAAGGCCCTCTCTAAGCCCCCATAATTCTGCAACAAAGCTACTAGTGATGCCAATACACTTGCTGAAACCAACAATCCATTGCCTTGAATCATCTCTAATCACCCCCACACCCTGCCAAACCGGGATTCCCATTGACCGAACCATCAGTGTTCAGCTTCATCCAGCCTTGAGGCGGCCTCTCCCATCGAATTCCCTTCAGCACTTTACGAGTTTGCAACCTTGGGGAAGCAACACAATGATAATACTCCAAAGCTTGCTTCACAATCTCTATAGCAAGGCTCGAATTCCTGTTCTTCTTGTTGCAAACCATATTGTTCCTGCTCTTCCAAACATTCCAAATTGGTATTGGAAATACAACTTTCCAAGGGGCTTGGGTAGCACAAAGATTGCTCATCTTCCTACCATTGAAAGCCAGCCAACTCTGAGGGTCACTCCTCCAAAATTCATGATTTGAAGAGGAGATTCCTAGCTGATTCCACACACATTTTAGCTTATTGCAGTCCCTTAACGCATGAAGAATGGTTTCAGTTCCTCCTTAGTAGATTGGACAAACAATATCTTGGGTTATACCCCTTCTCTCCAGAAAAACTTTAACTCCAATACTATTATGAACACATCTCCAAAGGAAAGTTTTAATTTTCGGAAGAGTTTCTGCTTTCAAAATCCAACTTGCCGGAAAAATAGGAATTTTTTCAAACCCTATTGCAAGTCTATAAGCACTTCTCAAATCAAAAGTACCTTGAGGAGAATCAGCCCAAGTCAACTTATCAGTATCTCTATTCAAGATTGTCACCGGAATGGCTTGAATCATCCTTTTAACTTCAAGAGGAATCTCAAAAGGAATTTGCTCCCAATCCCAACCCGTGTCTAACATAATATCCTTAACTTCAAGAAAGCTAGCTTCTCGGGTAATAGGTTTGTGCAAGAGCTAAGTGAACCCCCATTAGTCCAATTACTATGCCACACATTTAAACCACTATCCCTCCCAACCAGCCACCTACTCCCCTTGTTGAAAGTATCTCTACCTCTCTTCATTGCTAACCATATAGAAGAACAAGGGAGCTTATCTGCATTGACAGCAATCCTCTTCCTTGGATTACAATATTTCATTCTCAACACCTTAGCCCAAGGAGCCTCTGATTCAGTTTGGAATCTCCAATTCAACTTAGCCAAAAGAGCAATATTCCTACCCTTAGCTGACTGCAACCTAAGACCCCCTTCCTCCTTTGACTTAGTCACCTTATCCCATCCAACCCAATGGACTTTCTTGGTTGAATCTGTAGAGCCCCAAAGGAAATTTCGATTAACTCTATCAACTCCATCCAAAACCCTACCTGGAAGATAAGCACATTGCATGACATATGATGGAATGGTCGTTGAGGAAACTTGATTGAGCACTGACTGCCCAGCCAATGATAACATATTAGCCTTCCACCCGGAGAGTTTTTGCTTAACTCTATCTAGAATAAAATTGTAATCTTGCGAAGAGGAGCCCGATTGCTTAAGAGGGAACCCAAGGTACTTTCCCAAGAAAGGGGTGGAAGCAAACCCAAGGATATCACAAAGCGATTCCCTAGTATCTCTATCAACATTTGGAGAAAAGTAAACTCTCGACTTTGCTTCGCTCACTGTTTGACCGTATATGCTACAAAAATCGTCCAACACATCTCTTATAGTTGAACAATTAGTCCAATCAACTTTTGCAAAGAAAATGAGATCATCTGCAAAAAAGAGGTGAGAAAACCCCAAGCCACTTTAAGAAGCTTTGACTGGCTGCCACATCTTTATATTACATTTCTCTTCTATAAGTTGACTAAGAAAATCCATGCAAATAATGAAGAGGTAAGGAGACTTATAGAAGAGAAATGTAATATAAAGATGTGGTAGCCAGTCAAAGCTTCTCAAAGTGGCTCGGGGTTTTCTCACATCTCTCTTCTTCTTTTCACCCACTCTCTCATAAAAATCCAGCCATCACCACCACCACCACCACAAGTCACAAACTAGATCATTCTATCATACCTAATTGACCCACCAATTGGAATCCCAAACCAAATCCAATGGCTTAAACCCATCAACCCAAACCCAAAATAAAATCCATTACAGTACAAATGAAGAAGCAGCAGCAGCAGCGGTGGCAAAGAACCCAAATCAAACACAATGGAGATCCAAAATCAAAAACACCCACCACCATAATCCAGGACTACAATTGGAGAGAGAGAGAGAGAGAGAGAGAGAGAGAGAGAGAGAGAGAGAGAGAGAGAGAGAGAGAGAGAGAGAAGGCTTTGAAGAGAGTTTTGATGAGGGTAGGAGAAGAAGATGCAGCGAAGAGAGGATACACTTTTTGTTTGTGAGAGAGAGTAATTTGATTAGGGTAGGACTTAGGAGATATAATTATATATATATATATATATAAAAGTATTTTATGAAAATAGAATGTATAATAGATGATCTGATGTGAGTATTTTTGTAAAGTAGTTGTGTAAAAAAAAAAAAAAAGTTTTTATGCTAAAATAGATAGAAAATTTTAGGCAAATTAATGTGGATGCTCTTACGTTGGTAGATAGTTAAAAGTAGCTAAAGGTAAAAATAACATAATTGTGAGTACATATTCCATCTCAGCTAAATATTACGCTCACATACTAACACTCAATAATGGTGGGTAATATTATGTCAAAAAAAAGAAAAAAAAGAAAGAAAGAAAAAACAATGGTGGGTAATAAATTATGAGTGTAGGGTCAGTTTTTGGGGCCCAGTCCTAGTAAGAAAGTGGTTCTGGCCCAAAAGACCCTAGACAATGAATTTGTAGAGAGCGGGTTACAGAACTAGGGCTGGACGAGGTGAACGTTATTTAGCTGTATGCCATGCAACAGTCTAAACGTGAGAATACTGCATTTATGTTCACAGGATACCGGTCCGAGGAGACGTATGAGTGCACCTCTTGCTCTGATTAAAGATTACAGAATTCTTTAATCTCTCTCTCTCTTTTTTCCCTCTGAATTTTCCGATCCCTTCTTCATGGGGATTTCCTTCTCTTATATAGCCTCCTTAAATTGATAAGAGCCTTACACTTGTTAACCATCTGGACCTTCACTTGAGTGCCTGTCCCATCAGACATCCACCTTATCTTTTTGTGAGTTGCATTGGCCAATGTAACACTGTTCGCTTGTCTTCTCCATGTTAATGCGGCTGAAAAAGTAGTTTCCTTGCATTTAATGCGGCACTTGTGGTTTCTCCCTAGACGTCTTACATTTTCCTCTGTTTTCCTGTTGGGCTCTGTGCGGGGCCTAAGGCTCAACAGGATTAGGCTAGAAGTCTTTTAGTCCCCCTTTCCCCTTTTGGTCATGGTTGGGCTCTGTGCGGGGCCCAAGGCCCATTGTTGACTTTGGGAATTTTACCCCTACAATGAGAAAAGCTAACGAGTGGATAACTAAAAGTCTATTTGGTGGAGCATCTTAAACATATGTTTTTAGTTTTTAAACAATATTACATGTATTTCTAAACACTTTTTTACCTACACGTATTTTAAAAAAATACAAACAACATTACTCAAACTACTCTACCAAATGAGCCTCAAATTTTTAGAAATATTTTTATAAAATTTTTATAATTTTTTTATTAAAAAAAGAAAGGTAACTAAATTTTTTGATAACTTTTTATACATTACATGAAAGCGGTATTAAAACCATAGTCAAAATGGATCAAATAGACCGAATTAGGACAAATGGACCAAAGTGGTTCAAAATAAATCAAAATAAACTGATACTGATATGACTTAATAGAAGCATAATAATAATAATAAATGTTAACAATAATGTGAAAAACCCTAAAGCACCCCAAGTACAACCTTAAAATACCATGATACTTGAATGAATCACATCCAACATTGACATCAACAGGTTAGACTTTAGCATACACTCCCAGTAGAAATGACTCCTTTCACATCCATAACATCATCTTTATTGGGCATTGCAGCGTTGACGACTTCAGTCTTGGGAGTGACATTTGATTAGGTGGAATTAGTGGTATTCGTATTGCACCTGGTGGAATCCCATTGCATCGTATTCAAATCCTTGAAACACAACTCTTTCCTGAGCAACTGATCTTTCTCTCCATTTTTGCCTCTTCTTAAATTCGTTCCAAGAAATATTGCAATGTGAGAACGGCGCAGTGTGGCATAAGATGAAGAACTTGAAGTATTTTAGAAGATTAATGAGGCTAATGGCATACTAATTCATTTATGTTATATAATCTTGTCCTAAATAAGTGTCACATACAAAATGAGTCCAATGCATCTTGTGAGTGCAGAATTTTCACAAATATTTTTTTTTTTGAGAAAGTTTTAATCTATGGTGTCCGTTTTTTATGATAGCTCTTTATCATCCAGCTAAGACACCAATTAGTTTTTAGTGTAGGCAAGGATTGAACCTCAAATCTCTTATACAACCATCAGAAATTTTACCAGTTGAGCTAATTGGAACCCACAAATTTCTGATTTTATGGGGGGTATGGCTTACTTCTAATATTATTTTAACTGGATATGTCCTTTTATTTTAAATATATAATAACAAGTGGTAGTGGGTTTTAATCTCTATTTTTTATTTAATTAGTGGGTGATATGGCAGTCTCTTATCTACATCTATATATATATCTAAAAGTTGAAGCGTAGCAATTATTGTTGCTACGCTCCTGTTGAGCCACCTCATCCGCCAAATCATTAGTCTTTTTTATATTAATTTTTTAAATTTAATTTTTTTTTACAATATTAACTATATAAATATATTGACTTTACAAATTCATTTTAGATTGTTTTAGTTTTACAAATTCATTTTAGGCGGTTTTGACCTTAGATATTCATTTACTTTAAATTTGATGTTATAACTAAATAATAAATTAATGGAAAATCAAAACAAAAGTGTTGTCTACATATATTCCTCTTAGGCGATTTAAAAATTAAATATTATTTTACCCTTTTATCTTCCTTATTTTGGCTCTTCTTATTCTCATTATCTTATTATAAATTTCCACTCGATCTCTTCTATTTTATGCATATTTTTCCTATACAAAAAAGGCTCTCTCTCTCTCTCTCTCTCTCTCTCTCTCTCTCAATTTTTTTTTCCATTTTTTGTTGGATTTTTATTATTATTTTTCTTGCCTTTCTACCTTAGATTGATGAATGTTTGTGTTTTTTAGAATTCTACTTTTGATTGCTTATAACTGAAAAATAAAATCAATAAAGAATAAAAAATATTTTTTAAAAATTGTCTATAAAAAATGTATTCACAAGTCTTGCTTAATCATTGATGGTAAAAAAGATAGAATTTGATAGTTGCCTATAGGAGGATCTCCGACTAGAGGTTTGTACCCTCATTGTCCTGTTTTGACTAATTCATATGTGTTTCTTAATGCAAATATTTTTTTATAATTTTATTTACAACACTAAATACTTTTAATGAATGGTGTTTGTTGTTGATCTAATTTGGAAAAAATTCATATTATAATATATTATATTTTGTGTTGTTGTCAGGTTTTAGCTTATTTGGAAAACTACAAGATAGTTTGAACAAGCTGATGATGGACAGTTAGTTCAGTTGAAGACAATGGTCTTTGTGCAATTTCCTTTCACTATTTAAAAATATTTTGTTTAACAAATTAGTAGTAAATTGTTATGTATTTTTATATGATGTTCTTAGAAGCTTGGGTAATTGGTTTAAGTGTGTACAAATATTTTTTGTTATTCTTCATCTTCCCTATTTTATTAGTGTATTCTTTGAGATTCTTAAGAAAACAAATTGAATTTTATGTTTAAAATTATTTATTTATCTATTTATTTTTCACATATTGGATTAGAAGTTAGATTAGATTATGACAACATTAATACTGTAAGGACGCTTTTTGGATCCGAAGTCCAAATGATAAAAGGAGTTAGGCCCAAAGAACCCAATACAATGAATTTGTAGAGAGTGGATTGGAAAACTAGATTCTAATGAGTTGTATAACAGTTAGAATGGATCTAGAAGACAACAAAGTAAAAGTAGACTGGATTTATCTAAAGAAATTCGTCCTTGGCACAGTCCGAGGAGATCAGTTCTTGTATATATTACTTGAAATTGGTTACAAATATAGTTTTGATTGCTACAGTGTTTCTCTCTCAATTCTCCAATCCCTTTCTCTTAAGGGTATCTCTCCTATTTTATACTATCTCCCCTTTCCATCTCTACCCTCCACGTGCAAATCAGATTGCTGGTGTTGGTTCTTGTCCCATTAGCACCTTCCTGAAGTCTTTGGGTAGTAGCTGGAAAGTTGAAAACTACTATTCGTGTATCACTTCCTTATTAATGCAACCAAAGAGTTAGCTGCAGAGCATTCAATGTGGTGGTAGCAGCTTTTCCTTAGATATTTCATAGCTTTCTTCTGTCCTGTTCCATCCTGATACTTATCCTTATCCATGGAATGGTTTAGAATGTTGCTCTTGATGGCAGACCACATCTTCCGACCTCGACTTTGCTTAATCGAGGTGACATTCCTCCTCGGACCCCTTCCTGGGTGATCATGACCAGACCTTACCCTTATACCTAGTAACACGGATCCTTATGATAGTGCTTGTTTGTCCTCGGATTAATTAATGTCCTCGGATTGAGTCCCTAGCCCAATGCATACGTAGATACGTACTCCTGGGCCTTTCAGCCCTACAAAAACAATACTTCTTCTTTTTTCAAAACAATTTCTCTACTTTTTCCCCTTTGGAAATGTATTCTTTTTTTTTCCTCTTTTTTTTTTTAAAAGGAAAAATGGTTACAATATTTTATTTTTCCCTTTATTTTTTATTTTAAATTGTGGTTTTAATGAGTTTTATTAACTTTTTTTTAGTTACATTTCTTGGCATTTTTGATTGTATGGTCAAAAAATTGGGTTTGAGAAAGTTTATTTAAAATTAAAATAATAATTACCAAATTTTATATACTTTTTGATGATACACAAAATAATATAAAGAAATTTTATTAAAAAATTAATACTTTCACTAGCTTACTTTTTGAATTCTTGAGAAAAATTGTATTGTTTTGATTTTGGTACGACAGAAATTATATATATTACATTTGTGATTGTCGCTATAATAAATGAAATTATGATTATGAATTAAATTATTATTTATTAAATTAGTTCAAATTGAAATATATATATATATATATATATATATTTATAAGACCACTCTAAAAATATTATCATGCGCAACGTGCGGGGTCTGCGACTAGTTAAAATAAAAGGAGATTCATTTTAAAAAAATACTGGAGATAAGCCAAACACATTCCATAGAGTCTAAAAAATTAATATGGCTTAATCTATACTACTATTTAAGAGGCTTCCCCTATTTGGATTTTTTTTAAAAAAAAAATTTAAAAATACCCCTACACCTCTATATTTAAGCAGAGACAAAATTAAAGGATAGTTCGGTAAAAGTACAAATCTAACTCTCACTAAAACATTGCTTAAAAATAGGGTCACTCTCCTGTTGATTTTCAAATTGCTTTATTCACTTATAAATTTGATTTTCAAAATAAAAATTATATATATAAAAATGAAACCACTTTTTTTTTTTTTTTGATAAAAAATAGGACCATTAAGACTCATGATATTTCTAGTTGTATTAATAGTTTTAAATGCATAATAGTAATAAGAAAACGTGTAAACCTCAAATTGGAATGAAAGAAAAATTATAACACAAAAAAAAAAAAGGCCTCATTACACGCACGTGTGATGAGTATAGTTGGTGTTTAATGCATTTAGACCCCCATCATATTTACTTAGGCTTTTGAACTTAAATCCAACAATAAGTGGGACATGACAAGCAAGAAATCTCTATTTTGCCATTCTTTGATTCTTGCATAGCCTTTTGGTTATGTTATTTTATTTTTTATTTTTTATTTTATGAAAGTTTTTTGGCTTCTTTCAAAAGCTTCTATCTACTTCCATTCAACTTCCACTTCTACCAAAAAAAAACCTATATAATTCTTTTTACTAATAATTTACACACACTCAGTGAGTCTTAAAACAACAATTTAAATTTAAATTTTAACCATCCATGAATAACTGGGATTTGGGGAATCCATGTACCAATATGTGCTTCTCATTCATAATGAAATAACTTTAAAGAAATAGATATTCAAGCAAAAATTCATACTTAATAAAGCAGTCTTGTAGATCATATGACAAGGTCTATTCAACTACTAAGCTTAGTGCCACTAGAGGTGACAGTTTGAAATCCTAATGAACCCATAGAAACAGTGCACAAATTACTAATAGAATTTATTTGAACTTCTTAATGAAGTCATAGATGTGAGAGCCGATTTCCTCAGCTTTTTCTTGGTTGATGAAGTGACCCACCCCTTCCATCACAACAGCTTCCTCCAAAAACGGCACATCTTTCTTGAAACCACCATTGTGTATGTATTCCTTTGTCCCCACGGTGGTGTACACCATGTCCAAATCCCCCACTATGAACTCCACAGGTACCTTCACTTGCACTCCGGTCCATTTTTCTGTGACCGGCCTCCCAGTTTCTGCAATAATCAGAAACAATTATCAAACGTTTGTTTTATGAATATCAAATTACTGGGACATTTAATGTTAAGGAAGGCCAAGATTTAAGTTTTCATGCTTATATTTGATGCGAGCCCAAGATTTTGGTTCTTTTGTTGATTAAAAACGAGCTAGATGAGTGTCTTGGAAGAGGATCAACTCCATTTGAAATGAATCAATCTCATGTTTCATATTAAATATTACAAATCTAAGATATAGTTATTTTAAAAAACATGATTCTCTATACATAGTTGGATTTAAGAATTAAAACCTCAAACGTGAAATGGGCACCTAGAATTTGTTAAATATCAAGTCTTAAGCATAAGAAATGTTCTGATATTTAGATTTTGAAACATTTTCATTAAAGTTTGTAACATATTGGTCAATTGCTCGGTAGTAGTTCAATCCTCCAGTGAAGCCTTTCAGGTCAAATTTTGTGACATAATAAGTAAGCTCATCTTCTGAAAGCCAAGAGGACAAGGAAATTGAAGCATTGGTACGGATTCCAAATGCATTTCCTTTAGGGAAGCAGGATGGACCTGGTTTTCGAATTGAGAAAATGGTCTTGACTCTAGTACATTTGCTGTACCTAATTCGGCAATCTCGGCTTCAATTGCTCCTGGTGCCTGCAACACATATGGAAATATCAAAGTAAAATTGGGTGGCGATATAAGATATTAGTTACCAAGTTTTGGTTTTCAATTTTCAGAGTCCAAGATTAGCCTCTTATAACTTGGAATGTAACGTGTACTAAAGTCTAAGCCCAAAAATCTTGAGCAAGAATCATAGCAAAGCAAGTAATGTGACTTAGAGAGCCTTTGCTCAAATCAAACAAGCATGCTTACCTAACTGTTTCAGCTGTTTCATAGAAACTAGGTACCCAAGAGGTAAATGGGATTAAACAAATAAGATTTTATACTAAAACATGTTCATTTTTTTTTTTTTTTGTAAACACTAAAACATGATCATTTAATCATACAAGAAGCCAAATCTGGTTATGTTAGCAAAACAAGAACCTGAAATCTGCATATATAGTAGTCATCTCCAAAGAAACCTCGCATTCTATCCATTGGCATCATCTGTGGACTCCTTGGTGTGAATGGAACACTAAGGCACACAAATGCCTTCACTCTTTCAGGCTTAAACAAGCACAAGTACCAACCCATGCTGGCTCACCAATCATGTGCCACAAGAAACACTTGCTCCACACCCAGAGAGTCTATGAGAGCAACAAGCTCATTGAAAATGTGATCGCAGGTGTAGCTGGTGATGGAAGTTGGTCCTTCAGTGTCATCGAAGCCCCAGAGATCTGGTGCTACAGCATGGTATCCAAGTGAGCTCAAAGCATGAATCTGGTGGCGCCAGGAGTACCAAAGCTCAGGGAAGCCATGGAGGAATAGTACTACCGGGCCTAGTCCTTTTTCTGCTATGTGCATTTTGATGCTATTGACACTCACAATTCTATGATCTATCCCCTCCTCCATGCCTGTCTCTCTGTGTAAAAACTCTTTTTTCTCTTTGATCTTTCTCATTAAGCTTCTTGGGGTGGTGGAAGTAGCTAGCTAGTGGATTTAAAGAGAGGTGTTATGACTAATACAGGAGTTAATGGAGAGCACAGAGAAGTTGAGTCTCTAATTAAATAACTTTGCTACTGCTTTTGGGAAGGGCTAGCTTCGCTTTTCAAGGCAAAGGACTGTCGGGGAAGAACACAGTAACATCATATAAATGCTGGAGCACATGTGAGATTAGTTTAACAAGGAACTTCTCCGAGAAAGTATGTCCATATCGGGATTACATGTAATCATACATGATAGCATTTTTTAAACTTTAAACTCGCGTACATTCATTCACCAAAAAAACCTTTGAAAGCGTAAGTCTATGCCAATTCTGTGAAGACATTATTAAAACCTTCTATAGCTTACAGCTAATGGGATGGGCCAAAATACAATGATGACTCAATGTGTGACTTTTCCCATTTTAGTTTTAAACTATGGTGATATTCATAAAAGGAAAATGCTAATGAGCATCATTAGGGCACTAGTTAAGAATTCAATTAAAGAAAATTTTTATTAGAAAAGAAAAAAAATAATTAATGTTTTGACAACTTTTTTCATTTTCCATAAAAGTGATGTCAAAACTTTCCTAAAGTGGATTGTTAACGAGTGCCCTTAAGGCACTCGTTAGCATGACCCTTCATAAAATTAGAAATTTTAACCAAGGGATTTGTTCCTCTTAATAACTCTGCTATTGACACAAATTTCACACTCTTTAATTTTTATTTTTGCAATTTGTTGTTCCTCTTGTCAACACTACTATTGACACAAAATTTCACTCTCTTTAATTTTTATTTTTGCAATTTGTTTTTGGCTAGTTGTAATTGGTTGACAATTACTTTTACATAAGCCTACCATTAAAGGCATATTTAGTATACTGAATGAAGATTATGACAAGAATTGTAATATTTATTATTGAGAACAAAATGTGTTGTAATAAAATAATTAAATCTGTTCATAAGTTTGGTTATGAGTTGTAACATTAGAATATAACTTAAAATTTATTTTATGAAATATCTTACTAAAACAATTATATTTCTTTAAAAATAATATAATTTTTTAAAAAAAATTGAGAGAGAAATGAGTTTTTTTTTTTATGATTTTTTATTTTTATAATTGTTACTTGTATATGACAAGTTTGTTTATTTGAATATATATTAATTTTAGAAATTATTTCACTTGCTAAAGAATAACTACTACAAATTATTTAAAGAACAATAACTATTTTTCATTTTGAAAAATAGCTATTCATAAGGAATGACTATTTCATGTACTGTAAAAATAACTAACTAAAGAATAGTTAAACCATATGAATAGCTATTACATTACAATGTCTATTACAGTCTACTAAATATTTACCACCATTCACAATTTATCATTTTAGCAAATTATGGAAAAAAAATAGTTGTTATTAAACCAATTCTTAATTTATATGTGCAATTCTAGTTATCTTATCCCTATTTCTAAGGGGTAGAACCCATCAATTTTCCCCCCACCTATATTTCTATTTAGGAAGGAAAGTAAAATCAAGCCCCTTCATTCTTAATAATGGTCATGACCATGGAACCAATAATTTATAGGTTAATAATAGATCCAAACAGGTACCGAATCTTCTATTAGATGATTAAATGAAATAGAGAAGAACATTCTTATACAACAAGACTTAATCCCGATCAAATAATAATTACTTATGTCAACTAAAAATAAAGGGAAGATGGAAAAGTTTTGCTAGAAACTTGGGAGTGGATGATTCTAAATACAAACTCCTTGTAATAACCACTGCAAGGTCAAAGGGACCGGTTGAACAGTGTGGTTGTGTGGTCATACGTAATTCAATCTTGCACTAGAATATTTCATTTACTTTTTATAGATCAACTTTCAAAATAGGTAGTTGAACTTAGAACAGATCACATCCCAACGCTACTCTATATAACCATAGTCCAATAGCTACAAGTTTCTCAAAAACACAAAAAAGAAGAAGCCCAATAGCTAGATTGACCACACCTACTCAATCATAAAATTTATCTGAAAAGAAAACATTATAGTGAAAACATGAATCCCATTTCAAGCCTCGTCTTTGTGCTTCTTTTGACTGTCTTTCCAACCCAAATTCTTTGCCAGACCGCCTTGATGGAACAAGCTTGTCGTTACACCACTTACAAGCTTCTATGCCTAGAAACTCTTGCACCGGACCCTGAGGCCCAGTCAGCTACAGATCTCAAGACTTTAGTCAAAGTTTCATTAAAATATACAGAGAATCAAGCTCTCGATATAGATAACAAAATCCTCCAACTGATAAAGTCAGCAACGGGGGACGTGAAGCCAGTCCTAAACAATTGCTCTGATAAATATTTAATTGTAGTTGAGAAAATTCAGGCCGCGGAAGCTTCCTTGGGATATAACGACGTTGCTGGTGCTAAAACCTGGCTGAAAGATGCCACTACCAATAGAAACATGTGTGACGAAGGTTTCAAAGGTAAACCCTTCAAGTCTCCAATATCTGACATGACTACCAAACTTGGCCAGATGCAAAGCAATGCGGAATCCATTATCGCTCACATCTAAGCCTTGATTCCACGTTGACATGAATAAAATTTCCAACAATCAAGTTGGTGCTCATCTATATCCGTGTTGCCCAATTTTTTGTTACCAAAAAAGTTCAATAGAAGTCCCATATTCTATAAAGTATCAATAACATGTACTAGTTTGTACTAGCTAATGGTTTATAATTAATACAATTCAATACATCTTATTATTATCTTATTTCATGTTTTTTTTTTTTTTTTTTCATAGGCTCATAGCACAAGCAACGCATGCTTCATAAGGCCCTAACACAACCAATATTAGCGGCAATAGAATGCCTGTTATTTCTTAGGTCTAATGCAACGTACCTCTAGCTTAGACATTATAGAATTGAAAAAACACAAAAAGGAGAATTTAATGCAGTCTCAATTAAAAAAAAAAAAAAAAAAAAGCCCGAAAGGTTGTTGCACTTGTGACTAGCCACTAATAACAATTATATGAAGGAATTGATTCTTGTAGTTGACATTATGATACTAGAATGAATCACATCCAACATTGACTTCAACAGGTCAGACTTTACCACACACACCCAGTAGAAATGATTCCTTTCACATCCATAACATCTTCTTTATTGGGCATTGCAGCGTTGACAATTTCCAATCTTGAGAGTGACATTTGATTTTTTTTTTTTTTGGGTGTGCGTGGATGTGCATAGTGTTGAAACACAAATTGAGATTGAATGAATTTATAAATAAATAAAAAAAAATTTAAAGTATTAAAGTTAAAGTTTAAAAATAAGATTGTAAAAATTAATGTGAGATGAATTAGTAGTATTGCACCCGGTGCAATACTAACTGGATCCAAATCCTTGAAACACAACTCCTTCCTGAGCTATTGATCATTCTCTCCATTTTTGCCTCTTCTTAAAATTAACTCGGAAAAATATTGCAATGTGAGAATGGTGTAGTGTGATATATGAGGAAGAACTTGAAGTATTTTAGAAGATTAATGAGGCTGATGGCATTCTAATTCATTTAGGTTATATAATCTTGTCCCAAATAAGTGTGTCACATACAAAATTAGTACAATGCACCTTGTGAGCGCAGAATTTCCACAAATTTCTTATTCCATTGGGGGTTTGGCTTAGCTCAAGTATTTTTTTAATTGAACATGTTCTTTTATTTTAAATATACAATAACAAATGATAGTGGGTGTAGAAAGGGAAAATTCCCAACCTATCACAAGCTGGCACGTCACATTATCAAGTCCACAAAATACAGTCAATTACAGAGCACCATGTATTGCTGCTAGGTTTTGCTATCACTATTCAGAAGCCAATAGAAATTTGCCAAGTGTCATGCAAGAACCAATCACGCATCAGCGCACGTGTAAGCGATGACTCAAGCAGCCTCGCACGTGTAAGCGATGACTTAAGCAGTCCAGCATGTGTAAGCAATGACACAAGCGAACCAATCAGGCTGTGACATGTGTCACCAATCAAGTTCCGCCATGTGTCGCTTACCCACCCCAAAACTCCTATAAATAGAAGCCTTCCTGAGACATTTAGGAGGACCAGAATCCAGAAGTGAAAAAGTTCTGTGAAGATCAAGCCTCAAAGCCTTCAAGAACTTCAAGAACTTCAATCCCAAAATCGGAGAACATTCGAAGCAGAATCATCCAGATCATCTGCCTAGATCCTAAAGTTCACGGGAATCAAGCCAAAAGTGTCCGAAAACATCAACAAATCACAAATCATTGAAGCTCAACAGATTCAAGCCTCTAAAGCTCCGAAGAACTTCCACCACAAACCTTCGAAGACGAAGAATGCAAGAAGAACACGAAGAACGCGAAGAACAAAGGATTTCTAAACAAGCTCATAGCCAGAGATTCATTGTAATTCCGTTTCAGCAATCTTCGATCCATCCCTCAACTAAATTGAAGGATATTTTGTGTTCAAGTCAAATCCACATTACCACAAATCTAATCAATAAGTTTTGCAAGGAGATCGAATCAGAGGATCACTCTTTTGTAATTCCAGAGAATTGTACCACACAATCATCAATACAAATTCGCATTTGTGAAACTATTTTACTTGTTTGATTTATTTCCAAACGAGAAATTTAGTCGCTTACAAATTCTGGCACGCCTGGTGGGACCTCTCTGCCTCTCATCTCTTTCTCCTTTAAAAGAAAAGAAATTCGATATCATTTTGCTACTAGCTTCAATGGCCTCTAGCAAGAATGTCCGAAAATCAGTGGTTGATGATTCCAGTGCTGATGAGTATGTCGGCCCAATCACTCACAGTCGGTCCAAAGCTCTTGATCGACTCCAACCTCAACCAACCCAAGAAAACCAACCTCCTGCTGTCATCTCTTTGGACTTTCTTGCAAATAGGAAAGCTACCACTAAAGATTCATCTGCCTCGAAAGATTTGGAGACCAGTAATGAATCATCCCCAACAAAGACCTTTTCTATCAATTCTTCACCCGTGATGAGAAACTTAAGAAGTGAAGTACCTCTAACTTATCCTGTTTCATCATTTTCTCCATCATCTATAGAGGTCATGCTAGTAATGATGACTAACACCTCTACCATGGAAGAAAAGATGGCTGAAATGGAACAAAGGGTCATCCTTCTCACAAAGGCACTTAAAGAAAAGGATGTCAAAATTGCAACCCTAATGAATAAGCTGGAGGTACAAGATTCGGGTGAATCAAGTCTTGGCCCTGAGCAGCCACCTGGCTTTACCTTCAAAAGAGAAAACACCAAGGGTGATAAAGGAAAAGGAGGTGAAGGCACTTCTTAACACGGACATCCCACCTCAATGGCCTTGATATCTGTCCAACAACTGCAGGATATGATTACAAATACCATTCGAGCACAATATGGAGGTTCTTCCACAAGTTCTCTCATATATTCCAAACCCTATACAAAGCACATTGATAACATGAGAATGCCAAATGGGTATCGACCTCCCAAGTTCTTGCAATTTGATGGCAAAGGAAACCCTAAGCAACACATTGCTCACTTTGTAGAAACTTGTGAGAATGCAGGGACTCAAGGAGGCCTCTTTGTAAAGCAGTTTGTCCGTTCCCTAAAGGGGAATGCCTTTGATTGGTATACAGACTTAAAGCCCGAG
The DNA here is from genome assembly GCF_001633185.2 of Quercus lobata. Classification (NCBI taxonomy): domain Eukaryota; kingdom Viridiplantae; phylum Streptophyta; class Magnoliopsida; order Fagales; family Fagaceae; genus Quercus; species Quercus lobata. The sequence goes on along the minus strand of NC_044906.1, from coordinate 19,597,087 downwards.
TCAATCGATAGCTGGGAACAACTTGAAAGGGAGTTTCTCAACCGATTCTACAGCACACAACGCATGGTAAGCATGATGGAGCTTACCAATACTAAATAGTGGAAGGATGAGCCCGTCGTTGATTATATCAATCGGTGGCGTTCTTTGAGTCTAGATTGCAAGGATAGACTTACTGAAATATCTGCTATAGAGATGTGCATCCAAGGCATGCATTGGGAACTTCTTTACATCCTTCAAGGAGTAAAACCCCGAACATTTGAAGAGTTGGCAACTCGTGCGTATGACATGGAATTAAGTATTTCCAGCCATGGAAATACGAAACCTCCTGTACTTGAGGAAAGGAAAGAAAGACGGGAAATAAGGAAAAATGACAGGAATGTGAAAAGTAATATCAAAGACTCAATGAATGTCAATCCTGCCCTAGTCAAAATTTCAACAAAAAATGTGAAGGCTAATGAAAAGAGGCCCGAAGGAGGTCAACAGCGTGAGACGCGTCGCTCATCACTTAAGGAATGGGAACAAAAGGTCTATCATTTCCTAGACGCCGATATGCCTGAAATGTTAGAACAACTGCTCAAGTTGAAATTAATTGAATTGCCAGAATGCAAACGACCGGAAGAGATGAGGAAAGTTGATGACCCAAACTATTGTAAGTATCATCGCATCATAAGTCATCCAATCCAAAAATGCTTTGTTCTTAAAGAACTCATCATGAAACTAGCCAAGGAAAGGAAAATCGACTTGGATTTTAATGATGTTGCTCAGTCAAACCTTGTCACATTTTCTTGTGGGTTACCTAATTCCCTATCTCCGACTACTAAGCAAGGGGCAAATACCACACTCATCCAGTTTGGTTCTCTGGGACCAGTTCAAGTTCAGCTCTCACAAAAAACACCTTATTATAAGTCACGTAAGGATAAAAGGTTAATGACGAATGAGGAAGAAGGTTGGACGATGGTTGTTCGCAAGAGATGGAAGAAGAAACAAGCATTCCTTCTTCATTTGATCACCCAAGAGCCTAAAAGAGCACAAAACCAGATTCAGCCTTGGTAAAAAAGAATGAGTTATAAGAGGCAAGGAAGACTAGGAACAAAAGTGTATGAAGATTCAGCACAAACCCGAAAATCTCGAAAGCTCATCACATTGGAAGAATTCTTCCCCAGAAAATTCTTTCAAAATGACTCAGCTAAGGCCGTCCACACAGTCTCTCGTTGCGAAATCCAGGACGAAAAGGAGGACGTTGACCATGGTGATCCAAAAGAGACCTCGTCATCTTTGGAGGAACTCCAATCTCAGGTCGATGTAGTTAAACCCTTGCAATCATCCACATCACCAAAAGAAGTGCTCACCCAAGCTCTTGAAAAACCAGAGATGTACGCCCCTCATACCAATATGCTTCAACAAACGCAGGGATGTTACGCATGCTCTCCAGACTTAACCTTCACTGATGAGGATCTCTTGTTAGGCTCTAAGTCCCACAATCGCCCACTCTATGTCTTTGGTTATGCTCGTGAACAAAGGATCAAGCGTATCCTTGTTGACTGAGGTTCAGCCGTTAACATACTTCCAAAGATGATCGTGAAACGACTGGGTTTTACCATGGAAGAATTATCACACAGCCGTTTGGTCATCCAAGGTTTTAACCAAGGAGGACAACGTGCAATCGGCCTGATCCACCTAGAATTGATCATTGGAGAGTTGAAAAGCAATGTCTTGTTCCACGTCATTGACGCTAAGACGACCTACAATATGTTGTTAGGACGTCCTTGGATCCATAAAGATGGAATAGTGTCGTCGACCTTGCATCAATGCTTCAAGTTCTTTCAAAATGGAATAAAAAAGGTTGATGCCGATTTAAAACCTTTTGCAGAAACCGAAGCTCATTTTGCTGATACAAAAATTTATGCAAAAGAAGACACTTCTAATGAGATTCTTCCAGTTGAGATCCCATCTATAAAAGGTAAACAGGGTGAAGAGGAGCACGTTAAATTCATCGCCAAAAAGGACATTTCTTCCCCGAAGAAAGGTCCAGAACCATTCCTCCGGTATATACCATTATCACACCGCAAGAATGGGCAATCACCATTCACGAAATGCCTTCAACCTACAAAAGACGTGGGAAGGCTTCCTGCAAAGCTCACGATGGAGGATGTAGCCATATTGAAAGAAAATCATGTTATGCCTTTAACTTCATCCACAAATCCTTTACCCTCGAAGTCGTTGAAAGGAGTCGTGAGATCTTCGCAGGGTCCAATAAAGCATGGTATTCTACCAAGCGAACGAACGAAAGAATGGTTCGACCCAAAGGCATATAGGCTGTTAGCCAAAGCAGGCTACAATTTCTCAAAACAAGAGGACTTAGGGAAGCTAATTCCAGAAGCCACTGGAGAAAAGATGCATGGCCTTAGCAAAACACAAAGGAAAATGAGGCTTGAAGGGCATGAAATTCCTATCCCAAAGACCGGATTAGGTTATACTCCTGAACAACCAGCTTAGATATGGATCAAGAAAAGAAGCAATCCTTCAAGATCCCAATACATAACAGTGGAGGTCGGCGAAAGTTTAAATCAAAGAAAAGACCATTCTTCACCCCGTGTCTCAGTGTTTGATCGCATCGAGGCCTCATCATCACGAATCACAGTGTTCGACAGGTTAAATACAACTTGTTTAACACCAAATCGGGACACTCTTGCTTGTAAATCAGTCTTTGATCGACTGGGGGCAACAAAAAGGCCTATTGATAGTCATTCTCGAAGCTCAACAAACTTTGACGTTCAAGGGAAGCAGGAAGCTAATGATGAGATCCACAGTAGCATTCCTTCACGCATGAGACGTAACTTTACCTTGGAGATTAACACTAAAGGATCGTTCAAAGTCAAAAGACGAACGATTGTACATACAAGTCAGTCACCCGTCCATGATGAGGAAATGGAAGAGGTATCATCCTCGTTTCATATTACAATAGAAGAGGGTACACTGTCAGATGCTGAAGCAACCAATGAAGAGGTCGATGAAGCTCCTCCAACCTTGGAAGATGGAGGACAAGCTACAGTTGATGAACTTAAAGAGATCAATTTAGGGACTGCTGAAGAACCCCGGCCAACTTTCATCAGTGCACTTCTCACCCCTGAAGAAGAAGAAGGATACCTCAAGCTCCTAGTAAAGTATAAAGATGTGTTCGCTTGGACTTACAAGGAAATGCTTGGGCTCAATCCGAGTATTGCTCTACACCATTTGGCCGTAAAGAAGGGCGTGCGCCCAGTCAAACAAGCTCAAAGATGCTTTCGGCTAGAGCTTATCCCTCAAATAGAAACTGAGGTCAATAAGCTCATTGAAGCAGGCTTCATTCGTGAAGTACAGTACCCGGAATGGATCGCTAACATCCCCCCTGTCAAAAAGAAGAATGGACAAATCCGAGTGTGCATTGACTTTCGTGATTTGAACAGTGCATGTCCCAAGGATGATTTTCTGTTACCCATCACTGAGGTCATGGTTGATGCCACTACTGGTCATGAAGCTTTATCTTTCATGGATGGATCTTCAGGTTACAACCAAATTCGAATGAATCCTAAGGATGAGCAGCTTACAGCTTTCCGTACTCCTAAAGGAATTTACTGTTACAAAGTAATGTCTTTTGGACTAAAGAATGCTGGTGCTACTTATCAGCGGGCCATGCAGAAGATCTTTGATAATGTACTTCATAAATACATGGAGTGTTATGTCGATGATCTGGTGGTTTAAACAAAAAGGAGGGTAGACCATCTGGCAGATCTACGATTTGTGTTCATCCGCCTGAGAAAGTATCAGCTTAAAATGAACCCTCGCAAATGCGCTTTTGACGTAACATCTGAAAAATTTCTTGGTTTCATCGTGAGGCACCGCGGTATTGAAATTGACCAATCTAAAATTGAAGCTATCTAGAAAATGCCAGAGCCCAAGAATCTGCGAGAACTTAGAGGCTTGCAAGGAAAACTGGCCTACATACGACGATTTATCTCGAACTTGGCTGGTCGATGTCAACCTTTCAATAGATTGATGAAAAAGGATGTGCACTTTGAATGGGATGAAGCTTGTAGCAATGCTTTTGCGCTCATCAAAAGGTACTTGCTTAATCCTCTAGTTTTAGGTGCTCCTATCCCAGGAAAGCCTTTGGTGCTGTATATTGCAGCCCAAGAAAAGTCTCTAGGTGCTTTTATGGCACAGGAAAATAAAGAGGGGAAAGAAAAAGCCCTTTATTACCTAATTCGAACTCTCAATGGGGCTGAATTAAATTATTCTCCTATCGAAAAGATGTGCCTCGCTCTTTTCTTTGCCATAGACAAACTGGAGCACTACATGCAAGCATATATAGTCCATTTGATAGCAAAGGCGGATCCAATCAAATATGTCCTCTCCAGGCCAGTGGTTTCGGGTTGTATTGCTCGATGGGCAGTCTTGCTACAACAATATGACCTTGCATACATTCCACAAAAAGCTGTCAAAGAACAAACATTGGTAGACTTCTTAGCTGATCACCTAGTTCCATTTGATTGGGAGTTCTCCGATGATTTCCCGGATGAAGATGTGTTTTACATTGAAGTAATGCCACCATGGATGATGTTTTTCGATGGAGCTGCACGTCGAGAAGGAGTGGGGGCAGGTGTAGTGTTTGTTTCTCCACAAAGGCAAATACTTCTATACTTGTTCTCGTTAAGCGAACTTTGCTCTAACAACGTAGCTGAATATCAAGCATTGATTATTGGTCTACAAATGGCCATTAAGATGGGCATAGTGCAACTTGAGATCTTTGGGGATTCCAAATTAATTATCAACCAAATCTTGGAGCAATATGACGTCAAGAAAGAAGACCTCATCCCCTATTGCAAATATGCGAAGAAGTTGCTAGCAAATTTTGAAGCCATCACATTGGAGCATATACCGAGGAAGGAGAATAGACAGGCTGATGCTTTAGCTAATTTGGCTACTGCCTTAGCATTATCCCAAGAAGAGACAACCAAAGTCGTTATTTCCCAAAGGTGGGTGGTACCTCTCGTGGTTGAAGAAGAAGAAGAAGAGCAAGCCAACATCATTTCTGTATGCCTTGTCAAAAAAGAAGATTGGCGACAAGTAATCATTGAATACCTTCAACATGGAAGACTTCCGGATGATAAACGCCACAAGACTGAAATTCGACGAAGGGCTGCTCGATTCATTTACTATAAAGACACTCTCTTCCGCCGTTCATTTGATGGGCTGTTTCTCCGTTGCTTAGGAGAGGAGGAGGCTAGACAAGCCTTAAAGGAGGCTCATTTTGGAATATGCGGCGCATATCAATCAGGTCCTAAGTTACATTATAGGATCAAACGAATGGGTTACTATTGGCCTATAATGGTGCAAGATTCTATGGAATGCGCTAAAAAGTGTGAAGCTTGTCAGTATCACGCAAACTTCATCCACCAACCGCCAGAACCTCTACACCCAACTATAGCTTCTTGGCCTTTTGATGCATGGGGACTTGATGCAATAGGGCCATTACCAAAGTCGTCCGGTGGCCACTTGTACATCTTCGCCATAACTGACTACTTCTCGAAATGGGCAGAAGCTCTACCCCTTAAGGAAGTGAAGAAAGAAATGGTGGTCAATTTCATTTGAACTCATTTGATCTATCGGTATGGTGTCCCTCGGTATATCATAACTGATAATGGCAAACCATTCTACAATAGGTTGATGACAGAGCTATGCGAGAAGTTTGAATTTAAACAATACAACTCCTCCATGTATAATGCCCCGGCAAATAGACTAGCTGAAGCGTTTAACAAAACACTTGACAGTTTGTTGAAAAAAGTGGTATCCAAGACAAAGCGAGATTGGCATGAAAGAATTGGAGAAGCATTATGGGCATATTGAACAACATTTCGAACGCCTACTCAAGCAACGCCATATTCCCTTGTCTACGGAGTGGAAGCCGTCCTTCCTTTAGAATGCCAAATCCCATCACTACGGATTGCCATTCAAGAAGGATTGACTGGAGAAGAAAATGCCAAGCTTAGGTTGCAAGAATTAGAGGCACTTGATGAAAAAAGGCTTAAGGCCCAACAACGCCTTGAATGCTATCAAGCTCGTCTTTCAAGCGCATTCAATAAAAGAGTCAAACCACGATCATTCCAAGTTGGTGACTTAGTCCTCGCCGTTCGAAGACCTATCATCACAACTCATCGTACAGGCAATAAGTTCACTTCAAAATGGGATGGACCTTATGTTGTGCAAGAAGTCTACACCAATGGAGCTTACAAGTTGATTGATAATGATGGTGTAAGGATCGGCCCCATCAATGGGAAGTTCCTCAAACGCTTCTATGCTTGAAAATCGAGGATTGCTCCTCGGTAAGAGCTTAAACTACCCACTGTAACGCTGTAAGATTACATGATGTCTTCCCATTACCTTTGAAAGCGTACAAATAAAGAAAAATTAATCCCCCTTTTTGGCACCATTTGTGAGTGTGGCGTAGTGGTTGGACACCTGTGTCGCCCTTGAGGCCAAGGTCTCGGATTTGATTAGTGGTGATACCCACTATTGCACAATTGGTACCCATGAAATACCGTGGGGCGTAGGGCGAGGATTACACACATGAGCCCTCCTTTTTTGCCAAAGAAAACAAGATTGATCTAGACTTCAATGAAGTTGTCGGGTCAAACCATGTGACCGTTGCTTATGATGTACTTCCAACTCTCAAGCAGGGGGCAAACACTAACCAAGCTCACAAGTTGATCAACAATGACGATGTAAGGATCAGCCCCATCAATAGGAAGTTCCTCAAATGCTTCTATGCTTGAAAGTGTACCAATAAGGAGAAATTAATCCCACTCCATGTCAACAATTGCGAGTGTGGCGTAGCAGTTGGACACCCATTTCTCCCTTAAGGCCGAGGTCTCGGGTTCGATCAGTAGTGATACCCACTATTACACACTGCGCCCCCCCTTTTTGCAAAAACACCTAAAAAAAAAAAATTATAATAAAAAAAAAACAAAAAAAAAAAATCTTTTGAACTACGTGATGACTTGATCCCTCTCTGGGGTACGTAGGCAACTTAGTATCTTTTGCTGAGTTCAGTCACGCACTAAAAAAAAAATTATTGAAAAAAAAAAAAAGAGAAAGAAAGAAAAAAAAAGATCATAAAAAAAAAAGATAAAAAAAAAGATCATAGAAAAAAAAAAGATCATTAAAAAAAGATCATAAAAAAAAAGGATCATAAAAAAAAAAAAGATCATAAAAAAAAAAATCTGTTGAACTACGTGATGACTTGATCCCTCTCCGGGGTATGTAGGCAGCTTAGTACTTGTTGCTAAGTTCAGTCACATGAAAAGAAGAAGGATGGCCAGTCTAACTTGAAGAGTTTTTCGACAGTTATCAATGCGCTTTTAAGGTCCTTTCGGTTGGCAAGGCATTGCTCAATAGGATGATCAAAGATCGACGCAGTAGAAAACGAAGACTGAAATGAAGTCTTCATGGCATTGCTGATTTTCTGTGGCCATCCTCCTACATCTCTGAAGTATACTTTGCATCATTTATCTCTTGGGGGCATCTCCTTGTACCTTCCATCTCTAGGCTGCATCGTCTCTTTTCTAGGTTGTGCCACTTCATAGCTCTGAAATTAGAACCACATCATCTCCCTTCTGAGTGGTGTTGTTTCACATCATGTCTCTGAAATCTGGATGACGTCAATTTCTTCCGGAATGATGGTAGATTATATATCTAAAGTCGGTGTGGCATCATCTCCCTTCTGAGTGGTGCAGCTTCATATCATATCTCCAAAAGTTGGACAATGTCACCTTCCTCCGGCAACTGAAGTTGTTGTTGCATCTTCTCTCCTCCGAGGGCATGTCCATGCAATGTCAAAGTCTTGGCGGCATTCTTCTTGAAACTTCAAAGTCTTGGCATCTCCTTGCATCTTCAAAGTCTTAATGAGAGCTCTTTGCAATGTCAAAGTCTTGGCATCTCCTTGCATTTTCAACATCTTGTTGGCATCTCTGAAATCTTGATGTCTGGCTACAGTGCTATACGGCCTTGATGTTTGAGTGACGTTGCCTCTGAAAATTGCTTTATATGAATGTTGGCATAGCTTTGGCGAATAAAGTGTTGACATAACTTCAATGGCAATGTGGAGTGTTGACATGGCTTCATGAATGTTGGTAAGACTTCTATGCAAATGAAGTTTCGACGTGGCTTCATGAATGTTATCACGGCTTCGGCGAATAAAGTGTTGACATAGCTTCAATGACGAAAATGGATGCTGGCATAACTTCGGCAAATAAAGTGTTGACATAGCTTCAATGGCAATGTGGAGTGTTGACATGGCTTCATGAATGTTGGCATGACTTCTATGCAAATGAAGTTTCGACGTGGCTTCATGAATGTTGTCACGGCTTCGATAAATGAAGTGTTGACGTAGTTTCAATGGCAAAGATGCAATGTTGGCATGACCTCGGTATAAGTGAAGTGTTGTCATGGCTTCATGGCAAAGATGAACATTGGCATGGCTTCGGCGAAAATGGAGTGTTGACGTAGCTTCAATGGCAAAGTTGCAATGTTGGCATGGCCTTGGTATAAGTGAAGTGTTGTCGTGGCTTCATGGCAAAGATGAATGTTATCACAGTTTCGACATGTTTGAAGTGTAGATGTGGCCTCAATGCAAATAAAATGTCGAGGCAGCTTTATGACAAAGATGAATGTTGGCACGAATGAAGTGTTGACATTGCTTCATGACAAAGTTGAATGTGGGCACGGCTTCAGTACAAGGACAGATTCTGGCACGGCTTCGTGGTAAAAACTCTTGATACGGCTACGTTGCAAAGACTCTTGAAATGACTGCATTAAAAACACAAGTGTTGGTGCAGCTTAATTGCCAAGGAAAACATGCTACATAACAAAAACAAGCAACAACAAAAAGCTTATCAGAATAAAATCTCATGGCACGTCTAAAAAAAAAAAAAAAAAAATCAAAGAGAGAGTTTCATTTCTAATATCTAGCCTGTGAAAAAAAAAAAAAAAAAAATCAGTAGGAATAAAGCAAGTCATAAAGAAAAAAAAATATGTGTAAATTAAGAGAAAAAAAGAAGAAGAAGAAGAAGAAGAAGAAGAAGAATAGAAAGGCATAATTTCTCTAAGCTTAGAGAATTATACTACCCACCAGAGATGTTGTTTTGTACAAACTTAATGCATGCCTCTGATGGCCTTATATAGAGATTTGTGGAGCTCAAAGTCAGATTTTACAAACACTAAAGGTCAAGGAAGTCTGCGCCAAACCTTGAAAAGAAAATAGTGTTCATAAATGTATCATACTGTCAGAAAGAAAATATTACGCTAGACCTCAGAAAAGATGGCTTATAGGTCTGCAAAAGTACACATGTCATCTAAAAAAAAAAAAAAAAACTACACAACTAGACTTGGGATGAAAATCTAGCCCACATATTTTTCAAAGCTGCCGACCTTGAAAGCAGAAACACATGTTGAACACTGTCAGAGCCGTCGAAGACATTAATCCACTATCAGAGCCGCCAAAGACTATAGATCCAAGAAACCGACATCACAGAAGTCTTCAACAGCCTTCGATCCACCAAACCTGAAAATTCCAGGCTCAGATGCGCCGCCACGAGCGGCCACAAACTCCTAAACGTCCCGCGGCTTTCTCATTCAAATCTGCACAAATCTAAGAAAATTTTCACAAAACTGATGCCACCACTAGATTCATCGGCCCACGATTTACAAAGCCCAGAAATTTCAAGCTCAAAAAAGGCTGAACGCGCCACCACGCGCCGCCCTGGATTCGCGAAGACCCACGGCCTAGTCTTTCAAATCTGTGAAAATATGCCGGTGATTTTAGAAAACTGATTGCACCATGGTCTTTTACGGCCTTAGAACTACAAAATCTGAAATTTTCAGCTCCAGAAAGTCAACCACGCGCCTCCACACGCCGCCATAAAATCTGCCTCAATGAACACGCGCCACTACCTTCAGTTCCACGCGCCGATAAGGCAGACATGCCTCACACGTGCCACACGTGCAACGTGCCACATGCGTCTAGAGCAGTGACGTCATCCATGACGTCACCATCCACTACGGTATGACTCGGTTTGACCCGGACCGACTCGGATCCGTACCCCCTGAAAAAAAAAAGAAAAGAAAGAATTAAATTAAATTAAATTTAAAAAAAAAATGCTTGGACTAAGTGGACCTTTGACCATGACCAAAAAGTCAAAAATTTCAAAACGGACCTGTCCCCCTCAATTTTTTGAGTACATTCCGATTTTGGGACCCATTCCTTTATTCGAGGCTCAAAAATTGTGCAAACGTCCAATTTCCAAAAAGTTGACTTTTGTACAAATGTTGACCAAACGTCAAATTTTTTAAGATGGACCTATCTTGCGCAATTTTTTGTGTACATTCCGATTTTGGAGTCCGTTTCATCATTTGAGACTCAAAAATTGCACAAATGGCTCAAATTCCAAGACAATTGACTTTGATGTTGAAATCAACCTAAAGTCAAAATTTTCAAGTCACACTTGCCTTTCTCAATTTTTTGTGTACATTCCAAATTTGGGGTCTATTTCTTCATTTGAAAATCCAAAATTGCTTAAATAGTGTGATTCTACAACTGTTGGTTTTAAAGTGAACTTTGACCAAGAATCAAGACGTTCAAGCAAAGCTTGTCCTGTTCGGACTTTCACAAAGATTCTGATTTTGAATCCACTTATTTGTTTTGGACTTGGTGATCACCAATCAAACCCACATCTTTGAAGTACTGACGATGTCCAAAACTTAAGCTCCTGAGATCAAAATTTCAGATTCATCCATTTAATTGAGATCCCATCAGGGTTATTCTCCAGACTTCATCAAGACTTCTCTCTCCAAGTACAAATGAACTCTCACAAGTGTGTCGGAACTTAAAGTTACACTGGGTCATTAATCCAACCTACCGTTCTCATTCGGTGCCTACCATTCCCACCTACTGTTCCCACCTACCGTTCCCACCTACCGTTCTTACCAAAAATTCTCAGTTACCATTCTTAACTACCTACCTACCATTCTTCATCTCTCTACTATAAATAGGAGGGCCGGGTTCATAAAAAATTCATCCGAAAAAAAAAGAAAAAAAAACACTAAATCATGAAATGAAGAGTTGCTTCTTTCAGATTTTCAAATCCTCCTTTTGACAACCATTTCTCACTATGACCTCATCATTCTCAACACCTAACAACCGATTTTGCTTCATAATCGGTTTGAGATCAACCCTCCCATGGTTCGGTCGAAACCCTATTTACAACATCATTGCAGTTTTGAGATCCAAATAAACTTTGTTTCTCCACTTAACAACCACCTTTGTCCATAAAATTACTCGTAACAAGGCCTGCATCGCCCTCCCATGCTTCCGTGGACTTGGTTGGCCAGGAAATCCAAGTCCAACGGACACACCTGTTCCTAACCTCAGGGCTCCTGTAGTCTCTTTCCAATTGCTTGGTCTTCCAGCAGAAGCAGTGGTTCGGAACAAACAGCAACTTGTCTGGTTTCCAAACCAGGTTCATAAGTTAGCTCCATCTTTCATTTTTTCTGTGCTTTTCCAACAAGTGGCAGTAGATGAAGATGGTAAAAAGTGTTGGGGTATCCTACAAATTGTTTTCCATCCAACACTTAAAACAACCTCCAAGGCGCCAGCTTATCAGAATTCAGCCTTTGGTGCCGGTAAATGGTCATCAAAGCTTTATTCCATGTCCCCACTACTATGGGACCCAAAGGTCATCGTTGCTGGTACCTCAAAACTCATTTTCTGAAATTACTCCAACTTAAAATCAGCTTGAAGAATTTCAGAAAGTACTCTTCTGAAATTACTTCAACTTAACGTCCGTCAGCATGGTCCCATTACGCAGGCACATTCAATTACTTGCTGCCGGACCTCATTCAGCATACAGTCAATCCCATATTCAAAGGTGTACTTCCCATAAACATCTACACCAGAAGGGTCCCAGCATACAGGGCCAGCACCATGGTGGTGTATGCTTTGCTCATTTGCTTTCCTTCATCTCCATCTTCTTCGTTGCCACTACCAGCATACCCAGAATACATAAGCTTCTGAAATTACTTCAACTTAACTTGAGTGATACAATTACACAGGCGCATTCAACCACTTTCCCACCTGTCCTCGTTGTAATCCAAAGCGTGATCTTCTGAAATAACTTCACCAGAAGTTCTTAAGAACACAAGGCTAGCTCCATGACCCTGCATGCTGTATCCAGCCACCATTCTCTCATCTTCCCCATCTTCAACATCTTGTGATCACCACCAACGATCCAAAATACTCTTTTGAAAGTACTTCAACTTAATCTCTGCTGAGAAGGCTCCATCACGCAAGTACGTTCAAATACTTGCAGACCCTTTTCCGGTCTCATCAAAGCCTTTCATATGGGTGGGTCTACTCTTCGGAAATTATCTCATCCTTCTGAAAGCTCCACCACCTTCAACAGCTCCACCACCTTCAACAGCTCCACTACCTTCAACTACATCACTTAAAGAGTCGGGTACCAAAAATTCATTTTTTCGAAACTCATTCCCACACCACACTCCGAGATTGTGTGCGTGAACAAGTCTCGAGGGGGCATTTGTAGAAAGGGAAAATTCCCGACCTATCAGAAACTGACACGTCACATTATCAAGTCCACAAAATATAGTCAATTACAGAGCACCATGTATTACTGCTAGGTTTTGCCATCACTATTCAGAAGCCAATAGAAATTTGCCAAGTGTCATGCAAGAACCAATCACGCATCAGCGCACGTGTAAGCAATGACTCAAGCAGCCTCGCACGTGTAAGCGATAACTCAAGCAGTCTTGCACGTGTAAGCGATGACTCAAACAGTCCAGCACGTGTAAGCAATGACACAAGCGAACCAATCAGGCTGTGACATGTGTCACCAATCAAGTTCCGCCACGTGTCGCTCACCCACCCCAAAACTCCTATAAATAGAAGCCTTCCTGAGACATTTAGGAGGACCATAATCCAGAAGTGAAAAAGCTCTATGAAGATCAAGCCTCAAAGCCTTCAAGAACTTCAAGAACTTCAATCCCAAAATCGGAGAACATTCGAAGCAGAATCATCCAGATCATCTGCCTAAATCCTAAAGTTCACGGGAATGAAGCCAAAAGTGTCCGAAAACATCAACAAATCACAAATCATTGAAGTTCAACGGATTCAAGCCTCTAAAGCTCTGAAGAACTTCCACCACAAACCTTCGAAGACGAAGAACGCACAAAGAACACGAAGAACGCGAAGAACAAAGGATTTCTAAACAAGCTCATAGCTAGAGATTCATTGTAATTCTGTTTCAGCAATCTTCGATCCATCCCTCAACTAAATTGAAGGATATTTTGTGTTCAAGTCAAATCCACATTACCACAAATCTAATCAATAAGTTTTACAAGGACCTCGAATCAGAGGATCACTCTTTTGTAATTCTAGAGAATTGTACCACACAATCATCAATACAAATTCGCATTTGTGAAACTATTTTACTTGTTTGATTTATTTCCAAACGAGAAATTTAGTCGCTTACAGTGGGTTTAAATCTTCACATTTTATTTCGTTAATGGGTGATATGACAATTTTTTATTAAAACAAAAGGAGATTTTTTTTTTTTTTTTAAAGTGCTGGAGATAAGCCAAATCTATTTTATAGAGTCTAAAATATTAATGCAGCTTAATTGGTGTTTAATAAATTTAGACGCCCATCATATTTACTTAGGCTTTTGCACTTAAATCCAACAATAATTGGGCTGTGACAAGCAAGAAATCTCTATTTTGCCATTCTTTGATTCTTGCATATAGCCTTTTGGTTATGTTATTTTATTTTTTAATTTATGAAAGTCTTTTTAGCTTCTTTCAAAAGCTCCTATCTACTTCCATTAAACTTCCACTTCTACAAAAATAACTATATAATTCTTTTTACTAGTAATTTACACACACACACACTCAGTGAGTCTTAAACAACAATTTAAATTCAAATTTTAACCAGCCATGAATAACTGGGATTTGGGGAATCCATGTACCAATATGTGCTTCTCATTAATAATGAAATAACTGTAAGAAATAGATATTCAAGCAGATATTCAAGGAAAAATTCATACTTAATAAAGCAGCCTTGTAGATCATATGACAATGTCTATTCAACCAACAAGCTTAGTGCCACAAGAGTGACAGATTGAATTCCTAATGAACCCATAGAAACAGTGCGCAATTTACAGTATTTACTAACAGAATTTATTTGAACTTCTTAATGAAGTCATAGATGTGAGAATCGATTCCCTTTGCTCTTTCTTGGTTGATGAAGTGATCCACCCCTTCCATCACAACAGCTTCCTCCAAAAATGGCACATCTTTCTTGAAATCACCATTGTGTATGTATTCCTTTGTCCCTAGGGTGGTGTACACCATGTCCAAATCCCCCACTATGAACTTCACAGGTACCTTCACTTGGACTCTGATCCATTTTTCTGTGACCTCCCAGTTTTCGCAATAATAAGAAACTAATTCTCAAACGTTTGTTTTATGAATACCAAAGTACTGGGACATTTAATGTTAAAGAAGGCCAAGATTTAAGTTTCATGCTTATTTTATGTGAACCCAAGATTTTGGTTCTTTTGTTGATTAAAAACGTGCCAGGTGAGCATCTTGGAAGAGGATCATCTCCATCTGAAATGAATCAATCTCATGTTTCATATTAAATATTACACATCTAAGATATAGTCATTTTAAAAAACATGACTCAATACACTATTTGATTTAAGAATTAAAACCTTAAACGTGAAATAGGCACCTAGAATTTGTTACATATCAAGTCTTAAGCATAAGAAATGTTTTGACATTTAGATTTTGAAACATTTTTATTGAAGTTGGTAACATACCGGTCAATTGCTCGGTAGTAGTTCAATCCCCCAATGAAGCCTTTCTGGTCAAATTTTGTGACATAATAAGTAAGCTCTTCTTCTGAAAGCCAAGAGGGCAAGGAAATTGAAGCATTGGTACATATTCCAAATTCATTTCTTTTAGGGAAGCAGGGTGGACCTGGTTTTCGAATTGATAAAATGGTCTTGAGTACATTTGCTGTACCTATTTTAGCAATCTCAGCGTCAATTTCTCCTGGTGCCTACAACACATATGGAAATATCAAAGTAAAATTGGGTGGCAATATAAGATAATAGTTACCAAGTTTTGGTTTTCAATTTTCAGAGTCCAAGTTTAGCCTTTTATAACTTGGAATGTAACGTGTACTAAAGTCTAAGTCTAAAAATCTTGAGCAAGAATCATAACAAAGCAAATAATGTGACTTAGAGAGCCTTTGCTCAAATCAAACAAGCATGCTTACCTAACTGTTTTAGCTGTTTCATAGAAACTAGGCACCAAAGAGGTAAATGGGATTAAACAAATAAGATTTTATACTAAAACATGATCATTTAAGTATACAAGAAGCCAAATCTGGTTATGTTAGCTAAACAAGAACCTGAATCTGCATGTATAGTTGTCATCTCCAAAGAAACCTCACATTCTATCCATTGGCTTCATCTGTGGACTCCTTGGTGTGAATGGAACACTAAGGCACACAAATGCCTTCACTCTTTCAAGCTTAAACAGGCACAAGTACCAACCCATGATGGCTACCCAATCATGTGCCACAAGAAAAAATTGCTCCACATCCAGAGATTCTATGAGAGCAACAAGGTCATTGACAATGTGATCGCAAGTGTAGCTGGTGATGGAAGTTGGTGCTTTAGTGTCACCGAAGCCTCGAAGATCTGGTGCTACAGCATGGTATCCAAGTGAGCTCAAAGCATGAATTTGGTGGCACCAGGAGTACCAAAGCTCAGGGAAGCCATGGAGGAATAGTACCACCAGGCCTCGTCCTTTTTCTGCTATGTGCATTTTGATGCCATTGACAATCACAAATTCACAATCCTATGATCTATCCCCTCCTCCATGCTTGTCTCTCTGTGTAAAAACTCTTCTTTTCTCTTTGCTCTTTCTCATGAGCTTAAGAGCATTCTCATTAAGGCTCCTATATGCTAAAAATCTTATTTTTTAACAGCTGAACCCCAAAACGTACCCTCCATCAAAACTGTTATGTTGTATAAAATTTACAATCTTGCTATAGTGCACTCCCATTTTTGAGAGCGCACTGTAGCTGTATTGTAAAATAAAAAATTGTTCTTTATTCACCAATGGCTTTCTCATTTCTCATTTTCTTTCCTCTCTCACTTCTCATCTCTGTTCTCTCTTCTCTCTCTGTGGTTCATGGTTTGTTGTGCTCGTCGCCGATCTCTACTTGTTGTCGATCTCTCTACTATCAGTCACTCAATCTCTCTACTCCGTCTGCAACGTCGCTAGCATGTCGCCGATCTCTCTACTCTTTGGCCGCTGCCTCCGATTTGCTCTCCCACTCACCCTCACTGGTTCAGATCTATGATTATCTCTCTCTCACACCTTGGGTTCCGATTTATAGGTTGTGGGTTTGTACAGGGGTTCCGATTTTGGCATATTTTGGTAGGTTTGTGATTTGGTTTTGGGTGGTGGGTTTGTGATTTGGTTTTGGATGGGTATGATTTGTGGTGGGTCGGTGGTGGTGGGTTTGTTGGTGGCGGCGATGGTGGAGGTTTCTTTTTTTTTTTTTTTTTGGCTATGGTTGGTGGTGTTGAGTGGATGTGGTGGTTGTTGGTGGACGTGGATGTGGAGGTTTCTTTCTACTTTGATTTTTTTTTTCTTTTTTTGTTAGTGGTGGTTGTGGTATGGGTGGTGGGTTTTTGGTGGGTGGTTGGTAGTGTGGTGCCGGCGGTGCTGTGAGAAAGAGAGAGACAATGGAGTGAAAAGAAAATAAAAAATTATTGAAAAATAATAAAGAAACATTATTTGAATGAAATTGTAAAAATAAAAATAGAAGTTTTAATATAAGTTATATTGTAAAATGATGTGTTATATCTTACACAAATAGGTTTTAAAAGGATAAATACTAAATTTTTTACAAGTCTCGGCAAGAATGCTCTAACTGCTTAAGCTTCTTGGGGTGGTGGAAGTAGCTAGCTAGTAGCTAGTGGATTTAAAGAGAGGTGTTATGATAAGTATAGGAGTTAATGCAGAGCAGTCTCAAAAAACTGTTGAGCCTCGTCTCTACATTAAATGGAGCACTTTAACAAGGCTATGTCCATATGATTACTCATACATGATAGGGAAAGGTAAGCTAGCCTCGCTTTTCAAGGCAAAGGACTTTCGGGGAAGAACACAGTAACTATAACATAAATGCTGGAGCACATGTGAGATTGGCCTAACAAGGAACTTCTCCAAGAAAGTATGTCCATATCAGGATTACATGTAATCATACATGATAGCATTTTTTAAACTTTAAACTCACGTACATTCATTCACCAAAACAAACTTTGAAAATGATTGCGTAAGGAAAGAATTGGAATTTATCAAAGGAAAAAATGACTTTCTTTCCAAAGGCAGAGGTAGGGCAATAGTCATCTTTAACTTTGTTTTAAAAATCAAAGCTACTAGACTAATACCAAAATATATATATTTATTATGCATATTGTATCACAATCATTCCTAATGTCTAAAGCAAATTATTTTGTTATAAATTTTGGACAACGGGTACTAAGGGGCTGGGCTAACGGGCTAGGCTGGCGCCCATGGGTAAAGCCATAAATTGGGCTATGCCCACAATATTGCCCATTATGCTACTGGGCCAGTCCATGGGCCATGGGCTATTTGATGACCCTTAGTGTGACTTTTCCCATTTCAGTTTTAAACTATGGTGATATTCATAAAATTAGAAATTTCAACCATGGGATTTGTTCCTCTTAATAACTCTACTATTGACACAAATTTCACACTCTTTAATTTTTATTTTTGCAATTTGTAGTTCCTCTTGTTAACTCTGCTATTGACACAAAATTTCACTCTCTTTAATTTTTATTTTTGCAATTTGTTTTTGGCAAGTTGTAATTGGTTGACAGTTATTTTTACATAAGCCTACCATTAAAGGCATATTTAGTATACTGAATGTAAATTATGACAAGAATTGTAATATTTATTATTGAGAATAAAATGTGTTGTAATAGAATAACTAAATCTGTTCATAATTTTGGCTATGAGTTGTAACATTAGAATATAATTTAAAATTTATTTTATGAAATATTTTACTCAAACAATTATATTTCCTTAAAAATAATATTTTTTTAAAAAAAATTGAGAGAGAAATGAGTATTTTTTTTTTATGATTTTTTATTTTTATAATTGTTACTTGTATATGAGAAGTTTGTTTATTTGAATATATATTAATTTTAGAAATTATTGCACTTGCAAAAGAATAGCCACTACAAATTATTTAAAGAACAATAACTATTCTTCATTTTGAAAAATAGTTATTCAAAAGGAATGACTATTTCATGTAGTGTAAAAATAACTAACTAAAGAATAGCTAAATCATATGAATAGCTATTACATTACAATGTCTGTTACAGTCTACTAAATATTTACCACCATTCACAATTTATCACTTTAGCAAATTATGGGAAAAAAAAAAAAATTTGTTATTAAACCTATTCTTAATTTATATGTGCAATTCTGGTTATCTTATCCCTATTTCTAAGGGGTAGAACCCATCAATTTTCCCCCCACCTGTATTTCTATTTAGGAAGGAAAGTAAAATCAAGCCCCTTCATTCTTAATAATGGTCATGACCATGGAACCAATAATTTATAGGTTAATATTGAATCCAAACAAGTATCGCATCTTCTATTAGATGATTAAATGAAATAGAGAAGAACATTCTTATACAACAAGACTTAATCCCGATGAAATAATAATTACTTATGTCAACTAAAAATAAAGGGAAGATGGAAAAGTTTTGCTAGAAACTTGGGAGTGGATGATTCCAAGTACAAACTCCTCATAATAACCACTGTAAGGTCAAAGGAACCGGTTGAACAGCGTGGTTGTGTGGTCATATTTAATTCAATCCTGCACTAAAATATTTCATTTACCTTTTATAGATCAACTTTCAAAATAGGTAGTTGAACTTAGAACCGATCACATCCCAACTCTTCTCTATATAACCATAGTCCAATAGCTAAAAGTTTCTCAAAAACACAAAAAAGAAGAAGCCCAATAGCTAGATTGACCACACCTATTCAAAAACATAAAATTTATCTGAAAAGAAAACATTATAGTGAAAACATGAATCCCATTTCAAGCCTCGTCTTTGTGCTTCTTTTGACTGTCTTTCCAACCCAAATTCTTTGCCAGACCACCTTGATTGAACAAGCTTGTGGTTATACCATTTACAAGGTTCTGTGCCTAGAAACTCTTGTACCGGACTCTGTGGCCCATTCAGCTAGATATCTCAAGACTTTAGCCGTAGTTTCATTAAATCATACAAGGAATTTCGCTGACGAGGTAGATTACAAAATCGACGGACTGAGAGATTCAGCAAAGGAAGGGCCCATGAAGCAAGCCCTAATCAATTGCTCTAAAAGATATTATACTGTAGTTGAGAAACTTCAGGCCGCGGTAACTTCCACCGCACAGGGCAACGTTGTTGCTGCTAAATCCCGGCTGACAGAGGCCACGGTCAATAGACAACAATGTGACCAATATTTCAAGGGTAGACACTACGAGTCTCCAATATCTGACTTGACTACCAAACTTAGCCAGATGCAAAACAATGCGGAAGCCATTGTCGCTCACATCTAAGCCTTGATTCCGCGTTGACATGACTAAAATTTCCAACAATCAAGTTGGTGCTCATCTATATCCGTGTTGCCCAATTTTTTGTTACAAAAAAAGTTAAATAAAAGTCCCATATTCTATAAAGTATCAATAACATCTACTAGTTTGTACTAGCTAATGGTTTATAATTAATGCAATTCAATACATCTTATTATTATCTTATTTCATGTTTTTTTTTTTTTCATAGGCTCATAGCACAATCAATGCATGCTTCATAATTAAGGCCCTAACACAACCAATATTAGCTGCAATAGAATGCCTGTTATTTCTTAGGTCTAATGCAACGTACCTCTAGCTTAGACATTATAGAATTGAAAAAACACAAAAAGGAGAATTTAATACAATCTCAATTAAAAAAAAAAAAAAAAAAAAAAAAAAAAAAAAAAAAAAAAAGCCCGAAAGGTTGTTGCACTTGTGACTGGATTCACATCCAGTGCAATACCTCAAAACCCAACCATCCATTTAATCTAATGTCTCCTTATTTTGACACCTCACCAAATAACAAAAGCCCAATGTTCTGGTAAAAGTCTTGAGTAACCAAACAGAAAATCAATTTTTTTTCTCTTTCTCTCTCTCCCCTGCGCGGCTACCGTCTCTGCCTCTCCTTCAACCCATTCTCTGCCTTTCCTTCAATCCATTGTCGCTGCAGCCCCAGCTCATACCCAAACACTGAAACTTAGCATTTGAAACCAAACCCTCAAACACTCACACTCCCTCTTTCTCGTGTGTGAAGCTGTCCCAAGTCCCAACTCTCATGGAGTGAAGGTCTCTCTGAAGCCAAACGCCTTTGTGATAGTCACCGCGGGTCCATCCCCAACATAGAAGAAGATTGAGCAAGACAAGAACAGAACACAGAAAGACAGAAGTCAGAAGAACAACCTCAAACTCCTCTGCTTCTTTCCACCATGCACGCTTCAATCTCGATCTAGGACTCGCCCTTTCCACTCGATGAGTTCATCAACTTAAATACCAGGTTTTGTTTTCTTCTTCTTCTTTGAATGGCATGCTCTTTATTCTTTTCCTTAATGAGCTGACTTTCTAATCTTGCCCAATATATGTATTAGTTATTTCTTATACCCAAAAGAAAATCACCATTTTTTTTTTTGGGCTAAATCTCCCAATCCTTTGGAATATTTTGGCAAAACATAATTTGAGTTGAAAAAAGTTACTTTTTGATACCAAGGTTTATTGTAACTATCTACCATAAACTATAGGATTGTTTGTAATGTCCATCCTAAACTATAAATTTTTGTGATCAATATATATTCAATACCCAGATTGGAGATCAGTTTACCAGTCAAAATTAGTGTTGAATTTACCAAATTAGTGGGCTGGTTTATGTGGTGGTGTGCTCTAATGTATCAAAATTAATTTGTAATGTTAACTCCATCATTGTCTCAAGTATCAAATGATGCAGTTGTTTGTCAGGTAAAACGTAAACGTTGCTTTAAGTGACTATCTTCCCTCAGTTGAGCTCTGCCAATCTTCCCTACTTTTTTTTTTCCCCATGAACTTGTTAGATTTGAAGTTTGTTTTTCTGATTGGTTTGTATTATGAAGTTTCTGTTGAAGTGGCTTTATGTGTTTAAGTGGGTCTTGGCTGTCAGTCAGGTAGTAGATGGGTTGGGATATTGTTATGGTTTGGCTGTGTGTTGTCTTGATGACTAGTGATTTGGGTTGGCTCTTTGATGGTTGATAGTGATGGATGATTTGGGTGTGGCTGGCTATTGATTGTCTCTTGGCTATGCATACTTGGCAATGGGTGATTTGGGTTTTGGCTTGGCCTGTGGTGAGTGACTTACCTTTTGTGTGAGTGGCTTGGCCTGTGGTAGGTAACTCCATCATTCTTGACTGACCTTTTGTGAGTGGCTTGGCCTGTGGTGAGTAACTCCATCGTTCTTGACTGACCTTTTTGTGTGAGTTCCACCTATAACAATTTGGTGAGTGACTTATATTTTTGGTTGAGGCAAGTTTGGTTTTGGTCCCTCAAATTTAAAATATTTAGTTTAAATTCTTACTCACCAAATGAATATTGGTCAAGTAAAAAATAAACCCATATGTTTATATCCTCTCTACTTACAAAATGAATAAACTTATTTGTTTATATATATACACAGGGAAATGAAGTTAGGTTCAATTATGGACTAACTTATGTGTTGAAAATACAAATGCTTGCGTGGAAACACAACACTTTTTTGGTATGTAAAAAACTAATAAATGGTAAGTTCAATTATAGTGAAATTTTCTTATGTTTGTTTAAGTTTAAAATGTAACTTGATTTTTTTGACATATTTTCAGGCTAATATTGATTTTGCAATATCATGGATAACATTTTTTGGATAGTTTGTTCGATAGTATATTGCGCAGTGGACATGGTAGCATATTGCGCAGCGGATAGCATTTTTGGACAACTTTGCCTTGGATAGTTTCTTGGACAGCAAATCTGACTTATTTAGACAACTAATTGCACATGTAGCAAATTTTTTGGATAATTTTTGTAACTAAAGAAGTTAGTCAAACATGTTAAATATGTTAGATTGTACAAGTGCATATTTGAGTAACTTCTAGTTAAACATTAATTATATATGCAAGTGATTAATATTTTTAAATGCAATGTCTCTTCATACCCTAAATTTGTTAGTACATGCTAGAATGAATGAGAGATTTCCAATTTCATATTAGATTTGGTGCTATTGAGTGTCTAATTCTTTCGTATGTAAAAGGGAAAAAAAAAAATGAAAGAGATAAAGACAAAGGGGAAAAGTACAGGAAGAGAATGAGGAATTGTGGAGCTTGGCGCACGTTCAGGTGGTCTAAATACTTCTTGGAATTGTGGAATTTTGGAGAATGGTTTACCATCCCAACTCCTTTTTAGCTAAATACTTCCCTGAAAATCCTCTCCATGACTGCAAACCCTACCCTCACCAATCTTGGACTTGGAAGAATATCATTTACAACAATCCATTAATACATCAAGGTTGGTGGATGATAGGAACAGGTTTGAACATTACCTTACCACCCAGCTTGGTTCCCTAGCACTTCTAAATATCAGGGAGTTGTTGGCTCAAATTTGAAAACTGTGGCTGACTTTGTTGAATCGTTCACTAATAACTGGAATCCCATCATTGTTAGAAATCTATACCACCCTCCTTGTTTTTTTAAGGAGGACAAGATGTTTCGGAGACATTCAAGTACTGGTATGTACCAAATTAAGGTCTGTAAGGAACAAATGGAAAGTAAAATACATGTTTATATCACCTTTGTGTGGAAAATATTACACGATTGTTTGTCTGTTAATCTCAACTTGACAGAGCAAAAAACTGCCATCTAAGTGTTTTTCCCATACAATAAAAATATGAAAAATAAAAGTAAAATTCATGAACAAAGTAACTTGTTCAACTCAGCAGCTCTGGTCACACTCGGTAAGTAACTTGTTCAGCTCAGCAGCTCTGGTCACACTCTTGACAAAAATGACAACCTGATTGAAGTCCAATGCATCAAGAAAGTCATTCAATTTGCGATTTTTCCCTGCCTCCTTCAATAAAATGTAGTGCTGCACGGAGAGATAATGAAAATGTGCATTAGTTGAATGAGCAAGAGACAGTCAACTGATGAAACAAAAATATTGCAAAAATTAAAAAAAAAAAAAAGCATCGAATATACCTGTACAAGACCGTGAAGAGTCAACTTGGTCTCATCATCAACATAAATTTCCATTGGCTGAAAAAAACGAGTGTCAATATAAAGTGCATCAAAATACCATCTTCTACAGCATCCAAAACTCAACAAGAATAGATAAACAAATGACTGGCAATCCAAAAAGTCAATCCTTCTGAACTACGATGTATTGATTGAACTTACTCATCTCTCAAATAGTAGAAACATCCAGCTACTACCCAAGAAATAAGAAGTGGAACCAATATCCTCACTAAGGCCCCACAAACACAGTCAATCAACCACACAACCAAAAGGATCAAGAGAAGTGGTTACGCCCAAGGAAAAGTTCAGACTAGAAGTAGGAAAAACTAAAAATATTGCAAGTACTACAACTACAAATTCATTCCCTTGCCAATGACAAGGCAAATTGAAACCTAAGCCACAAAACCGCACAATTGACACAACCAACAAGGCAATAACATGACATTTATAAATACAAAGAATATCATAACTTTATGATGCCTTATCATACCTCTTTCATAATTTTTTTGCAAACAGGGCGGATCTCTTTACTGAGAGTTGCTGAAAACATCATAACTTGCTTGTCATGAGGAGTCATCTTGAAGATCTCCTGCACATCTCTCCTCATGTCTGGAAAACAAACAAGAATATTGACAATAGAAGGCTTAAAATAAGAAAATTATTGTCGCAAACAATGCAATACAGTGTAAAGAGAACAAGAGAATTGCAAAGTATCAGATTTCAGATCTAATTCACATAAACAAGTGGATAAAAGGCAGAAGAATAAGAAGACCATACCCAGTGATTCTAGCATCTTATCACACTCATCAACAATAAAATGCCTCACATTCTTCAATCCAAGATCTTTATCCCTTGCCAGAGCCAATATTCTTCCAGGTGTTCCAACAACAACAACAACAACAACCACAATAACAACAATAACAGAATTAAGACTTGATTTCAATTCCTAAGCTAAAGACCCAAAAAAGAGAAAACAAAATTAAATTCAGCCCCACTGAGAAAAAGAGTTTTGTCCTATGAATATTTTCAATATCCATGGCAGTTTTCATCAAGCATAATAAAGCTATGTAAAATCTATACTAAATTCCTCCAGAGTCCTTAAGTTGAGCAGCCACAATCACTATTTTTGGAAGATGTACAGTTCTAATATACTGTTTTTGTATCACATTGGTAGATTTTTAATGCCAGAGAAAGCATTTTTAATTCCACAATCACTAACTTTGTATTAAGCATTTTTAAACAATTGACAAAAATGCAAGCAATATAAGACTTGATTTCAATTCCTAAGCTAAAAACCAAAAAAACAGAAAACAGAATCAAAAAATAGAGATAAAAGAAAACAGAGTTTATTAAAAATAATAGATATAAAAGAAAACCCTACCGAGTGGTGTTCTCCCTCTGAAACAAGCCCAAATCGGCAAGAATAATTTTCATTACAACCACCACCTCCGATGGTGGCTTCTTCTCTCCTTCGACCAAACTCTCTTTCTTTCTCTCTCAATCTCATATCCCTCCATAAATCAAACCTGAAAAAGCATCAAACCCTAACCCTTACTTTCTCTGATATGGGTCTGAAAAGCATTAATTTCTCACTTAGACACCTAATTTTCTCCAAACCCCAACCCTTACTCTCTCTCTGATCTGGGTCAAAAAGGGTGCGAGTGTTTGGGGGTCAGGATCTCAGATGGCGCCATTTTTTCTTTGTTTTTGGTAATCCATCTGAGTTAGGTAAGTGGGAAACGGTGTCGACGGGGTTTAGGGAGAGGCAGAGAGCAAGCGTGGATGTTGAGAGAGTGGTGGAGGCGTAGTCGGGGTTGAGAGAGTGGAGCGTTAGGGAGAGTAACGGAGAGAGCTAGGTTGAACTGAGAGAGAGGAGAGAGTTTTAGTGAAATTCAAAAATGGGAAGCTGAAATGAAATCTTGAGTGAGCACACGGATTGCCAGCGTGTACTGGTGAGGTGTGAAAAGAAGACTCATTGGATTAAATGGATGGCTTGGATTTGAGGTATTGCACACTAGGTATTGAATTGATTCTTGTAGTACACATTATGATACTTGAATGAATCACATCCAACATTGACTTCAACAGGTCAGACTTTACCACACACACCCAGTAGAAATGATTCCTTTCACATCCATAACATCTTCTTTATTGGGCATTGCAGCATTGACAACTTCAATCTTGAGAGTGACATTTGATTTTTTTTTTTTTTTTTGGGGGTGCGCGTGGATGTGCATAGTGTTGAAACACAAATTGAGATTGAATGAATTAAAAAAAAAAAAAAATTTAAAGTATTAAAGTTAAAGTTCAAAAATAAGATTGTAAAAATCAATGTGAGATGAATTAGTAGTATTGCACCCGGTGCAATACTAATTGGATCCAAATCCTTAAAACACAACTCCCTCTTGAGCTATTGATCTTTCTCTCCATTTTTGCCTCTTTTTAAAATTCATTCCAAAAAATATTGCAAAGTGAGAACGGTGTAGTGTGATATATGATGAAGAACTTGAAGTATTTTAGAAGATTAATGAGACTAATGGCATTCTAATTCATTTAGGTTATATAATCTTGTCCCAAATAAGTGTGTCACATACAAAATTAGTGCAATGCACCTTGTGAGAGCAGAATTTCCACAAATTTCTGATTCCATTGGGGGTTTGGCTTAGCTCAAGTATTTTTTTTTTAATTGGAAATGTTCTTTTATTTTAAATATACAATAACAAATGATAGTGGATTCAAATCTTCACATTTTATTTCGTTAATGGGTGATATGACAATTTTTTATTAAAACAAATGGAGATTTTTTTTTTTTTTTAAAAGTACTGGAGATAAGCCAAATCTATTTTATGGAGTCTAAAATATTAATACAGCTTAATTGGTGTTTAATACATTTAGACGCCCATCATATTTTCTTAGGCTTTTGCACTTAAATCCAACAATAATTGGGACGTGACAAGCAAGAAATCTCTAATATACTGTTTTTAATGCGAGAGAAAGCATTTTTAATTCCACAGTCACTAATTTTTTATTAAGCATTTTTAAACAATTGACAAAAATGCAAGCAATATAAGACATGATTTCAATTCCTAAGCTAAAAACCAAAAAAACAGAAAACAGAATCAAAAAATAGAGATAAAAGAAAACAGAGTTTATTAAAAATAATAGATATAAAAGAAAACCCTATCGAGTGTCTGAAACAAGCCCAAATCGGCAAGGATAATTTTCATTACAACCACCACCTCCGATGGTGGCTTCTTCTCTCCTTCGACCAAACTCTCTTTCTTTCTCTCTCAATCTCATATCCCTCCATAAATCAAACCTGAAAAAGCATCAAACCCTAACCCGATTCTCTCTAAACCCTAACTCTTACTTTCTCTGATCTGGGTCTGAAAAGGCATTAATTTCTCACTTAAACACCTGATTTTCTCCAAACCCCAACCCTTACTCTCTCTCTGATCTGGGTCAAAAAGGGTGCGAGTGTTTGGGGGTCAGGATCTCAGATGGCGCCATTTTTTCTTTGTTTTTGGTCATCCATCTGAGTTGGATATTCGGGAAACGGTGTCGACGGGGTTTAGGGAGAGGCAGAGAGCAAGCGTGGATGTTGAGAGAGTGGTGGAGGCTCAGTCGGGGTTGAGAGAGTGGAGCGTTAGGGAGAGTAACGGAGAGAGCTGGGTTGAAGTGAGAGAGAGGAGAGAGTTTTAGTGAAATTCAAAAATGGGAAGCTGAAATGAAATCTTGAGTGAGCACACGGATTGCTAGCGTGTACTGGTGAGGTGTAAAAATAAGACTCATTGGATTAAATGGATGGCTGGGATTTGAGGTATTGCACGCTAGGTATTGAATTGTTTCTTGTTGTTCACATTATGTTACTTGAATCAATCATATCCAACATTGACTTCAACAGGTCAGACTTTACCACACACACCCAGTAGAAATGATTCCTTTCACATCCATAACATCTTCTTTATTGGGCATTGCAGCATTGACAACTTCAATCTTGAGAGTGACATTTGATTTTTTTTTTTTTTTTTTTTTTTTTTTTTGGGGTTCACGTGGATGTGCATAGTGTTGAAACACAAATTGAGATTGAATGAATTTAAAAAAAAAAAATTAAAATATTTAAGTTAAAGTTTAAAAATAAGATTGTAAAAATCAATGTGAGATGAATTAGTAGTATTGCACCCGATGCAATACTAACTGGATCCAAATCCTTAAAACACAACTCCTTCTTGAGCTATTGATCTTTCTCTCCATTTTTGCCTCTTTTTAAAATTCATTCTGAAAAATATTGCAAAGTGAGAACGGTACGATGAAGAACTTGAAGTATTTTAGAAGATTAATGAGACTAATGGCATTCTAATTCATTTAGGCTAAATAATCTTGTCCCAAATAAGTGTGTCACATACAAAATTAGTGCAATGCACCTTGTGAGCACAGAATTTCCACAAATTTCTGATTCCATTGGGGGTTTGACTTAGCTCAAGTATTTTTTAATTGAAAATGTTCTTTTATTTTAAATATACAATAACAAATGATAGTAAATTTAAATCTTCACATTTTATTTCGTTAATGGGTGATATGACAATTTTTTATTAAAACAAAAGGAGATTTTTTTTTTTTTTTAAAGTATTGGAGATAAGCCAAATCTATTTTATGGAGTCCAAAATATTAATACAGCTTAATTGGTGTTTAATACATTTAGACGCCCATCATATTTTCTTAGGCTTTTGCACTTAAATCCAACAATAATTGGGAGGTGACAAGCAAGAAATCTCTATTTTGCCATTCTTTGATTCTTGCATATAGCCTTTTGGTTATGTTATTTTATTTTTTAATTTATGAAAGTCTTTTTGGCTTCTTTCAAAAGCTCCTATCTACTTCCATTAAACTTCCACTTCTACAAAAATAACTATGTAATTCTTTTTATTAGTAATTTACACACACACAATCAGTGAGTCTTAAAACTACAATTTATATTCAAATTTTAACCAGCCATGAATAACAGGGATTTGGGGAATCCTAGTACCAATATTTGCTTCTCAATAATAATGAAATAACTGTAAAGAAATAGATATTCAAGAAGAAATTCATACTTAATAAAGCAGCCTTGTAGATCATATGACAATGTCTATTCAACCACCAAGCTTAGTGCCACAAGAGTGACAGATTGAATTCCTAATGAACCCATAGAAACAGTGCACAATTTACAGTATTTACTAACATAATTTATTTGAACTTCTTAGTGAAGTCATAGATGTGAGAACCGATTTCCTTTGCTCTTTCTTGGTTGATGAAGTGACCCACCCCTTCCATTACAACAGCTTCCTCCAAAAATGGCACATCTTTCTTGAAATCACCATTGTGTATGTATTCCTTTGTCCCTAGGGTGGTGTACACCATGTCCAAATCCCCCACTATGAACTTCACAGGTACCTTCACTTGCACTCCGGTCCATTTTTCTGTGACCTCCCAGTTTCTGCAATAATCAGAAACTAATTCTCAAACGTTTGTTTTATGAATACCAAAGTACTGGGACATTTAATGTTAAGGAAGGCCAAGATTTAAGTTTCATGCCTTTATTTTATGCGAACCCAAGATTTTGGTTCTTTTGTTGATTAAAAACATGCCAGGTGGGCGTCTTGGAAGAGGATCATCTCCATCTGAAATGAATCAATCTCATGTTTCATATTAAATATTACAAATCTAAGATATAGTCATTTTAAAAAACATGACTCTATACACAGTTAGATTTAAGAATTAAAACCTTAAACGTGAAATGGGCACCTAGAATTTGTTACATATCAAGTCTTAGGCATAAGAAATGTTTTGAAATTTAGATGTTGAAACATTTTCATTGAAGTTTGTAACATACTGGTCAATTGCTCGATAGTAGTTCAATCCTCTAGTGAAGCCTTTCTGGTCAAATTTTGTGACATAATAAGTAAGCTCTTTTTCTGAAAGCCAAGAGGGCAAGGAAATTGAAGCATTGGTACGGATTCCAAATGCATTTCCTTTAGGGAAGCAGGGTGGACCTGGTTTTCGAATTGATAAAATGGTCTTGAGTACATTTGTTGTACCTATTTCAGCAATCACAACTTCAATTTCTCCTGGTGCCTGCAACACATATGGAAATATCAAAGTAAAATTGGGTGGCGATATAAGTTATTAGTTACCAAGTTTTGGTTTTAAATTTTCAGAGTTTAAGATTAGCCTTTTATAACTTGGAATGTAACGTGTACTAAAGTCTAAGCCTAAAAATCTTGAGCAAGAATCATAACAAAGCAAATAATGTGACTTAGAGAGCCTTTGCTCAAATCAAACAAGCATGCTTACCTAACTGTTTCAGCTGTTTCATAGAAACTAGGCACCAAAGAGGTAAATGGGATTAAACAAATAAGATTTTATACTAACATGATCATTTAAGCATACAAGAAGCCAAATCTGGTTATGTTAGCTAAACAAGAACCTGAAATCTGCATATATAGTAGTCATCTCCAATGAAACCTCGCATTCTATCCATTGGCTTCATCTGTGGATTCCTTGGCGTGAATCAAACACTAAGGCACACAAATGCCTTCACTCTTTTAGGCTTAAATAGGCACAAGTACCAACCTATGATGGCTCCCCAATCATGTGCCACAAGAAACAATTGCTCCACACCCAGAGATTCTATGAGAGCAACAAGGTCATTGACAATGTGATCGCATGTGTAGCTGGTGATGGAAGTTGGTGCTTCAGTGTCACCGAAGCCCCGAAGATCTGGTGCTACAACATGGTATCCAAGTAAGCTCAAAGCATGAATTTGGTGGCCCCAGGAGTACCAAAGATCAGGGAAGCCATGAAGGAATAGTACTACCGGGCCTTGTCCTTTTCTGCTATGTGCATTTTGATGCCATTAACACTCACAATCCTATGATCTATCCCCTCTTCCATGCTTGTCTCACTGTGTAAAAACTCTTTTTTTCTCTTTGCTCTTTCTCATGAGCTTAAGGGCATTCTCATTAAGGCTCCTATATGCTAAAAATCTTATTTTTTAACAGCTTAACCCCAAAACATACCCTCCATCAAAACTGTTATGTTGTATAAAATTTATAATCTTGCTACAGTGCACTCCCATTTTTGAGAGTGCACTGTAGCTGTATTGTAAAATAAAAAATTGTTTTTTATTCACCAACGGCTCTCTCATTTCTCATTTTCTTTCCTTTCTCACTTCTCATCTCTGTTCTCTCTTCTCTCTCTACTATTAGTCACTCAATCTCTCTACTATGTCTGCAACGTCGGTAGCTCATCGCCGATCTCTCTACTCTTTGGCCGCTGCCTCCGATTTGCTCTCCCACTCACCCTCACTGGTTCAGATCTATGATTATCTCTCTCTCACACCTTGGGTTCCGATTTGTAGGTTGTGAGTTTGTACAGGGGTTCCGATTTTGGCATATTTTGGTAGGTTTGTAATTTGGTTTTGGGTGGTGGGTTTGTGATTTGGTTTTGGATGGGTATAATTTGTGGTGGGTCAGTGGTGGTGGGCTTGCTGGTGGCGGTGATGGTGAAGGTTTTTTTTTTTTTTTTTTTTTGTGCTGGTGGTTTTGAGTGGATGTGGTGGTTGTGGGTGGACGTGGATGTGGAGGTTTCTTTCTACTCTGTTTTTTTCTTTTCTTTTTTTGTTAGTGGTGGTTGTGGTGTGGGTGGTGGGTTTTTGGTGGGTGGTTGGTAATGTGGTGCCGACGGTGCTATGAGAAAGAAAGACACAAAGGAGAGAGAAGAAAATAAAAAATTATTTAAAAATAATAAAGAAACATTATTTGAATGAAATGGTAAAAAAAAAAAAAAAATAGAAGTTTTAATATAGGTTGTATTGTAAAATGATGTGTTATATCTTATAAAAATAGGTTTTAAAAGGATAAATACTAAATTTTTTACAACTCCCGATAAGAATGCTCTAACTGCTTAAGCTTCTTGGGGTGGAAGTAGCTAGCTAGTAGCTAGTGGATTTAAAGAGAGGTGTTATGACAAGTACAAGAGTTAATGCAGAGAACAAATAAGTTGAGTCTCCAATTAAATAACTTTGCTATTGCTTTTGGGAAGGGCAAGCTTTGCTCTTCAAGGCAAAGGACTGTCGGGGAATAACACAATAACATAACATAAATGCTGGAGCACATGTGAGAAAGTATGTCCAAGAAAGTATGTCCATATCAGGATTACATGTAATCATACATGATAGCATTTTTTAAACTTTAAACTCACGTACATTCATTCACAAAAAAAAAAAACTTTGAAGCCATAATTAAGTCTATGCCAATTCTGTGAAGACATTATTAAAACCTTCTATAGCTTATAGCTAATGGGATGGGCCAGAATACAATGAGGACTCAATGTGTGACTTTTCCCATTTCAGTTTTAAACTATGGTGATATTCATAAAATTAGAAATTTCAACCATGGGATTTGTTCCTCTTAATAACTCTGCTATTGACACAAATTTCACACTCTTTAATTTTTATTTTTGCAATTTGTTGTTCCTCTAGTCAACTCTACTATTGATACAAAATTTTACTCTCTTTAATTTTTACTTTTGCAATTTGTTTTTGGCAAGTTGTAATTGGTTGACAATTATTTTTGCATAAGCCTACCATTAAAGGCATATTTAGTATACTAATATACTAAATATGCCGTATACTGAATATGACTTTAGTAGCTATTATATTATAATGTCTGTTACAATTTACTAAATATTTACCACCATTCACAATTTATCACTTTAACAAATTATGAAAATAAAAAAAAGTTGTTATTAAGCCTATTCTTAATTTATATGTGCAATTCTGGTTATCTTATCCCTATTTCTAAGGGGTAGAACCCATCAATTTTTCCCCCACCTATATTTCTATTTAGGAAGGAAAGTAAAATCAAGCCCCTTCATTATTAATAATGGTCATGACCATGGAACCAATAATTTATAGGTTAATATTGAATCCAAACAAGTACCGAATCTTCTATTAGATGATTAAATGAAATAGAGAAGAACATTCTTATACAACAAGACTTAATCCCGATCAAATAATAATTACTTATGGCAACTAAAAATAAAGGAAAGATGGAAAAGTTTTGCTAGAAACTTGGGAGTGGATGACTCCAAGTATAAACTCCTCGTAATAACCACTATAAGGTCAAAGGGACTGGTTGAACAGTGTGGTTGTGTGGTCATATGTAATTCAATCCTGCATTAAAATATTTCATTTACTTTTTATAGATCAACTTTCAAAATAGGTAGTTGAACTTAGAACCAATCACATTCCAAGTCTTCTCTATATAACCATAGTCCAATACCTACAAGTTTCTCAAAAACACAAAAAAGAAGAAGCCCAATAGCTAGATTCACCACACCTATTCAAAAACATGACATTTATCTGAAAAGAAAACGTTATGGTGTAAACATGAATCCCATTTCAAGCGTCGTCTTTGTGCTTCTTTTGACTGTCTTTCCAACCCAAATTCTCTGCCAGACCGCCTTGATTGAAGAAGCTTGTGGTTACACCATTTACAAGGTTCTGTGCCTAGAAACTCTTGTACCGGACTCTGAGGCCCATTCAGCTAAAGATCTCAAGACTTTAGCCAAAGTTTCATTAAAACATACAGAGAATCAAGCTACCGATATAGATAACAAAATCATCCAACTAATAAATTCAGCAACGGGGGATGTGAAGCCAGTCCTAAGCAATTGCTCTGATAAATATTTAACTGTAGTTGAGAAAATTAAGGCCGCGGAAACTTCCTTTGCATATGGCGGCGTTGGTGGTGCTAAAACCTGGCTGAAAGATGCCACGAGCAATAGAAACATGTGTGATGAAGGTTTCAAGGGTAAACCCTTCAAGTCTCCAATATCTGACTTGACTACCAAACTTGGCCAGATGCAAAACAATGCGGAATCCATTATCGCTCACATCTAAGCCTTGATTCCACGTTGACATGAATAAAATTTCCAACAATCAAGTTGGTGCTCATCTATATCCGTGTTGCCCAATTTTTTGTTACCAAAAAAATTAAATAGAAGTCCCATATTCTATAAAGTATCAATAACATCTACTAGTTTGTACTAGCTAATGGTTTATAATTAATACAATTCAATACATCTTATTATTATCTTATTTCATTTTTTTTCTTTTTCATAGGCTCATAGCACAAGCAACGCATGCTTCATAATTAATGCCCTAACACAACCAATATTAGTTGCAACAGAATGCCTGTTATTTCTTAGGTCTAATGCACCGTACCTCTAGCTTAGACATTATAGATTTGAAAAAACACAAAAAGGAGAATTTAATGCAGTCTCAATTGAAAAAAAAAAAAAAAAAAACAGCCCGAAAGGTTGTTGCACTTGTGACTAGCCACTAGTAACAATTATATGAAGGAA
Organism: Quercus lobata; assembly: GCF_001633185.2. Lineage (NCBI taxonomy): Eukaryota > Viridiplantae > Streptophyta > Magnoliopsida > Fagales > Fagaceae > Quercus > Quercus lobata. The sequence continues at coordinate 19,563,179 of NC_044906.1, read as the reverse complement.
TTGATTCTTGTAGTTAACATTATGATACTTGAATGAATCACATCCAACATTGACTTCAACAGGTCAGACTTTACCACACACACCCAGAAGAAATGATTCCTTTCACATCCATAACATCTTCTTTATTGGGCATTGCAGCGTTGACAATTTCCAATCTTGAGAGTGACATTTGTTTTTTTTTTTTTTTTTGGGTGTGCGTGGATGTGCATAGTGTTGAAACACAAATTGAGATTGAATGAATTTAAAAAAAAAAAAATTTAAAACTAAGATTGTAAAAATTAATGTGAGATGAATTAGTAGTATTGCACCCGGTGCAATACTATCTGATCCAAATCCTTGAAACACAACTCCTTCTTGAGCTATTGATCATTCTCTCCATTTTTGCCTCTTCTTAAAATTCATTCGGAAAAATATTGCAATGTGAGAATGGTGTAGTGTGATTTATGATGAAGAACTTGAAGTATTTTAGAAGATTAATGAGGCGGATGGTATTTTAATCCATTTAGGTTATATAATCTTGTCCCAAATAAGTGTGTCACATACAAAATTAGTATAATGCACCTTGTGAGCGCAGAATTTCCACAAATTTCTGATTCCACTGGGGGTTTGGCTTAGCTCAAAAGTATTTTTTTAATTGAACATGTTCTTTTATTTTAAATATACAAAAAGAAATGATAGTGGGTTTAAATCTTCACATTTTATTTCGTTAATGGGAGATATGACAATTTTTTATTAAAACAAAAGGAGATTTTTTTAAAAAAAAAAGTATTGGAGATAAGCCAAATCTATTTTATGGAGTCTAAAATATTAATCTAGCTTAATTGGTGTTTAATACATTTAGACGCCCATCATATTTTCTTAGGCTTTTGCACTTAAATCCAACAATAATTGGGAGGTGACAAGCAAGAAATCTCTATTTTGCCATTCTTTGATTCTTGCATATAGCCTTTTGGTTATGTTATTTTATTTTTTAATTGATGAAAGTCTTTTTGGCTTCTTTCAAAAGCTCCTATCTACTTCCATTAAACTTCCACTTCTACAAAAATAACTATGTAATTCTTTTTATTAGTAATTACACACACACACACTCAGTGAGTCTTAAAACTACAATTTAAATTCAAATTTTAACCAGCCATGAATAACTGGGATTTGGGGAATCCTTGTACCAATATTTGCTTCTCAATAATAATGAAATAACTGTAAAGAAATAGATATTCAAGAAGAAATTCATACTTAATAAAGCAGCCTTGTAGATCATATGACAATGTCTATTCAACCACCAAGCTTAGTGCCACAAGAGTGACAGATTGAATTCCTAATGAACCCATAGAAACAGTGCACAATTTACAGTATTTACTAACAGAATTTAATTGAACTTCTTAATGAAGTCATAGATGTGAGAACCGATTTCCTTTGCTCTTTCTTGGTTGATTAAGTGACCCACCCCTTCCATTACAACAGCTTCCTCCAAAAATGGCACATCTTTCTTGAAATCACCATTGTGTATGTATTCCTTTGTCCCCAGGGTGGTGTACACCATGTCCAAATCCCCCACTATGAACTTCACAGGTACCTTCACTTGCACTTCGGTCCATTTTTCTGTGACCTCCCAGTTTCTGAAATAATCAGAAACTAATTCTCAAACGTTTGTTTTATGAATACCAAAGTACTGGGACATTTAATGTTAAGGAAGGCCAAGATTTAAGTTTCATGCTTATATTTTATGTGAACCCAAGATTTTGGTTCTTTTGTTGATTAAAAACGTGCCAGGTGAGCGTCTTGGAAGAGGATCATCTCCATCTCAAATGAATCAATCTCATGTTTCATATTAAATATTACAAATCTAAGATATAGTCATTTTAAAAGACATGACTCTATACACAGTTAGATTTAAGAATTAAAACCCTAAACGTGAAATGGGCACCTAGAATTTGTTACATATCAAGTCTTAGGCATAAGAAATGTTTTGACATTTAGATGTTGAAACATTTTCATTGAAGTTTGTAACATACTGGTCAATTGCTCGATAGTAGTTCAATCCTCCAGTGAAGCCTTTCTGGTCAAATTTTGTGACATAATAAGTAAGCTCTTCTTCTGAAAGCCAAGAGGGCAAGGAAATTGAAGCATTGGAACGGATTCCAAATGCGTTTCCTTTAGGGAAGCAGGGTGGACCTGGTTTTCGAATTGATAAAATGGTCTTGAGTACATTTGCTGTACCTATTTCAGCAATCACAGCTTCAATTTCTCTTGGTGCCTGCAACACATATGGAAATATCAAAGTAAAATTGGGTGGCGATATAAGTTATTAGTTACCAAGTTTTGGTTTTCAATTTCCAGAGTTCGAGATTAGCCTCTTATAACTTGGAATGTAATGTGTACTAAAGTCTAAGCCTAAAAATCTTGAGCAAGAATCATAACAAAGCAAATAATGTGACTTAGAGAGCCTTTGCTCAAATCAAACAAGCATGCTTACCTAACTATTTCAACTGTTTCATAGAAACTAGGCACCAAAGAGGTAAATGGGATTAAACAAATAAGATTTTATACTAAAACATGATCATTTAAGCATACAAGAAGCCAAATCTGGTTATGTTAGCTAAACAAGAACCTGAAATCTGCATATATAGTAGTCATCTCCAAAGAAACCTCGCATTCTATCCATTGGCTTCATCTGTGGATTCCTTGGCGTGAATCGACACTAAGGCACACAAATGCCTTCACTCTTTCAGGCTTAAACAGGCACAAGTACCAACCTATGATGGCTCCCCAATCATGTGCCACAAGAAACAATTGCTCCACACCCAGAGATTCTATGAGAGCAACAAGGTCATTAACAATGTGATCGCATGTGTAGCTAGTGATGGAAGTTGGTGCTTCATTGTCACCAAAGCCTCGGAGATCTGGTGTTACAGCATGGTATCCAAGTAAGCTCAAAGCATGAATTTGGTGGCCCTAGGAGTACCAAAGCTCAGGGAAGCCATGGAGGAATAGTACCACTGGGCCTCGTCCTTTTTCTGCTATGTGCATTTTGATGCCATTAACACTCACAATCCTATGATCTATCCCCTCTTCCATGCTTGTCTCACTGTGTAAAAACTCTTTTTTTCTCTTTGCTCTTTCTCATGAGCTTATGAGCATTCTCATTAAGGCTCCTATATGCTAAAAATCTTATTTTTTAATAGCTTAACCCCAAAACATACCCTCCATCAAAACTGTTATGTTGTATGAAATTTATAATCTTGCTACAGTGCACTCCCATTTTTGATAGCGCACTGTAGCTGTATTGTAAAATAAAAAATTGTTTTTTATTCACCAACGACTCTCTCAGTTCTCATTTTCTTTACTTTCTCACTTCTCATCTCTGTTCTCTGTTCTCTCTTCTCTCTCCGTGGTTCATGGTCTGTTGTGCTCGTTGCCAATCTCTACTCATCACCAATCTCTCTACTATTAGTCACTCGATCTCTCTACTTCGTCTGCAACGTTGGTAGCTCATCGCCGATCTCTCTACTCTTTAGCCACTGCCTCCGATTTTCTCTCCCACTCACCCTCACTGGTTCAGATCTATGATTATCTCTCTCTCACACCCTGGGTTCCGATTTGTAGGTTGTGGGTTTGTACAGGGGTTCCGATTTTGGCATATTTTGGTAGGTTTGTGATTTGGTTTTGGGTGGTGGGTTTGTGATTTGGTTTTGGATGGGTATGATTTGTGGTGGGTCGGTGGTGGTGGGTTTGCTTGTGGTGGCGATGGTGAAGGTTTTTTTTTTTTTTTTTTTTTTTTTTTTGGTTTTGTGGTTTTGAGTGATGTGGTGGTTGTGGGTGGACGTGGATGTGGAGGTTTCTTTCTACTTTTTTTTTTTTTTCTTTTTTTGTTAGTGGTGGTTGTGGTATGGGTGGTGGGTTTTTGGTGGGTGGTTGGTAATGTGGTGCCAGCAGTGCTGTGAGAAAGAAAGAGAAAAGGAGAGAGAAGAAAATAAAAAATTATTCAAAAATAATAAAGAAACATTATTTGAATGAAATGGTAAAAAAAAAAAAAAGTTTTAATATAGGTTGTATTGTAAAATGATGTGTTATATCTTATAAAAATAGGTTTTAAAAGGATAAATACTAAATTTTTTACAAGTCTTGATAAGAATGCTCTAACTGCTTAAGCTTCTTGGGGTGGTGGAAGTAGCTAGCTAGTAGCTAGTGGATTTAAAGAGAGGTGTTATGACAAGTACAAGAGTTAATGTAGAGCACAACTGAGTTGAGTCTCCTATCAAATAACTTTGCTATTGCTTTTGGGAAGGGCTAGCTTCGCTTTTCAAGGCAAAGGACTTTCGGGGAAGAACACAATAACATAACATAAATGCTGGAGCACATGTGAGACTGGTTTAACAATGAACTTCTCCAAGAAAGTATGTCCATATCAGGATTACATGTAATCATACATGATAGCGTTTTTTAAACTTTAAACTCGCATACATTCATTCACCAAAAAAAAACTTTGAAGGCATAATTAAGTCTATGCCAATTCTGTGAAGACATTATTAAAACCTTCTATAGCTTATAGCTAATGGGATGGGCCAAAATACAATGATGACTCAATGTGTGACTTTTCCCATTTCAGTTTTAAACTATGGTGATATTCATAAAATTAGAAATTTCAACCATGGGATTTGTTCCTCTTAATAACTCTGCTATTGTCACAAATTTCACACTCTTTAATTTTTATTTTTGCAATTTGTTGTTCCTCTAGTCAACTCTACTATTGACACAAAATTTTACTCTCTTTAATTTTTACTTTTGCAATTTGTTTTTGGCAAGTTGTAATTGGTTGACAATTATTTTTACATAAGCCTACCATTAAAGGCATATTTAGTATACTAATATACTAAATATGCCGTATACTAAATATGCCTTTAATAGCTATTATATTACAATGTCTGTTACAGTTTACTTAATATTTACCACCATTCACAATTTATCACTTTAACAAATTATGAAAAAAAAAAAAAAGTTGTTATTAAACCTATTCTTAATTTATTTGTGCAATTCTGGTTATCTTATCCCTATTTCTAAGGGGTAGAACCCATCAATTTTCCCCCCACCTATATTTCTATTTAGGAAGGAAAGTAAAATCAAGCCCCTTCATTATTAATAATGGTCATGACCATGGAACCAATAATTTATAGGTTGATATTGAATCCAAACAAGTACCGAATCTTCTATTAGATGATTAAATGAAATAGAGAAGAACATTCTTATACAACAAGACTTAATCCCGATCAAATAATAATTACTTATGTCAACTAAAAATAAAGGAAAGATGGAAAAGTTTTGCTAGAAACTTGGGAGTGGATGACTCCAAGTATAAACTCCTCGTAATAACCACTGTAAGGTCAAAGGGACTGGTTGAACAGCGTGGTTGTGTGGTCATATGTAATTCAATCCTGCACTAAAATATTTCATTTACTTTTTATAGATCAACTTTCAAAATAGGTAGTTGAACTTAGAATCGATCACATCCCAAGTCTTCTCTATATAACCATAGTCCAATACCTACAAGTTTCTCAAAAACACAAAAAAGAAGAAGCCCAATAGCTAGATTGATCACACCAATTCAAAAACATAACATTTATCTGAAAAGAAAACGTTATGGTGTAAACATGAATCCCATCTCAAGCCTCGTCTTTGTGCTTCTTTTGACTGTCTTTCCAACCCAAATTCTCTGCCAGACCGCCTTGATTGAAGAAGCTTGTGGTTACACCATTTACAAGGTTCTGTGCCTAGAAACTCTTGTACCGGACTCTGAGGCCCATTCAGCTAAAGATCTCAAGACTTTAGCCAAAGTTTCATTAAAACATACAGAGTATGAAGCTAACTTTGTAGATTCCAATATCGAAGGACTTGAAGAGTCATCAGGGCCAGGGCCCGTGAGGCATGCCCTAGTCTTTTGCACTAAAAAATATGTCACTGTAATTGCGAAAATTCAGGCCGCGGAAACTTCCTTCGCACAGGGCAACATTACTGCTACAAAAGCCCAGCTGACAGACGCCACGATCAATAGACAATTGTGTGACAAAGGTTTCGAGGGTAAACGCTACAAGTCTCCAATATCTGACTGGACTACCAAACTTAGCCAGATGCAAAACAATGCGGAATCCATTATCGCTCACATCTAAGCCTTGATTCCATGTTGACATGAATAAAATTTCCAGCAATCAAGTTGGTGCTCATCTATATCTGTGTTGCCCAATTTTTTGTTACCAAATAAATTAAATAGAAGTCCCATATTCTATAAAGTATCAATAACATCTACTAGTTTGTACTAGCTAATGGTTTATAATTAATACAATTCAATAAATCTTATTATTATCTTATTTCATGTTTTTATTTTTCATAGGCTCATAGCATAGGCAACGCATGCTTCATAATTATGGCCCTAACACAACCAATATTAGCTACAATAGAATGCCTGTTATTTCTTAGGTCTAATGCAACGTACCTCTAGCTTAGACATTATAGAAATGAAAAAACACAAAAAGGACAATTTAATGCAGTCTCAATTAAAAAAAAAAAAAGAGCCCGAATGGTTGTTGCACTTGTGACTAGCCACTAGTAACAATTATATGAAGGAATTGATTCTTGTATTTGAGATTATGATACTTGAATGAATCACATCCAACATTGACTTCAACAGGTCAGACTTTACCACACACACCCAGTAGAAATGAATCCTTTCACATCCATAACATCTTCTTTATTAGGCATTGCAGCATTGACAACTTCAATCTTGAGAGTGACATTTGAATTTTTTTTTTTTTTTTTTTTTGGGTGCGCGTGGATGTGCATATTGTTGAAACACAAATTGAGATTGGATGAATTAAAAAAAAAAAATTTTAAGTATTAAAGTTAAAGTTTAAAAGTAAGATGGTAAAAATTAATGTGAGATGAATCAGTAGTATTGCACTGGAATCAGTAGTATTGCACCCACTGCAATACTTATTGGATCCAAATCCTTGAAACACAAATCCTTCTTGAGCTATTGATCTTTCTCTCCATTTTTGCCTCTTTTTAAAATTCATTCCGAAAAATATTGCAATGTGAGAACGGTGTCATGCGGTATAAGATGAAGAACTTGAAGTATTTTAGAAGATTAATGAGTGTGGCATTCTAATTCATTTAGGTTATTTAATCTTGTCCCAAATAAGTGTGTCAAATACAAAACGAGTGCAATGCACCTTGTGAGCGCAGAATTTTCACAAATTTCTAATTCCATGGGGGGTTTGGGTTAGCTTAAGTATTTTTTTAATTGAACATGTTCTTTTATTTTAAGTATACAATAACAAATGATAGTGAATTTAAATCTTCACATTTTACTTAGTTAATGAGTGATATGACAGTTTTTTTATTAAAACAAAAAGAGATTTTTTTTTTTTTTTAAGTACTGGGGATAAGTCAAACCTATTTTATGGAGTCTAAAATATTAATACGGCTTAATTGGTATTTAATACATTTAGACGCCCATCATATTTACTTAGGCTTTTGCACTTAAATCCAACAATAATTGGGACATGACGAGCAAGAAATCTCTATTTTGCCATTCTTTGCTTCTTGCATAGCCTTTTGGTTATGTTATTTTATTTTTTAATTTATGAAAGTCTTTTTGGCTTCTTTCAAAAGCTCCTATCTACTTCCATTAAACTTCCACTTCTACAAAAATAACTATATAATTCTTTTTACTAGTAATTTACACACACACACTCAGTGAGTCTTAAAACAACAATTTGAATTCAAATTTTAACCTGCCATGAATAATTGGGATTTGGGGAATCCATGTACCAATATGTGCTTCTCAATAATAATGAAATAACTGTAAAGAAATAGATATTCAAGTAGAAATTCATACTTAATAAAGCAGCCTTGTAGATCATATGACAAGGTCTATTCAACCACCAAGCTTAGTGCCACAAGAGGTGACAGATTGAATTCCTAATGAACCCATAGAAACAGTGCACAATTTACAGTATTTACTAACAGAATTTATTTGAACTTCTTAATGAAGTCATAGATGTGAGAACTGATTTCCTCTGCTCTTTCTTGGTTGATGAAGTGACCCACCCCTTCCATCACAGCAGCTTCCTCCAAAAATGGCACATCTTTCTTGAAATCACCATTGTGTATGTATTCCTTTGTCCCCAGGGTGGTGTACACCATGTCCAAATCCCCCACTATGAACTTCACAGGTACCTTCACTTGCACTCCAGTCCATTTTTATGTGACGTCCTAGTTTCTGCAATAATCGGAAACTAATTCTCAAACGTTTGTTTTATGAATACCAAAGTATTGGGATATTTAATGTTAAGGAAGGCCAAGATTTAAGTTTCATGCTTATATTTTATGTGAACCCAAGATTTTGGTTCTTTTGTTGATTAAAAACGTGACGGGTGAGCGTCTTGGAAGAGGATCATCTCCATCTGAAATGAATCAATCTCATGTTTCATATTAAATATTACAAATCTAAGATATAGTCATTTTAAAAAAACATGACTCTATACACAGTAAGATTTAAGAATTAAAACCTTAAACGTGAAATGGGCACCTAGAATTTGTTACATATCAGGTCTTAAGCATAAGAAATGTTTTGACATTTAGATTTTGAAATATTTTCATTGAAGTTTGTAACATACTGGTCAATTGCTCGGTAGTAGTTCAATCCTCCAGTGAAGCCTTTCTGGTCAAATTTTGTGACATAATAAGTAAGCTCTTCTTCTGAAAGCCAAGAGGGCAAGGAAATTGAAGCATTGGTATGGATTCCATATGCATTTCCTTTAGGGAAGTAGGGTGGACCTGGTTTTCGAATTGATAAAATGGTCTTGAGTACATTTGTTGTACCTATTTCAGCAATCTCAGCTTCAATTTCTCCTAGTGCCTGCAACACATATGGAAATATCAAAGTAAAATTGGGTGGCGATATAAGATATTAGTTAACAACTTTTGGTTTTCAATTTTCAGAGTCCAAGATTGGCCTCTTATAACTTGGAATGTAACGTGTACTAAAGTCTAAGCCTAAAAATCTTGAGCAAGAATCATAACAAAGCAAATAATGTGACTTAGAGAGCCTTTGCTCAAATCAAACAATCTTGCTTGCCTAACTTTTTCAACTGTTTCATAGAAACTAGGCACCAAAGAGGTAAATGGGATTAAACAAATAAGATTTTATACTAAAACATGATCATTTAAGCATACAAGAAGCCAAATCTGGTTATGTTAGCTAAACAAGAACCTGAAATCTGCATATATAGTAGTCATCTATGGACTCCTTGGCGTGAATGGAACATTAAGGCACACAAATGCCTTCACTCTTTCAGGCTTAAACAAGCACAAGTACCAACCCATGATGGCTCCCCAATCATGTGCCACAAGAAACACTTGGTCCACACCCAGAGAGTCAATGAGAGCAACAAGGTCATTGACAATGTGATCGCAGGTGTAGTTGGTGATGGAAGTTGGTGCTTCAGTGTCACCGATGCCCCAGAGATCTGGTGCTACAGCATGGTATCCAAGTGAGCTCAAAGCATGAATCTGGTGGCGCCAGGAGTACCAAAGCTCAGGGAAGCCATGGAGGAATAGTACTACTAGGCCTTGTCCTTTTTCTGCTATGTGCATTTTGATGCCATTGACACTCACAATCCTATGATCTATCCCCTCCATGCCTATCTCTCTTTGTCTAAGAAGTAAAAACTCCTTTTTTTCTCTTGCTCTTTCTCATGAGCTTAAGCTTCATAGGGTGGTGAAAGTAGCTAGCTAGTGGATTTAAAGAGAGGTGTTATGAACAGTACAGTAGTTAATGCAGGGCACAGAAAAGTTGAGTCTCTAATTAAATAACTTGGTACTGCTTTTGGGAAGGGCTAGCGTGGATTTTCAACGCAAAGGACTGTCCGGGAAGAACACAGTAACAGAACATTAATGTTGGAGCTCATGTCAAGATTACATGTAATCATACATGATAGCATTTGTTTACCAAAAAATACATGATAGCATTTTATAAATAAAACTTTGAAAGCGTAAGTCTATGCCAATTTTGTGAAGATATTATTAAAACCATCTATAGCTTATAGCTAATGGGATGGGCCAGAATACAATGATGACTCAATGTGGGTCTTTTCCTGTTTCAGTTTTAAACTATGGTGCTATTCATAAAATTAGAAATTTCAACCATGGGATTTGTTCCTCTTAAAAACCCTGCTATTGAAATGAATTTCACTCTCTTTAGTTTCAGTTTTAAACTATGGTGCTATTCATAAAATTAGAAATTTCAACCATGGGATTTGTTCCTCTTAAAAACCCTGCTATTGAAATGAATTTCACTCTCTTTAATTTTTATTTTTGCAATTTGTTGTTCCTCTTATCAACTCTGCTATTGACACAAAATTTCACTCTCTTTAATTTTTATTTTTGCAACATGTTGGTGGCAAGTTGTTAGTGGTTGACAATTATTTTTACATGAGCCTACTATTAAAGGCATGTTTAGTACACTAAATAAGAATTACGACAAAAATTGTAATATTTATTATTGAGAATAAAATGTGTTGTAATAGAATAATTAAACCTATTCATAAGTTTGGTTGTGAGTTGTAACATTAGAATATAACTAAGGTTTATTGTATGAAATATTTTACTCATACAATTTTTTTTAAATAATATATTTTTAAAAAAATTGAGAGAGAAATGAGTTATTTTTTAATGATTTTTTATTTTTATTATTGTTACTTGTATATGAAAAGTTCGTTTATTTGAATATATATTAATTTTAGAGATTATTGCACTTACTAAAAAAAGCTATTACAATTTTTTTAATGGGGAATAGTTATTCCTCATTTTGAAAAATAGCTATTCATAAGGAATTATTATTCTATGTAGTGTAAAAATAACTAACTAAAAAATAGCTAAACCATATGAATAGCCATCATATTACAATGTCTATTACAGTCTATCAAATATGTACTAACACTACTTATATTGTCCATCATTCACAATTAGTTACTTTAGCAAATTATGAAAAAAGTTGTCATTAAACCTATTCTTAATTTTTATGTGCAATTCTGGTTATCTTATCCCTATTTCTAATGGGTAGAACCCATCAATTTTCCCCCACCTATATTTCTATTTGGGAAGGAAAGTAAAATCAAGCCCCTTCATTCTTAACAATGGTCATGACTATGGAACCAATACTTTATAGATTAATATTGGATCCAAACAAGTACCCAAGCTTCTATTAGGAAAATAGATAATTAAATGAAATAGAGAAAAACATTCTTATACAACAAGACTTAACCCAGGGCCGGGCCTATCTAGCACATCCTTTTGACCAAAAAACAAAATTTCTGTTATATTCGGATAAACATTGGTGGCACAATTTTTTTTTTTTTTTTGGTCTAAACAAAATTAGTTGTCCCAAAAATAACATCATTATCCTTTAGACAGACTAAAATTCAACAAGATAAACTACAAATCCGGTCTAAGAAATTAATCACAAAACAATCACAAATAAAAAACCTCAAATCCCTAAAATTTTTACCATTTCTCTTTCTCATTCTTGCTCAGCTTCTTTCTCTCAGCTCTTGCTCTCTGCCTATCTCATTCTTTCTCTCCACTGTTGCTAGTTGCCTGGCTCAAGCTTCGTCCAATCTAAATCATTTGATCACATCTAATCTAAAAACTCTAAACTGATTGAGGAGTGAGGACTGCCTTTTTTTTTTTTTTTTTTTTTTTTCTCACTACTGCGTTTTGATTCTATAGATGGATGAGTTTTGACTTTTGAGGTATAAGGCTTGGATTTGTCTACTTTTTATTTGTTAAGACTAGACTTGTTTATATTGAGTTATGGTTGGACATTTGGGCCTTCAAGGGTTTTTTTTTTTTTGGTTGTTGTTGTAGGTGTAATAGGATTTGTTTTGTGTTTTTTGTGGGTGGGTCTTATTAATAAGACTTGTGTGGCCATCTTGGCATCTTCTTGGCTGGGTTGGGTTTGTACTTTTGTTATGGCTATACTTAGTTTTTTTTTTCTTTAATTTTAATCTTGTGTGTATATATATATATATTAGTTATTGGTAATATAATGAAAAAAATATTTATTTATGCAGGTTGAGATTGCTAAAAACTTGTTATTGTTCAATGAAACTACAACAATATTTTTTATATAAATCAGGTGCTATTTCTCATTTGCTCTATACTTGAAAGTTATTGTTTATTTTAATCTTTATAAATATATTGTTTGATTAGAAATGTTTACTAGAAAATATGCATTTGGATATGAAAAACTTAAAAAAAAAAAAAGATAAAAAGAAGAAAAACTAATTGAGTCTCAAAAAGGATCAATGGATAAATTTGTTATTAGTAATAAACAAAATATAACACAAAATTTAGATGAAAATATTACTAATTAGCAAGAAATTCACCAAAAAATAAATTTTAAATGAAATATATCATAATATAAAGATTTTAAATAAATATTAATTTAATTAATACATAAGTATAAAAAATGCCCAATTTAAGTTCTCGCCTTAGGTTCCAAAATTTCTAGGGCCAGCCCTTACTTAACCCCGAATAGATAATAATTACTTATGTCAATTAAAAATAAAGGTAAGATGGAAAAGTTTTGCTAGAAACTTGGGAGTGGATGGTTCTAAATACAAACTCTATATTTAGCCAACTCATAATAACCACTGTAAGATCAAAGGGACCAGTTAAACAGTGTGGTTGTGTGGTCATACATAATTCATTCCTGCACTAAAATATTCCATTTTCTTTTTATGGATCATCTTTCAAGATAGGTAATTGAACTTAGAACCAATCACATCCCAACTCTTCTCTATATAACCATAGTCCAATAGCTACAAGTTTCTCGAAAACACCCAAAAAAGAAAAAGAAAAGTCCAAAAGCTAGATTGACCACACTTATTTAAAAACATAAAATTTATCTGAAAAGAAAACATTATAGTGAAAACATGAATCCCATTTCAAGCCTCGTCTTTGTGCTTCTTTTGGCTGTCTTTCCAACCCAAATTTTTTGCCAGAACTTGATTGATCGAGCTTGTGGTTACACTTCGTACAAGTCACTATGCCTAAGCACTCTTCAATCGAACTCTGAGGCCAAATCAGCAAAAGATCTCCTGACTATAGCCAAAGTTGCACTAAAACATACAGGGAAGAAAGCTGGCGAAATAAATGCTGAAATCACCAAACTGCAAGGTTCAGCAAAGGACGAGGGCTTGAAGCAAGCCCTAACCGATTGTGCTGAGAACTATGGAGATGCAATTGATCAAATTCAGGACTCGACCGTTGCCTTGGGAAATAAGAAATATAATGATGTTAATACATGGGTTTCAGCTGCCATGAACGATGCAGACTCGTGTGAGCAAGGTTTCCAGGATCAGTCCATCAAGTCTCCAATGTCTGCTTCGAATACCAAATTTACCCAGCTAAGCAGCAATGTGTTAGCCATGACCAATCAGCTCTAAGCCTTGATTCCATGTTGACATGAGTAAAATTTCCAATAATCAAGTTGGTGCTCATTTATCTCCATGTGGCCCTAGTTTTTAGTTACCAAAAAAATTGAATAAATATTCCATATTCTATGAAGTATCAATGACGCATCTACTATAGTTTGTACTAGCTAATGGTTTATAATTGATACAATTCAATACATCTTATTATTATCTTATTTCATGTTTTTTTTTTTTTTTCATAGGCTCATAGCACAAGCAATGCATGCTTCTTAAGGCCCTAACACAACCAATTTTAGCTGCAATAGAATGCATGTTAATTCTTAGGTCTAATGCAACGTACCTCTAGCTTAGACATTATAGAATTGAGGAAAAAAAAAAAAAAAAAAGAGACTTTAATTCAGACTCTCAATAAAAGAAAGGAGCCCAAAAGATTGGTGCACTGGTGACTAGCCACCAGTAACAATTATATAAAGGAATTGATTCTTGTGGTTGACATTATGATAGGCATACAGATTACAGATTCGATTTTGGTCTTTAGCCAATGCATTGAAATTAATGACTCTGCTCTCTTCTCTCTCATTAATTGGTTATAGTTGTCATAGTAATTGTCTTCAACCACCTTGAATGAATGGTATGAAAATAAGCTTAAGCCAGAATGATATGGATCTGATTTGCGGTCTAAAACCTTTACTTCTTCACTTTTTTCTTTTTTCTTTTTTTCATTTATACCAAAATATTTGAAATTGTATTATATGCTGATTAGGTAATTGCTCTTACAATTAGGTCAACGTATTAATAGATTTCTTTATGGTTTTGACAAGATTCCATCTTAGATCTTTTATTTAATATAAGAGCAATTTACCAATTGCACTAATTTAAACCCACACTATGCATGATCCACTTTAATTGTGAGGACAGTGGTACCAAGTATAAGCTACAAAATCATGCGAATCCTGTTTTTTTTTTTCGTTTTTTTTTCTTTGCTTTGGAAAGGATGGACACAGAACATTGTTTCCCATTGATGGGTAATGCTAACTAACTACCACCTCTCAGGTAATAAATTCATAGGACGGCAAAAATTTAAAAGGGTAAATGACATGGTCCCTAATCTTTTAAATGCGTCAATTTGGTCCTCAACTTTTTGATATTGTGTTAAAATAGTCCTTGCTGTTAAGTATTAAATAGAAAATGTTGAGATTGCTAACAATGATATTAAAATATTAATCTAAGTTACCACATGAGATGCCATGCGGCCTTAATTTAAAAAGAAAAAAAAAATCAAAAACAAAAACAAAAATTCAGCCAAATTGAATTCATTTGAGCTAATCAAATATATTAATTAGCAAAACTGGTAGATCTGAAAAATCAAATTGAACAACAACAAAACACGACATAACCTAACCGAAGTCCCTACCCTAGGAACGTTGAGGAGAATAAGAGAAAGGACATGAGGGAGAGAGATCAAACTGTGTAGGACATGGGGATCATTGGAGTTCCTCGGATCTGGACGTTCTAGATTTTTCTCAAAGGGTGATGTGGCAAGAAACCGTTGCTGTCTCGTTGGGTACCTTCACAACAAGAGTTCTTCAAAACAAATGCGTGGCGGTGCAATAATGGACAAGCTATTGCTTTGAAGAACTCTTGTGTGGGTATAACAGCTCGTCTCTAATGTGGGTATTGTGATTGAAATGCTATTGTGGTACTTGAAGTGATTATTTATGGGTACGTGAACTGCTGCTGCTGTACTTGAAGGAATGGTGATTATTTGTGATCGCACATAAGGTGTTTGTGGAAAGTTCCAACACAGGGCTCATACAACTGCTTAACTCCAGTAACAAAGTTCAAGTATAGATAAGCTATATGCTAGATGAGTTTCAATGGACGCTGCATTCAAATTTATTTTTCATTTATTCTGAGAACTCATTGAAGCCTTTAGGTGGGATTTAGTAGTTTATTTTGGATCTTCCATTAGCTGCAAAATATGATAGGCAAATTAAATGAAAAGAGCTTACAGAGGAAGCACTACAAAAAAACTCGGTTACAGGTTAGACTTTGAGCTGCGTTTATGAAAAATGCGGCTATAGGCCTAAATAGCCGTGGTTAAAAAACATGGCTATAGGTCAAACCTTTAGCCACAATTACAAAAACGCAGCTATAGGGCTATTGCTGCGCTTGTTTAGGCTGCGTTTTTGAAACGTAGTTATAGACCGCTTTTTTTGGTAGTGAAGCTGCAAAAAAAAAAAAAAAAAAAAATCCAATTGAAGAGTTCCATTAGCTCCAAAGATGTTAAGATTAAATTTGAAGAATTTTTCTTTTGCTCAAATTTTAAATCCTAAATATGTTTGTGATTTTAACTTTCGTAAAGTTTTTTCTTTATATATATATATATATTTATAAAATCCCATGTGGCAACTTGAGTGACATAAAAATTATATTTTAATTCCACCATTAAGTATGTCATAATTTTCCATTAAACATTTAACGGTAAAGATTATTTTGACACAATATTAAAAAGTTAAAAACCAAATTGACATATTTAAAATGTCAGTGACCAAATTGACAAATAGCTTAAACGATAGGAACCAAATATGTCATTTACCCAATTAAAAAAAAAAAAAGGTTTGAAATAAAAATCAGACATGAAATAGAGAATGCATAAGTGCTGCAATTAAATTTCACTGTGTAAATGGATTTGAGACTAGTGGCCAAAGAGCTGTTTAACAAGTCATCAAATTCTATTGAATTGTGAATTTTTTTGGTTTGATAGTTTTTCTTAATTTAAAGAATTTGGTCTATATTTGATGCTTTTCACTCAAAAAAGCATATAAAAAACAATATAAAAATTGATTTCAACCTAGCTATAGACAAACTACATGATAAACTAAATTTAATCCAAATTAGATCAATTTCACTTCAAGTTTAATTCATGACCATATATATATATATATATATAAATTTTTTTTGAGAAACATATATATATATATATATTTATATATAAAACTTAAAACTTAGTATTTATCGTTTTTACTTTTTTATTAAGCCACACTAGTGTTTAACCTGCGCAATACGCGGGATCATTTGAAATCTCATAAGTAGATGAGAAATTATTATCACTATACATTCTGAAGACTCAGTCATCACAACCCAGGAGAAAAAAAATGAAAAATTGTAACATTCAATTTCAATTTTGCTAGCAGCAAAAATGTGCCTACTCACCAAAAATGACTCTACATAACATTTTTTACATATACAATAATCTAATGAGCTTATGTAGATAGCCGAACACACATAACTTAAAATATTGGTCAGCTTAGCAAGTAAATCTACTTTTTATTCAAATCTCAACACATCTTACTTCTCACTCTATTTATTTTAATCATTTGATCATGCTGTTAAAAATGACAGCAAATTGAGTGTCAAAGTGAAAATATAATAAAATTGTACAATAGAAATACAACTTCACATTTTGAACCTTGGTGGTATTTACTTAGGAGCCTGACAAATTACATTGAAATAAAACAAACATGCCTTTTCACGATACAACTAACCCAACCCAAAAGCTTAAATCAAAACTAACTTAAATTCTTAGTTCATAGCCAAATCAAAGGGGAAAAAAAAAAATCTGTAACATTCAATTTCAACTGAAGTAAATGCTGCTTGTGGAGGTAATAGACTCCCTTGAGATTCTAAAATGGTAGATTTTAATTGAATCAGCGCAAGTGAAACAAACTGGGCACCATCAACTGGTGTTGAAGACCCGGATGGATGCATTTTGTTAGTAGCAAAACTGTACCTATTCACATTTTGTCAGCATCATTTACATACACTTTCATAATGTTTTCCTTTATTTTAACTCAATAAGAAACTTTGGAATTGTACTACCTTACATATGCCTAAAGCAAATTTGAGAAAAGCCAAGCTGGATGGATATTCTATAAATCTCAAAAGCTACTATCTTTCAAATTGAAAACATGAGTTTCATTTTGATCATTGAAGAAAATGCAATTACTTTTATACTGGTAAACTTTCCAGCAAAAATCAATAAACAACAATCATTACCCTCCTCCTTCCTTTATTAAAGTATCTATCTATAGCATAGGTCAATATACAATGTTGTTAAAAGCGAGGGGCGCACTTAAGTGCAAAGGGCTCTTGGAGCCTAGGCGCAAAGTGCAAAGCGCAAGCGCGTGCCTGATTGAAGTGAAGCGCACATTTTTAAAAAATAATTTAAAAAATTTAAAAATTATTATTAATGAGAAATGCAACAATCAAATGATCATATAAATTGAAATAAAATTTTTTATATAATTCATATAACATTTAGATATGCCCTACTTTTGCAATTTTAACACAAAAATTGCTAGTCAAGTCATTTTATTTTTTTGGATAAGCTAGATATCAGTACTTCCATGTAATATTCTTTCTTAAATCTCCTATATTTATAATGCCCCTATGACTAATTAGTAATATTAGTTAATAATTTAATCACTTAATGACTATAACTCTGGAAGAATTAGTTTGCTATGTTCAAAATCAACCACTAAAGTAACTAAACAATTACCACATATATTATATCATACTTTTTTTTTCCCCATGAATGAGCTAAGAATATGAGGACATTGCAACATGGTAATTGGTACCAAGGATCTAGTTGGGTTACCGTTTCAAGGAGAAAAAATAAAAATAGAGAAGATCTGGGAGGTTGTGGGTTGGGTTTTAGGACAAGATATACTCAAATTTTTTTTTATTTTTTATAAGTAATTTACACTAAAAATATACAAAATCAATGGTTTATATCAATAATGTCAAGATCTTACAGCTTTAATTTAGTTTTGGTTTTTCTTTTTTGAAAAATATAAAAAAGCTCTAAAAAGCGCACTTTGAGCTTTTTGAAAAAGTGCAATAAGTAATTTACACTAAAAATATACAAAATCAATGGTTTATATCAATAATGTCAAGATCTTACAGCTCTAATTTAGTTTTGGTTTTTCTTTTTTGAAAAATATAAAAAAGCTCTAAAAAGCGCACTTTGAGCTTTTTGAAAAAGCGCAAAAAAGTGCGCCTAAAGCGTGCTTCTTTGAATGAGCTTAGCTTTTGAGGCAAAAAGCGCTGGAGCCTTGGGGCTTTGAGCTTTGAGCTTAAGTGCGCTTAAAGCACGCTTTTAACAACACTGTCAATATAGCTGGTGCTTTTCTTCATTCACCTTTCTTAATCTATGACCAATATATAGCAGGAGCTTTAACATAAATATATACTTACATATCAGAAGCTTGTGTTTGAACCAAAAGAAAATACTTAAAAAGCACTAATATAGATTAATATGAAAAAGAAAATTCTCCATCTTTTCATTGTGATCACTAACACCTATCAGCTTTTAAATATGGTTCAATGTTCTTTGATAAGTATCTATTTCGATTTTTCTTTCACCATTGGAGGCAAAAATGGAGCCAACTTCAATGACGAATTGAATAAATTTTATCATATTAACATGGAATTGAAAAGAGTAGGAGTCAAAAGGATAAGAATGATAGTAAGGCTGCCCTAACCTGTTAGTTTTATCTAGCAATGTTTCTTGAGAACACCTGGTGAATATTACAAATCTGAATTTTATCGAAATAACAGGATAAGAAATTTTGTTAAAATTACCAATTTTTCAAATTTTAACAGTATAAAACTAAATCATATGTATATTGGAGATTTAATATGATAATTTGTAAAGGAAATATGGCAGTCATAGTAACTTAACAGTACATTCAATTTACTCTTCTAAAGAAACTAAAAAAAATTTAACAATATAATGTAATACATAAAGACTCATAAAGTAAGGTAGTATATACATTAGAGTTTAGATTTTTTTTTTTTTTCTTTGATGCATTTTGCTTAGTACCCTTTTGACGTTTTTGAAGCAAATTTTAGATTATACACACATCCAAGTTATGGAATTCATGAAGCTTTTCACCCATTATCATGTAATCTTCTATTCATACAATAAATGAATAAAATTAAAGCATCTATAAGCACTCAATCCAAAACACAAAGACATACACAATAAAAACAAATAAATTAATAAAATAAACAAATCTAACCACAACAACATTTAAGAAAACCTACCAATAAATTAAGTTTATCAGCTTGAGAAAATTAAAAGAAACAAAGTCTAATAGAACAATTTTGAAATATATGAGAAATTATATTAAAGCAAAAGGAAAGCGTAAGTGCTCCAAAAAAAATAAAACAAAGACAAAATAATAAGCATTCTAGTAATCAGAGATATATACCAATAAAAAAATAATAGTTAAATTAAATATCAAGAAGAAGAAAAACAAAGGCAAAGCTTCATCTATTGTTAACTCCAAATCATGTCACTCCCAAAAAAAAAAAAAAAAAAAAACTTTGATTTAGTAATCCTTTAGCATGCAGCCATCGACAGAACATAATCAGTTCAAGAAACTAAACAAAACAAAGCTCAAGAAATTGGGAAAAAAAAGAAGGAAATTAGGGAAAAAGGTAGCCAAACCTTAAATCTTGATTCAGTAATGCAGCAAAACAGTATTTACTCATCAATATAAAATCAGCCCACTACCTTCTTTTTATCTTTTCATTGAGTTGCAAAGCAAAATTTTAAATAAAAACTCAAAAACTAACACCAAAGGCTAGATGCACGCACATATGAAAAATTATGTGAACATGAAATACTTTATGAATCATATACTTATTCAGAGCAACCCAAACAGCAAAACCTACAAACATTGAAAAAAATTAAATGCTAAGAAATCAACCATTATTGAACGATGAACATATTTTTTCCTACACATATTCAAGGACTAAGCCCCATGATGCCACTCCCCAAAAAAAAAAAGGATTACAATAAATCAAAAAGAAAGCATCAAAATAAAGTGTATAACACATCAAGTAACAAAATGCTGACCTTGGATATAGGTGCTGCAGAAAAGAAGCGAAACAGAATGGGTGTCAAATTAACAATTGGAAGGAGGGAGAGGTTTTATTTGGCCCTTTTTTTTCTTTTACCAACTACCTATCCCTATGAATGCAGAACAAATAATGACTTAGATTGTCTCTAATGTCATTGTGCACCTTTGTTTAGTATTACCTATAATTTTCAATTTCAAAGAAGGTAGTAAATAATCAAAGAATATAATAATTCCAATTTGGAAAAGATTATAATATTAATAAAGTAGGAAAAACTAAAATTATAATCTGAGGCCAAAACATTGAAAGAGATAGAATAAACATCCGGATTTTAATTCAAATTCGAATAACAAAAAGCAGCAGTAAAGATGTAAACTAAGTAGAAGGGAGAATTGGCCAAAGAAATCAATTAGCTAAAACTTGTAAATCAAAGCCAATTGAAATAGGAATAACGTAAATGAACAAAATGATTTATAATTGTATTTGAAATTTTAGATATCAAAGAAGGAATGGGTTTTTCAATTTTGGTAGAGAAAACAGTAAAAAAGAAATGGGTTTTTCATTTTCTGGTAGAGAAAACAGTAAAAAGAGAGGAGAAGCAGCAATTCAAAGAGCTTGAAAAGTCATTCATTAAACAAACGAACATTCAGAAGCACAAAGATTAAAAAAGTGATAGGGATCTATATAGGATGCATTTGTGATTTGGTTCTGTCAAGTTTGAAAAGCTTTCACTATTATGCATTTCTGAATGCAAATCATGTTGTAAGAATTAATATTCACAACAAAACATCTAAAGAAAGAGAATTTTCTGAATGCAGATCATGCCGTAAGAATTAATATTCACAACAAAACATCTAAAGAAAGAGAATGAACATTTGAATTTAAGTTCATATCCGAACACAGAAAATTGATACGTACCATTCGTCAGTTTGTTGTTAGTTCCGATTATGTTAGTCACAGAGTTGCGCCGAATTCTATCTCCGCATCTCAAATCCCTAAATTGACAGCAAACCTAAAGAAGACAATAAAGTAAGAGATTAAACCAAATCTAACCCGTCTATTTACATAAATTAAACAAAACTACTCCTAACCAAAAAATCTAAATCATAACCAATCTAACCAAAATACCTGAATCATAAATAATGCCCAAATGGATCTCTCAAAAAAAAAACCCCACTGTCTAAAATTAAAAATAGAACATATGGGCTTTGTGTGTGTGTGTGTGTATATATATATTAATTTTTTTATTAAAAATGGTTTAAGCAAAATAAACCAAAGGTTTGCAACTAAAAAAACCTAGCGATATAGAGAGGGAAGGAGAAAGTGCCCGATCGAAAGTTCAGATTCACCCATAGTTCCACCTCTCTGGTGCATATCCATATACACACAGATCAAAATAGCATGTTTCAAACCAACAAACATACGAAGAAAGAAAATCCAAAAGGAAACGGAAAAAAGAAAGAAGAGAAACCTTTAATCGCACGATTCTCCGCTGGATTGCAGTTTCTAATTTTTTTTTCTTCTTTCGTTTCTCTGCATCACAATATGGCTTCATTGTCTAAGTCTGGCATGGGATGGCGATGGCCAACCGTACAAATCTTCACTAGATTGCAAGTTTTTCCCTTCCTCTGTGCCGCAGTATTAGTAGGCATTTTCTTTTAGAGAGAGAAAATGTCCAGTGGAGTTTGATGACAAAAGATGGCTAGGGTTTTTTTAATTGCAACATGTTTTTTATTTTATTCTGGGTTTTTTTTTTTCTGATATACCAAAAAAACAATCGAACGGTGTTGTAGCTTTTAAAACAATATAATATATCACTTTTTAAATTGAAACGTGTCTGGATTTTAGATAGACAGTTATCCTATTTGTTAGCACAGCCTTAATTGT
This sequence comes from Quercus lobata, assembly GCF_001633185.2. Classification (NCBI taxonomy): domain Eukaryota; kingdom Viridiplantae; phylum Streptophyta; class Magnoliopsida; order Fagales; family Fagaceae; genus Quercus; species Quercus lobata. The sequence continues at coordinate 19,540,872 of NC_044906.1, read as the reverse complement.
AGGAATCCACTTTCTCTCTGCTATTATATATAGTATATGATTAGCAGCCATTTACAACATTTTCTCTCTCCTTTTTAACTATTTTTCACCTTATTAAATTCTCACATTACAATTACACTTCCTTCAACATTCCCCCCCCCCCCCCCCCTTTACCTTTTTATCTTCCCATTATTCTATTCCTTAGATCATTCTCATCAAAAGTTTTAAAAATTTTAGCATTTAGCACCTAAAAAACCAACTTTATAGCATTTAACACATCACTTTACAATACACCTAACATCAAAACTTCTTCTTTTTTTTTTTTTTTACCACTTCATTAAAATATTATTTATTATTTATTTATCATTATTTATTCTTTTTGAGAGAGAGCAAAGAGTGAGATATGAGGGGAGAGAGAGAGAAGGGGAATAAAAAATGAGTAGCAACTTGCTACAATAGGGTGTTAATAATAACATCTAATTGTAACAAGGTGCTAAAAAATTTAAAATTTAGCACCATTGATGTAGGGTTTTTTTAGTGGTTTTGTTACTAAAAATAGCTTTTAGCATTTATCCCACCTTTGATGAGAATGCTTTAACATTACAAATTTACAATTCTTTCATCCATTTATCTTTCTTTTATTTTGACTCTTCTTTCCCCATGATGATGCTGTAAATATTACTAGTGAGCTACACGATCCTCGCACGCTCATAACAATATTTGCACAGAAAATAGAGAAGACCTAACAGAGAGCACCGGTGTGGTACTGGCCGAATACCCTCCAAAGGTGAAGTTAGAACTATTCTCACAACTCTAGAGTGCTAGAGAATGGTGAATTATGTGTACCTTGGTTTGTGAAGGTATTGGGTTTTTTATAGTAGAAGAAGTTTGGCATCTCTTCCTTGGCGTAGAAGTCTTTTCCCTATAGGAATCCTCTTGAATAGTCCCAAATGTGATGGACAAGATATTTCCTTATAGAGAAGATCTTCATTTACGCGCGTATCTTTCGAAATCCTCTTCATGCTAGGATTCTATAGTGATTAGGTGTGTGTCGCAAGTATTTTCCACCTGGGGTTTCTATTGTATCTATCCATAACAGGCCTTTGCACAAGTTGAGCTTGCCTTCTATTGGCCCACAGACATGGATATGTCAGGCCCATGTGATGGAAGTCTATCAGGCTATATTTTTACCCTCTTCACCCCATTTTATTTACTATAAACTTTTATTATTCTCTTCCATTCAATCCATATTTTACCCACACAAAAAAGACGAATACTCTCTCTCTCTTTCTCTCTCTCTCTCTCTCTCTCTCTCTCTCTCTCTCTGTGGAATTTTTTTAATTCTTTATTGTATCACTAATTTAGGTTGATGAATTTTTGTGTTGAACTCTACTTTGAATTACGATTTGGTTGTGTTTTAATTTGTAATATTTTTTCTTTTTATTTCTTTGATCGTTAGATGTTATCCTATGACATTATATAATGTTACTCTATTACATAGTATGACTTGGATAATTTGGTGTTTACAAATTAAAACTATACCTTTTCTTTTATCTTCTTTTTTATAAATTTGCTATTTTTCTCACATTCTCTCCTTAAAAAGGTGACTACTCTCTCTCTCTCTCTCTTATCTATTCTTTCTTGTAAATCTACTTTAGATTGATGAATTTTTGTGTTTTCTGTATCTCTACACTAGGTTGATCATTTTGGTGGTGTGCTTTTGAGTTTTCCATCACGGGTACTATCTCTCCCTATTAATATTTTACTTTGAGTTAATTCTTAGATATTTTGGAAGTAAGAATTTGAGTTCATATCAAAATACAATTTACATGTTTATGTATTTAAATGTGCCTATCAATTATTTCAGTAATAGCAATTATTATAAATTTGTGATAAGATTTGATTATCATAATAATAATATTCTTAAGAGAATGAGAAATTTGAATAATTAATTTGAAACTTTTAAAATTTTTTATTTTATTTATTTTTAGAATTGAAACTTTAATAAGTCTAATTTTATAATAAAACATAAAGAAAAATATAACAAATTATGACAAAAGTTTAAAGAATATAGATCACTTCAAAAAAGAATAATAACAGTCAAACACGCCCAAGTTTATAAAAGAAACAATAATATAATGAAAATGTTTGACTATATGGAGAGATTAAGAGATGGAAAATACTTTTAGAAATAGTTTAATTCTTAAGGAAAACAAATTATCTTACATAAATTTTAGAAAATAAATTATATTTTATATCACATTACAAAATAAAATATATTCTCATATATCGCATGGGTTTGTGACTATTTTAATCTAATTTGTCAAACACTTTCATAGTTTTTTACAAATCAAACTTCATTATGCACAAAACTCATGTTCAATATCTAACGTTTGCTACTAAAAATTTTTTTTTTAAAATTTCTATATTTGCATAACATTATAAATTGTGGAGTTAATCACTAACTTGAAAATGAAGAACCCATGTTCATTATCTAAAATTTGCTTAACATTATACACTGTGGAGTTAATCACTAACTTGAAAATGAATAATACAACATCCCTCAATTATTCTTTATTTTTATTTTAAAATAATTTGATAATTGAAGATAAGAGATTACCTTTAATGTTGCAATTATCAAATTAGAAATATTAAAATATGCCAACCATTTTTTTTTTTTTTTACTTCTTGTTTTATTTTTTTAACTTGCTAATTGGAGATCAGGGATTTCAACCATTGATAGATCCATTAGAAGAATTAAGAGATGCTGACCAGTAGTACAAGGCACTTGGCATTCCTCAATCTAAAGAACATATTGGCCAAAAACTAGTTCCCCAATAAATAAATCATTTTGAAAAACAATTGGGTATTGTTCATTTTTGGTAGCTAACTGGTATTATATTTCATGGTATCTTGTATATAAAATGTTTTATATGGCTTTTCAGATATATGTACATGTTAGAGAATCATAACTAACACTTCTATAAAATATAATTTCTTGTAAATACATATCTGTATTCTAAATATCCTTATGATTTTCTAATTGGCAAGAACGTCTTATACCAAGAAACAAACACCCATTAAATGTTATACAACATAAAGCCAATTCCTAAATGGGTTTGAAAGGAAAATGTAATCCAATAACATTAATATCTCCATGGACATTGAGAAGGAGAAAGCTTAAGCAGAGAGGATTTCTTTAAATTCAATATACACACAAATAAAATCCTCAAAACCATTTCCTTGGAAAAGGGGTTGCCAAGAAGAACCATGTGCGAGAAATTTAAACCCCAGAAAGAGAAAAAACTCAAAATAAGGATACCCAAATGAAAATAAAGAACGTAGAAGGTAAAAACCATGGAATATTGGCATGGTGGCTCATAGACAATAGAGAGCAAAGAGGCAGAACAAAGTGCTAAAACCCTAATCTCGAAAAGTATCCTATAGAAGAAGAGGAGCTTATGTATCAAAATGACAATTGTGTCCTCAGAATTGTCCTCGATCTTAATTCCTTTTAAAACCAAAATTAACAATCCAAAAAACCATTTTATACTTACTTACATTTTACAGAAGGATTCTAAAGAAAACATATATATATATATATATATATATATATAAAAGGTTGGGGTATTTTAAAACGTTTAAGAATTTATGTGAGAATATTTTAGTACACAAAATGATGAAACCTAAACAAAAAATCATGTTATTAGTATAATATATATATATATATATATATATATATATATATATATGTATGTATGAAGTGAGGGTAAAAAGAAAGGCCACCCCTAATTTGGGTTTGGCCCATCCGAATCCAGCTGGTTGTATTGTCTTCCACTTTAGCACTTTTTGGTTTATTTAATTTGAAGGATTATAACCTTTCAATAGACACTTTTTGATATATATATATATATATATATATTACACCATATCTTGTATATACTTATACATACCTATACATACGACAAAAACTAAACTAGAGACGCAACATTCTGTCTCTTATTCTTCTAAAAAAAAAAACTAATAAATAAAACAATATTGCTTTCTTCTACTAGCTAATAAAATTTTGTACTATTTCTATCAAAATCACTTTTTTTAGGGCAAATTAAAACTTACCCACCTATAGTTTTGCCAAAATTTAAGATGCCTATATGTGGTTTAAAAGTTGGCACTTTGTCCACTTAAGGTTCATTCTATTAGACTTCTGTAACCCACCCCCATTAAAAATTGTTTTTTTGGGGTTTCATTGGTGTTAGGCTTTGATTTTAGTGAGATGGTGGTGGCTAGTCCTTTTTTTGCTAATAGAAAGATGGCTGCAAATATTTCTTCTCATGGGTGGATGGATAATTTAGTGTTGGAGAAAAATGTCATTTTTTAGTCTTTTGGCGTCATGATTTCAGTAGGACTATTCATAGTGTTAGCAGCATCTTAAGGAATTGATGCAACAGGATCAAGATTATGCTATGTACAGCTTCAATTTTAAAAATGTTGTTAATAGACAAATGGAAAATCATATATTTAATTAAATTGTGTTATCCATAAAGAATATCCAATTTATCTTACCTGGAGATGTAAATTTTGAAGTGTATTACAAGCAGGTTTATACAAAATTCTTAGCAAATGATTAATGACAAGAAAGAGCAATGTTCCCCATTGTATTCCTTACAATCTGGTGAAAAAAACTCTTTGCATTGTAAGTACTTCTATGTTTTGCAGTGATTCTTTGTGGTAAGTAGTGTGTTGACATTGGTTTCAAGAAAGTCATATTTGGTAAGAGTGTTCTTAAGCCAAAGTTTTACCATTTTTAGAAATATGCTTTTAGATATTGTTTTTTTTAATGTTTTTATTATATTTTTTGTGTTTATAATAGTGAAAGTACAGAGGTGGGTTATGAAAGCTTAATGGAATGAATCTTAGATTGGTAAAGTGCCAACTTTTAAACCACATGTAAGCAATTTAAATTTCGACCAAACCACATGTGAGTAATTTGTAATTTGCCAATTTTTTTATATTATAATTTCATGAATTTTTGCTTACTACTATAAAAAAAAAAAAATAAAAAAAAAATAAAAAAATATCCCCTAAAACTCATCCAGTAACTATTCCCGTGCATCACACGTGTTAGCGTTAGTAATAGTGTAAAAGCAAAATGTTTAACTTTTTGTTCTTTGTTGACCACTTCTTATTACGCCATATGACTATATATTTATGCCACAAATACATTTAAAAACACCGAAAAGTTATCTCTTTTCATTTTACCTGTTAAATTTCAGTATCTACTCACTGTTTCACATAAGATGTATATATTAAAACAAAAAACTATGATTGAGAAGAAAGCATTGGTAAGGCTAGGAAATGAGAATGAAAAATCTAAAAAGAAAAGCATTTGTAAAGCGTTTAAAGAAATTTTTCAGTATTATTGTTCCTACAATTGGTGTGGCTTGATTCCTGGACATTTTCACTATTTAACCCCAAACGGTTGGGGTTGGGAATTTAAAGTAATATAATGAAATCACTACAAAACACAAGAGCTATAGTGGCATTTTATGTAAGTCATAAAAACACTGCTATAGGTCAATTTGGGCTATAGTTGCATTTTCTACTTTTCTATAGTGGCACCACAAAACACTACTATTGTATCGTGACTATAGATCTATGGTGACATTTTACAAAAACACCACTATAGGTTCATACCCTGTAATGGCGTTTTTAAAACCGTAGGTGAATATATATATTTTTAAATTGGCAATAACAGCATTTCAAAACACCACTACAGCCAACAACCACCAACCAAAAAAAAAAAAAAAATGGTAAATTACAAAAGTGTTATGTAATTTACATAATTTCATATAAATTAAATAGATTTTAAAATTTATGAAACATAACATTAAATGCTCTAAAATTTTAAAAATTCCATAAATAGAAAAGAATAAAAATAAAACAACAATAGATATAAATAGACAAAAATTTGAAGATCCAAACAAATCAAACACAAATACAATGAACAACCTAGAAAAATCAATCACGATGAGCAACCTAGAAAAATCAAACTTGGTTCTCAAATGAACACAATACAAAATGTAGAAGCAAATTCAAACCCAAATAAATCAAACACATAAATTTTTGAACCAGGAAAGACAAACATAAAAACAAGCACAAACCTAGAAAATTCAATAGCACAAACCCATTAGCATTAGAGTCTTAGCCACCACCGATCCAGCTACCCGTTATCATTAAAAAAAAGTATACGTATATCTTTTTTTTTTGGGCTAGACCTATGATGGCGCTTTCCAAATGCCAATATAGGTCCTTATAATACTTAGAACTATGGTGGCATTTAAAAAACACCACTATTGGTCCCTCTTTTTTTTTCTTTTTTACCGGACCTATGGTGGCGCTTTCCAAATGCCGATACAAGTCTTTGTAAGAATTGGACCTATGGTCTCTCAAATTTTTTTTCCACTATCGGTCCCTCATTTTTTTTTTTTTTTTTTGATTGGGCCTATGGTGACACTTTCCAAACGCCACTAAAGGTCCTTGTGAGACCTAGACCTATGGTGGCGTTTGAAAAAAATGCTACTATAGGTCCTTCAAAAAATATTTTTTTTGCCTGAACTATGGTAGTGCTTTCCAAACACACTATAACCTAAATCTAAGCCAAAGAAGAGAATAAGACAAAGTGGAGCTGAGAGAGAGATGAATAGTTTTTAGATAATGTAAAAAATAAAAGTTTTGATATTGAGTGTGTTGTAAACTGTATTATTAAAATAGACAGAGTAGCTTTTTTTAAGTTGCTGAATACTTCTTTTCTTTTTTTTTTTTTTTTTTTTTTTTTTTTTTTTTTGCCGTGAATGCTTTTAAGATATGCCAACCAATCTTTTTGCTTAATAGGGTATCCCTTTATCTCTTTTTTTTTTTTTTATCTTTTTTTTTTCAATTTCCCTTTATCCTTTTTTATTTATTTAATTTTAACTTTTTGATTTGTTAAATGGAGATTAGGGGTTTGAACAGAAAAATTATAATATTTTTATAGTCAACCACGTCATTTGTCTATCATTAAAATTGATTAGTTAGAAAAAAATTTGGCCAAAATATAAAATTTACCCTCTAAGTTACACTACTTTTCATTTTAGTCCTCTAAGTTTACATTTTATCATTTCAATCCTGTAAGTTTTAAATTTTCTCAGTTTAGTCTTCTGTTAAGATATTAATTGCCCAAAACGACATCGTATTGGCCATAAGTTAATATTTATTTATTTTATTATTTATTTTTTAATTTAAAAAAGCGTTAATTAAAAAATAAAATAAAAAATAAAAAATGTTAAAGTAACCCATGTTAGACCCACCCACCTCATCTGAAGAAGAACAAGTGTAATCCCTAGCCTAACCAGATAAGTGAGAGACTGAGAGGGAGAAGAAGAGCGAGAGATTTCTTGGTACATCTTGAACAATGAATTCACAATTGGAATCGGCTAATTGGATGAAGCCAGTGTCGACAGGTTGACCCCCACGTTGTGGTTGAAAGATCGTAGACTCTAGTATCAAAGGGTGTCAACCGTCTTCTTCGCCCTTCAATTTTTTTATTTTATAAATTGTTTAAATTTTCTTTTAAGGCTGTGTTTGGGAAGCTAAGGGAAAAAAAAAGGTGATGACTGGCCTTGATGTAGGAGAGGAGCGTAGCGTTAGAATGAAGTTTCAACTTGTCCTCATAGTAATCCAGCTTCATCATACTCACATCCATGGCTGAGAGTTCAAAACTGCTTTTTCGAACAAAACAAAACAGAGAGATCAAGAGAGAGAACTAGGAAATTAATTTCTGGGTTTTTTCTTAATTAAGGTTTTTTTTTAATTAAGAAATAAATTATAAAATAAAAATTAAACATTAAATTATGGCCAAAATGATGTTGTTTTGGGCATGTTAAAGAGCAAATATGGATGGTGAGTTAACATAGAACTGAATTAAGAAAATTTAAAACTTAGAGAATTAAAATAATAAAATGTAAACTCTAACTGAAATGAAAGGTTGTAAAACTTAGAAGATGAGTTTTACATTTTAGCTAAAAAAATTTCATAACAAAAACTAAACAGGTACGAGACTTTAATAAAATGGTGGACAAGTGCAAGTTTTGATCTTATTTAATAGACCCAATTGAATAAAAGAGAGATGCTTGAACAAGGCTCTATGCATTCCTCAAATCTAAAGATCATCATATTGGCCAAAAACTGGTTCCCCAATAAATCAATCATTCTGAAAAACAACTGGAATTGTTTTTTTTATTTTTTTTTGGCAAGTAACTGGTATTATATTTCATGGTGTCTATCTTGTATATGCAATGTCCCTTTTTTATATGGGTTCTTAGATATGTATACATGTTAGAGAATCATAACTTACTCTTCCATATAAGATAATTTCTTATAAATACATATCCACCTATACCAAAAATCCTTACGATTTTCTAATTGCCAAGAATGTCTTATACCAAGAAACAATCATTCCCATTAAATGTTATACAACATAAAGCCAATTCCTTTATGGGTTTGAAAGAAAAATGTAATCCAATAACATTGGAGCACATCTCCATGGACATTGAGAAGGAGAAAGCTCAAGCAGAGAGGATTTCTTTAAATTCAATATACGCACAGATAAAATCCTGGAAACCATTTCCTTAGAAAAAGGGTTGCCAAGAAGAACTACGTGCGAGAAATTTAAACCCAAGAAAGAGAAAAAGACTCAAAATAAGGAATACCCAAATGAAAATAAAGAATAGAGAAAGCAAAACCATGAGATAAAGAACAGAGAAGCTAAATCATGAAATATTGGTGCGGTGGCTCACAGAAAGCAGAGAAGCAAAGAGGCGCAAAGGCAGAACAAAGTGCTAAAACCCTATCCTTGAAAAGTCCTTTTATAGAAGAAGAGAGGCTCATTAGCGAAATGACAATTTTGTCCTCGGAACTGTACTTTTAATTCCTTTTAAAACCAAAATTAACAATCTAACTTATTTACATTTTACACTTTACCACCTTAAACCATACCAAGTTTGCTGTTAACGTAGATGAAAAAATATGACACTACGTGAAAATACTTAATTGTCTCTCTTTTCAATGTTTTAAAAACAAAAGATAAATTATATTTTACTACCCTAAAATATACTTCGTATTACACTTTACATTCTAAACTTTGAATTTTCATTCAAGTTAACAGCAAACTTAACGGCAAAGTGCAAAATGTAATATGTGTCATAGTTTAAGGTGTAAAATGTGCATTCGAAAAGTTTAAGGTGCAAAATGTAACATGAGGTATAGTTTAAAGTAGTAAAGTGTAATTTCCAACAACAATATATATATATATATATTCACCGAAGATTTATTCATAAAAAATAATAATAATAATAATAATCATGTTTGGGTTGGCCTTTCTTTCTTTTTATGAAAAAACAATTATTTTAAAATTTAAAATTTGAAAATACGATTTAAAAAACACACACACACACAATTAAGGCGCTTGGTAAATTTTGCAATAAATGTTTATTGTTGTGAAAATCTGTGATGCAAAAACACAACTTTGCTTTACGGAATGTTTTTGAGCTCATAAACTACAATTTAAAAACATGTTGTATGCTTGATTTTAAACCTCTTTCTTTTTGGTTAAAAAAAAAAAAAAAAAAAAAAAAAAAAAAAAAAAAAAAAAACCTCTTTCTTTTTTAAATGCAAAATGTCAAAATTTCTACTATTTCTTTTAATGAGAATAAAATGGGTTTCACTTGCATTAGCAAAAATTGCATAATAAAAAGTTGAACTTTTTGAGTGAAAATAACTCGATTGCCAAGAAAAAAAAATGATAAAATGCATTGAAAAACCTACCTTAACGATTACCCTTAGGACACTAGGACCCTTCATTTAACATCATTGATTTCTCATCTGAAATTATATAGCAAACAAATGAGCTTAATATCCTTTTTCAAGACTCAAACACTAGCATACCGTATGGTTAAGGCGATAGGAGCTAGTCAAGCATAGACCATTGGCAATTCACTTTGGGCGTAGTTATTATAATGTGGAAAAAAAATATATTCAAAAGTAAGTCTATTATGGCCCGTTTGGATTGAGGGGGAGGAAAGGAGAGTAGAGTAAAGTAGTGTAAAATTGACTCAAAATTAATCTATTTTTAACCAATTCTACTTTACCCCCCTCCACTCTCACTCGGTCCTCCCTCAATCCAAACAGTCCCTTAAGCATAACCCAATGCTTAAGAGCATAATACCGATACTCTTAATCGTAAAAGTAGATCTTTGGACTTGTATAATACGTGGTGTATACTTATTAAATCAACTCAACAAAATAAGTGATCCTAGAAATAGATATGTTCTTTCCCAAAAACTTGCACCATTCTAAAATGAAAATTATGCTGTGATTAACAACCATCCATGCCAATGAAACAATCAACAAAATCTATTTCAGTGAACATCTCAAGTTCTGGTAGCTTGTAAGCTTTGATCAAAGTTTTCTACACTCAACAACAAAACAAAAACAAAAACAAATAAACAAACTTAAGTTGAAATGGGTGGCCATTAACCAAACTCAACCTTATGAAACGCCCTACTAGCTTTATACGTTCAAGCACCAACCAACAGAACATATTAAGGCAAGAAGAGTGATTGGATCAAGCTATTCTTAGAGACTACGGGTCCGTTTGGATACAGCTGAAAACTGAAAACTGAAACTGAAAACTGAAAAACACTGTAGCGAAATAATTTTTAAATGTGTGAATAGTATCGTGGGACCCATTTTTAATGAAAAAGTTGCTGAAAATTAAGAACAGCGATGTGCTGTGATTGGAAAATTTGAAAAGTCAAAGTTTGCTATCTGAACAGCATATGAAAAAAAAAAAAAAAAAAAAAAAAAAAAAAAATGAAAAACGCAGACGCAGGATTGGGCGAAAACGCCCAATCCAAACGCACTCTACATAATGTGAGGTTTTCCATCATTTGTCTTCTGGCCTTTAACAGAAATCAAGAATGGTACAAACGAATTTTGGATTCAAAGCCCAGCTAAACAGGTCCAGGTCCAGAAGAATTCCATACGAGAAAACACCATTAACAAAACGAAAACCCACCCACTTACATTTCTACTATCTGTCTATCTATACATATTTTTATAAAGCAGTCCATGCCATCATATATGTATAAAAGACCGTTGCATCAAAAATTCAAAATCAGTTCATCACGATCTATAACCATTACGCCCATAAGGCCTTTTCTCCAGTTGAAAACTTTAAGGGGGAGAGGGAGGGGGATTGTTACAATTTCTTGAGCAAATAATAGTCAATAACATGAAGGAAGCACCAATTTGATACAATACAACACCAAAGTCAAATATATACCCAGCTTCTCACCATAACTTGAATGAATAAAAGCTCAAACTCCAATTTACCAATGGTTTATGTATCTCATGAGTAACAAAAACATGACTTGTAAAATATGACCCAAAGCTAGGCACCTCGGTTTTCAAGAAAGATATTTAAGCTTGCAAGAAGTTGCTAATTCAATTGCTTCACTCTGTCTAGATTCTATTCCATTGACTTTGACTCCAGGCTCCACAAGATCAATCAAAACTAGCATTTAGAAATTTCAACAATTCATTTCTTTTGTTCTCCGCCAACTTATCCTCCTTTGTTTTCTCAACTTTCAACCGAATCTACATAAGGGAAAAATAATTGATGATCACATTTCCTGTTTAAATAATCTCCTACACAGTTCATTGAGGCTACAGTACAAGGTAATAGATATCCTAACCTTTTTTCCAGATATAGCACTGAGGCGAGCACCATCATCCTTCTCACGCCCTAGAAACTGTACGAAGCATATAAAGTTGCAACAACAGCAAAACAATAAAAATTGAGACTGCAAATCTTATTAACTAGAGTTCAGTGAAAACCTTGGAAAGCTGTACAGGGCCACTGCTTCTCTCATCCTGCTGCTTCTATATATGGCTCCCATTGCCAGGACAAACCAGACCCATAAACAAACATCCAGGCAAACCAATCAAGCACCCAGTCATCATGTCAGACCCCAGCTCCAATTTCGAAGAGCCAATCAATAAAACAGGCAGAAAGTACCATAAGCACCTCAGATATTGATATGTATATCACATAAATTGAAGTCAAACATTGTGAATGCAGTGATAATTGCTAGACATGCATTATAACTTCCTGAACTTTCAGGTTATACATGGAAAATACAAATTGCATCAAGAAGTTCAGAGAGAGGATTGTTCTTTTCTTCTATTTTATCTTTATTTTTCTGGAAAAGAAAGGAAAGCTCTCTTATAAACCAATGCTAGTACAGCACTGACTGGAATTTAAATTCCAAATACAGTTTACAATTTCATTGTTATTTAATGTCCAGTTAACAACAAAGTTATTTTATTTCTGCAGTTAAAGATGACAGTTCACTCACAATTTAGATACCAATAGCTTTATTAGGAATTACAAATAAACGCCATTCAAATGTCTCAGAGTTACTTAAAAATCAAATTCGAACATAATAGGAGGAAAAAAGTACTAGTTGACCACTACCATAAAAAACAATCATATGGAGGCAATTAACCTATAAATAGCTGTAACCGCCTACCTCTTTAAGTTTGTGACTGTGCTGTTTATGACGATGATTCTTGCTTCGGTCCTTTTCCTTGTTCAAGAAAATGAAGGGAAATGAAGCAGGATAAGAAGACAAGCAGAGGATGTAACAAGAGAAGTAAAAAAAAGGAGTTCAATAACCACCTTCTTTGGCTTGTCATTCTTCTTGTGCCTCTTTGAATGATTAGATGTTTCATGCTCACTGTCAGAAGAACTGTCACTCCTACAACAACTCAGCAATATACAAAGTATGTTAGAAAAACCAATCTTCTATCCTCCATAGAAAAAAAAAATGGGACAATCCCTGAAAAATCTATATATAATTCCAGATGCTATTGAAAATTTCAAATATAAATCATTGCATCTAGACCATGTTTCCTTGCTATCAACCCCTTCCAGATAGGTAAATAGGTTTTTAAAAAAACCCCACATAAAGACACATAAAAGAGTAAGAAGGCAACTTATCTAAACCATGTTTCTCAGAAAATCCTAATCATGAGAAGTCTTCTCTTAGATTTGTAAGCACAACCACCTTCTCTCCCACAACTAAAGGTTGAGAAGATGGAATTTGAGGTCCACTTGTTCCAAAAATGCAGAAATACAGGAGTCATTAAATCTCATAATACTTGTTAGCTTCTCACTTTCCCACATCCTATCACTCCCCACAATTGTTCTGGTAGCTACATTTAATTTACACATCAAAATTGAATTCTAACATGTTCCCAAATAAAGACCCCACCTTACGGTCTTCTTGTTAATTGTCTATCCTCATAATCATCAAAGAAGCACCAGTAAGAGTCCATTTCAATTAGCCTAAAATGCCAACTTGTTTTCACAGCTAGCTTATGTATAGTTTTTAACAGCCTCACTTTTCCTAGGTACAACTGCACTTTTTCACAACTTATTTGTAAGAATAATAAGTCAATTAAAAAAAAGCACATCTAAATACAATTGAAACAGTAGCTTTCATAATCAGCAATTTTTTTTAAAAAAATTATAAATAACTATCTAATAGTCCCATAACAAAAACCTCAACTAACATACCTTTTTATTTTCCTAAAATTTCTCAGTAACTAAACTGACATATCATTAATCCAACAAACCAAACTAATTGCACAAATCACATAACCATAAACATCAAAACTCCAGAAAAAATAAAAATAAAAACAAAAACCTTAATTGGGTTTCTCAAAAACTAGAGGTCCTTAGAAAATTCACAATTTCAATCTTCTTCACCATCCCCAAGCTTCCCCAGCAATCAAACAAAGAAATAAACCAACAAGAACAATAATATAAAACCTACAAAATAAAACACTTACAGTAGGAAGCACGTACATAGACACAGACACAAGTACGGGTACGACACAGCAACACGAGCAATTTTTGAAAAATTATAACATAAAACGGCCAATACAACATAGGTATGACATGGATTCAACACAGGTATGGCACTCTAAATGAAGTGTTCGTGCTTCCTATTAGTTACATACTTACATAGCCAAAGAATATAAACCCTAAACCTAGTCCTGCCTTCCTTAGCTCTTATATTTCTAACTAAAAGACTATATTTTTCCATGAACTTTCTTTACAACAAAAAGATCATTAATCAAAACAACCGGAGCTAATCAGACAAATCACATAACCATAACCACAAAATTTGAACAAAAGCTAAAAATTAGACTAGAAATCTCAATTGGATTTCTGAAAAGCTTATGATTTTCACCTCAAAGAACTCACAAATTCAATTTCTTTAAGCTCTCCCCCCCAGTTTTCCCAGCAACCAAACAGAGAATAGAACAAGCAACTACAACATAATACCCAAACATAGAATCATAGCAAAAACACACAAAGCTCAAATAATAAGAACCCAGAAATCCAAAACCAAAAACCAAAAACCAATTCTGATTCTATCTTCCTTAACTCTCTTCATTCTAGAATTACATCTAACCAATAAAGAATTGGTTTTTTTTTTTTTGGGGGTGGGGAGGGGGGGGGGGGGGGGGGGTTATTAGTAATTACATAACCAAGCAAAACACACAAGGCACAACAATAAAAATCCAGAAGACCCAAAAATAATTCTAATCCTAGCTTTCCTTAGTTCTCTTCATTTTCTATAATTAATTTTATCTTAAACTACGTCCCCCCATAAAATAAAAATGAGTTCTTTTTGTTTTTTTGGGGTTAATTAGTACTTACATGAGCAACCAAAACACACAAAGCTCAAAAATAAGAAGAACCCAGAAAACCCAAACCAAATTCTACTCCTAGTTTCTATTCTAAACCATTTTGCACAACAAAAATGGCTTTAATTTTTTGGGTGAATTAGGAATTTACATAACAAACCAAAAAAACAAAAACAATCAAAAATTTTAAAATATAAATACATGAACAGAGAAAACCCAAAAGTAATTCTATATATATCATGTTCCTCAAAAAACCCAAAAAAGGAAAAAAAAAAAGGGTTTTCTTTTTCAAGACCTGGAGTAATCGGAGGCAGAGGAGGAAGTGTAAGAGTGTCTGCGACGACGTCGTTTGGTGTGGGAATGGCTTTTCTTTCGGATCTTCAGGGATTCTCTGTCTTTGCGACTTCGGTGACGACGGCGACGGTGAGAGGAAGTTGATGTGGAATCGGGGTCGGAGGAGGATGAAGAGTATGAGGACGCGGAAGAAGACGAGGCCGCCATTAGTATACCCAGAAAGAGAGAGATTGGTGAAAGAAAGAATAAAAGAGAGGAGGGGGGGTGAATATATAATATACTAGTGTTATTGCAACTTGCAAAGTTGCTAGAATAAGAAAAAATAAAAAAATAAAAAACCAATTTGTTTTTTTTTAAATAAAAAAAATAGGTTGATAACCAATTTGTATGATTAGGTTTTCTCTTATTTAAATTAACATATTATCACATGTTGACCTAGTAATGTAATTTTACCATTCACAAATCCGACTAGGTTATTAAAATCTAGTCAGGTCACACGGTTTACTTAAAACCTGCCAGATTTTACCGGTTTTGGTTGGATCTCACGCACATCCAATTCAATTGTTGATTCGGACTAGTCTATGTGCTAGGTCATTGGGTTACTAGTTCAACTGCCCGAGCCAGGTCGAGTTTAATATCATTGACTAAAAGCAAAAAGTGTTATTATTACTACTCATTTACAACAAGAATACTCTTTTTACAGTAAAATTGGTAATTACTAATTTTACTATAAAAAGATTATTATATAAAAATTATTTAAGTAATTGCTCGATATTAATAACATTTTTTCTTTGAATTTAGATAGGTTTTCATTTCACCTGACTCGAAGGCTTTGGGTTTGAAAAGATCTAACTCATTTGCAGTAGTAGACCAACCCTTCAGTGTTTAATTGGCCAATATCCTTGGATAAGCCGTTGGATCCAATTGGTTTTTAGGTGTGGTGCGACAACTACATGGAGACTGGAGTAGATTAGTAATGTCGTGGCAATTGGGGGAGAACAAAAATCTCTCTAGATCTCCGTCTAGATTTGAGTGGTGTTGTCTAGATCTTAGTTTCCTTTATAGGAAATGGGTGTCCCTTCTAGTTCTTTGTTGGGTGGGCTGTGTGTGTTGAATTCCTTATGTGGGAAACTTGACACTCAACTTGTCAAAGTCACATTTTGAAACTTTTAACACCCCCCCCCCCCCCCCTCTTGATAGGCACAAGGGTTGAAATCAGCCAATACTAAATGGGTGAAAAAGGTGGGTTGATTTTTAAGATGTATGGACAATCCTCTAGTTGATGGTAAATCTTGAAGGCAAAAATCCCTAATTATGCATCGATCAAATTGATTTATGTTATGAACACTTATAGGTATATAGATAATAATTGTTGTAATGTTGCATTTAGTTAGTTAGTTGGTTAGTTAGTTACAATTCTAAGCGTGTTAATCGCATTTAACACATGTTGAAATTATTAATGCACAAAGGGAATAATATGACCGTTAGGATTAGGCCATTTGGGTCAATAAAATAGTTTTATGGTGCTATAAATACCTACTTGTAATCACATTTCCATCATTGACAAATAAATCAACTCATTGCTTAGTGCATTTCCTCTCTCTCTCTCTCTCTCTCTCTCTCTCTCTCTCTCTCTCTCTATGGAGGGTAACTACCTCAAATTAAGTCAATTTTCTAACAATTCCCTTATAATTCCTATCCATCCCCATTAGGAACCACCGAGTTCCTAACAATTTCCTATAATTCTCACACTTGGACCTTTGTTATCAATCGATGTGCCTTATCCACTATCACCTAGCCCTCATTGTTGCTCACCCACCCACCTTGCCCCTTATTGTGACCATTCTTATTCTTTGTTGTACTATATTTTTCTTGCCACTCTTAACATCCACAAGATCCTCATCTTGTCATCATTGTTGTGCCTTACTCAACTTTAGAATCCATTCAATTCAATTTCCAATTCAAAATGGAAGATTGATTGAAAATCCAAATCCTATTTGGTTAGTGGTGGGTGCAAAATTCAAACACAAAGGGATGATGTTAGACCCTCAATTTAATCAAACTCGACTCGTTAACACCCTTATGTGTTTTTGTTAGATACTATACTTATATTTAATATCATTGCACATGTTTATATCAATTTTTAGATAAATGATGATGAAATTTGTAAGACTTCAAAGTAACATTTTTTTTTAATGAAAAAAAAAAAAAAAAAAAAAAATTGATCATCAAACCCGGCCTATTAACAACCCTATATATTTTTGTTAGATACTATATTTAAATTTAATATCATTGCAAATGTTTATATCAATTTTTAACTAAATGATGATGATATTTGTAAGACTTCAAAGTAACACTTAAAAAAAAAAAAAAAAATTCATTGGGTTTAAAGTTATTGGTATAAATAGGGATTTTTTTTTATAATTATTTTTCATTTTAATTTTAGAGAAAAATATTGTCTTCAAAGTGTTTAAAAATATTCCTCCCTAACAGGTCATAATGCTAATATTTTACTCGTTTTTTGTTTTTTTTTTTAAAGTTCAATAGTTACAATGGAAAATGAAAGTTTTAAATCTTAGACATCTCTATTGAAAATACTAAAATGTGCTAATTGAAGTACAAATCTCTTGCTGATATTTATATTTTAATTTCAAAAAGCGAATGAGTTTATCTTGTGAAGAAAGATGTAATTGTTATGGTTGCTAGAAATAATGATAAGGAAGATAACTACTAGGTTAATAATTTTTATGTCATCTCAACTTTGGAAGGTCATAACATTAAGCTAGACACTTTTTTTTTTAATTATTAAAATTAGATAATTATAACAATTGAGGAGGAGGATTTGATGAACCAAGAATGTCTTTGTTAAAAACATTACTTGAGCTACAAAGCTCTTGACCTAGACGCTTGAATATTGGTTTGATCTATAAGGAAATATGAGGCTAAGAATATGAGAAAATGCCCACCTAATGGTTAAGACTTTATGGTTCCTACATAATACTATGCAAAGTGTTATTTCATTTAACATTTTATATGATATGACATTGGAGATATATATATATATATATATTTGAATTTATAATATTAATCATAACCATGACAAGGATAGGATGACAATTTCATCCCATACCATCTAGGCAAGTTTTCTCCTCTGAGAATAGAGAAATTATAAGCCATAGTTGAAATTATAAGCCATGGTAGACCAAGTTATTTGTCCACTATTCCCCTAAAAGAATCTCATATGTTTAAAATTGTTGAGTTAGGAAAAAGAAATTTAACCAAAAACTAACTATTGACTCAGCAATTTTAAACATGTGGAAGTCTTTAATGGAATAGTGCATAAGTAATGTGGTCCACCATGAGGACTGTATAATTTCTCTCCAAAATGAATGATAAAGTGGGGACGTGACGTGATGAATTCTTTTATCCAAATGTTAAGATAGGCCTTCAAGTATATTTCCTAAAATATCATTATTATTTTTATGACAACAAAATTGTCATTATAAACATTTCCTTTATTTTAATGAAGTGTTGGATACATTAGGAATTTGTATTGTAATCATTTGAACTCCAATAGTATACAAATTAGACTAGTAATTTGATATTAGACATGTAAAAAAATATATAATAAAAAAAAAGAAAAGAAAAGAATTTAATATCTTCTATAAAAATTATACTTGGTGATGATCTTTCATAGAATAAAATTCATTTTTCACCATTTTCATTGTGATGAATTGATTAGAATTTTCATTTTCTATATAAATTACAAAATTATCTACCAAAGTGAATAAAAAAAAGTTAATGCAACCATTGAAATCTTCAAAGACATGAATGATCCAAAATTTAATAAATACAAATTTTACAAAAAAAGAACAAAAAAAAAAAATTGAGAAAACAAAAACTACCTTGTCTCTATAACGACTAGACCAATTGACCAATTTATTTTTGGCGAAAACACCATTTTAGTCCCTACATTTTGGGATCACAGTCAATTTGGTCCCTACATTTTGATAGTAGTCAATTTGGTCCATGATATTTTCAACTTGCAATTAATTTGGTCCTTATTGTTAACTCATTAACGGAAAAAGTCTGTGACAAACGGTGTGCACTGTTGGCACACTTGAAGCCTACATGGCTACTAGAATAATAGTAAAAAAAAATTATTAGCATTTAAAAATGATAAGTCAGCATCTAAAATTAAGTAATTTATCAATTTCAAACAATTTAAAATAAAAGAAAAAGAATTGAAAACCAAAAAAAAATGAACCCAGACAAAGATTTCGAAAGTTTCTTACACTTTTTGAGAAACCAAATCGTGAATACCAACTGTGAGGCCAGTTAATTGGGAAGTATTGTTAAAAGCATTATTAACTGGGCCTATGACCCTATCCGAGGACGTTAGACCGTCCGAGGAGGCCTAAATAAGACTATGAGGAGAATAAAGTTAAGAGAGGATTAGAGACAATGTGAGATGTGTCCAATAAGCGTCTAAGGACAAAAGTCTTCTCGGCAACGTGTGTCCGAGGTAAATCTGAGTGCCATACCATCACAGACTTACTTTAGAGTTACACCACAACTAAAAATGGGACATTGGACCAAGGATAAGAAAAGAAAGGTAAACAAATATCTTCAAAAGCTGCTACATCCGCATTAAATGCCTTTCAACCAACTCTATGGCCGCATTAATGAGGAAATGATGCCTGAACAGTGATCAAACAGCCTTACAGCTACTGGTTGATGGTTCTAGGAGGTGCTGGATGGGATAGGAAGGAGTCCTCTAAATCTAACCTACACGTGTATGGTAAGGATGACAGCAAGATAGCAATATATAACCCGTAAGAATGCACTGAGAAAGGGGATTGGAACTCTTATACAATTTTTGTCTTGAAGAAAACCATATGAAACAAATAACTTAGTTTGTTCTGAGGATAAATTTGATAATCTTATTTGTGTCGAACCATCTTGAATCGTTAAATTTAATCGTTTTTCTTCTGGGATAAATTTAGTTCTTTTATCCACGCTCTACAAATTTATTGTTTGGGCCGTTAGCGTTTGAGCCCAATTCGGTTTTGGGATCAATACAATTTCAGTCCCTACACCAACAATCAAATAAACGAAAAGAGAAAATCAACGTCCAACAAACTCCATCGCCAACAATCCGATCCCTATCACATCACAAATCGTTGAAAATACTGAAAGATAATCAAATTCAAAATCATTTAAGTAATCAATGAAACGGGGGTGAAGAAATAAATTGTAGAGTAATGGACTTTGATTATGTAATTCTCGTGAACAAATTTATATGCTACATCCATCGAATCAAATCATTGAGATTGAGATTCGCAACGTTTTTGATGCCTTGAATGGAAAAATAAAAGTTAATCTACCACCCCTACAAGCTTCACCTTCTCTCTCTGCCAATCCTATTCAATATTCATACCTCTCTCTCTCTCACAATCAGATATAAAATATTTGAATCTCACACACATAGACAGAAAAACACAATACTAATAACTTAAAGAAGAAACCCAACAAGAAAAAAGGAAAAAAGAGAATAATGAGAAGATCCAAATGTACAAGCACAACTATTTACAACAACTTGTACCAAGCAGATAAAAACATTGATTTTAAACAAAGTTCTTCCTGTTTCCTTTACCTTCTCTTCCTTTATCTAACCCCACCTAAATCAAGTTCTTTAGTTTTAGAACTTACCCACATAATGAAACCCAAAAAACTAATTTGTAAACCCCAATAGTGCATGTCTCTTAGATCTGGGTTCATGTCTTTTTTTCTTTTCTTTTTTGTTGGAAATTGATAAATTAATTAATTTTAGATACTGAGGTATTATTTTTAAATGCCAATTCAATTTTTTATTATTATTCTAGTAGCTAGCTACATGGACTTTAAATGTGACAATAGTGCACACCATTTACCACGTAGACTTTTTCTGTTAGTGAGTTAACAGTAGAGATTAAATTAATTGCAAGTTAAAAATATCAGGGACCAAATTAACTATTACCAAAATATAGAAACAAAATTGATTGTAATTCCAAAATATAGGGACCAAAATAGTGTTTTCATATTTATTTTTAAAAGTTACACAATATTAAAATTATTGTGAAAACCAACTGTGAAGATGATTAACAATATTTTTAAAAAAAAAATTTGATAATTACAAAAGAAAAGTGGAGATTTAAACCCTGGATAGATATTTCGGTTAGAAATATTATAAGGTATCCACTAGTTAATTTCCGAGACTTTTTGACATGATTAACAGTGCCATGAGTGGAAAATTTGGCTAGTTCAGCTTGTTGTATATATGAATACTTGAAGGCCTTGAAGCATCATATTAAAAAAAAAAAAAAAAAAACCAGCAATAAAAGTTTTTCATATACCTTGGAAGAATTCAATCAATGTACATATCTTCTTATAGATTTCCACTCAATCAAAAATTGCACTTGTTCTAGGTTTTTTCTGTTTCGTTAAGAAAACCAGGGTGGTAAGGCACTCCGGTAGTCTTAATCCAAGTATCACCACCAAGGAACTTCCCTGGTGTAAAGTCTAATGCATGTTGACTGGTGATGGTCTTAATTCCACGCCATTTTACTCGTTGTGTTGTATTTGAACCAGGTCCTACGTTCTGAAACTCAGTGTAGAAGCAAGTGTTGATTCCGAAATTGCCTAACCAAGGTAACCATCCTTCAGGCTGGATCAGATCATCAAGGTGGGTTTTCATGATGATGGTCCTTGAGAACTCCTTCCATGGACGGCCTAGATATGCTTTGCGTAGGAATCTAACGGGGTAGAATGCAGGGTCTGCAACAATTTTGGAGTCTACGAGGATTATTGCTGATGGCTGGCGCCTCTCCTTCCTGCCTTGTGCAGTCACGATGCATTGCTGGTTGTCCATTGGCTTGCGGACCACGAAATTGCAGTTTTGGAAGACGGCAGCAGAATCACCAAAGACGAAGTCAACTGTGCCGGAGATGGTGCAATCGCGGTAGAATTGGCGCTTGGTGTGCGCATAAAGCGTGTCTTGGTACCCGTCAAATGAGCAGTTGTAGAAGGCAGAGAAGTCGGATTGAACCTTCAATGCAACAGCCTGATGTTTCTCAGCACCAGCAGTGTTCTCAATTCCAATATTCCTGGCAATGAAGTAATCTCCGGAGACACCTGCATAAGTTGAATCCTTTAGTCTCAAGAAAAGATAGAAACATTCATAATACATTGATTTGCCACAACATGCTAGCAAATAAGTAGATAATGTTTCACACCATTTAAAATTCTAAATAAATGTTACACCAAATACATATCTATTTTAAATGGAGAGAATCATTTTGGAATGGTAGAAGGGACAGTTTGGGAAGTATTACGTACCAACTGTACAGGTTTTGAAGGTGGGTATGCCATCAACAAAGTTCCTGTTTCCTGTAATCCTGGTCTTATCAGGTCCATCACCAATCATCATGACATGAGTCATGGACTTGTTTAACTCTACATACTCTTGGTAAACTCCTTCCTTGATGTAGATCACAAAGGTCTTGTTGCTATTCTTAGGGATCAGAGGCAATGCCTCATTGATGGTCTTGAACCGTCCACTCCCATCCTTGGCTACAATAACGTCAGGCTTAATCTGGGCTGGAGATGCAGCAAGGAGTCTCCGACTTCCAGGACTATCATTGAACCAATCAGGATATAGTTCACCATGGCCAAGAACAGGCACGTCATGTTCAAGAAGACGACGACCAAGGCTAGGGAAATCAAAGTTAGAGAGCACTTTGGACAAGTCAGAGACAATGGCAAGACTATTGCTGCTCATTTGCATGGCAGACTTCAATGCCGCCCTCATTTTCTCTCCAGCATCACCGGTCGTGTTTTGAAATGCGTCTAAGCAAGTTTCTTGGTATGTGATGGCAGCACTGAGCCAAATCCTCAAATCATTAAGCAGTTCGTCTACCTTGGTGCCATCAAAATCTCCCAATTGATCGAAAGAGTTCTTGAACTCATCAGTGGAGGAGTCCATAAGTTCTTTGCAACTATCAAGAGCCTTCTTGGCTCTCGAGTCCTTCTCGAGCTCTTTCAAGAGATTGGATTTGTTGGCAGCCTCATTGATGTAATCTATTGCCGCCTTAAATGAAGCTCTAATGAGTTCTTTTGAATCTGTGGTATTTCCAGCCTCAGAACTAAGGCTCTTGACACATTCTTCTTTGTAATCAGTGGGCTGGCAGATTAGTTGGATAGCTTTCATTGTAGCAGATAAATTATTACTACTTTTATCATCATCACTAGATGAGCTATGATGAAGGTTAACGCCAACAGTCACGGCTACAACCAAGGCCACCAAGAATATGGCTGACAAACTGATAACAGTAATTTTCTTCTTCCTACTTATATGATTCTCTTTAGACATTTTGAATTTAGCAGCTAGCTCCTTTATACCTTAAGGGAGTACCAAAAAGAAGTGGAAAAAAAAAATTAAAACAAAATAGATACCACTTTAATTATTTCCCCCCCACCCTCTAATTGTACACAAAGTCCCCCTAGAAGGCAAGAAAGAGCAGCTACTAACGCACAAGGAAAAAAGGTCTGTAGAGCTGGTAGCCTTGTTCCCCTGAGTTTTGGTTTTGGGAAGTTAGTTGAGGGAATGTTTTATAATGGAAAAGAAACGAACCCCAGATTAAAAGTTTGTTGAAACTGTCAGAGAAACATGAGGCTTGGATGGAAAAGGAAGAGTCAAAGGGCAATCCAGATATGTTTGCTACTGTGTTTTTACTAAAAAATGAAAGGTGAAAACTAGAGATTAGGAGGAGCCATGTTGGAAGTGCTATGCTAATCCTGACCCCTCTCAATTAGGCCATTGAGCAAGGCTGGTTTTCTTCACATCCACAAGATCCTCGTGACAAATATCAACTTGATGGTAAAAATAAAAAATTGTAAAAGATATATATGACAGCCAAGAAGGCATCCAATTCCAAATAGCAGTTGTTCAATTTCCGAAATAATGTGATATAAATTGAAACCTCCTCCCTTTTTTCTCTCTTCATGGAGTGAGAAATTTTATTTTTTGCTAAAAGCAAACTAAGCTAAATACATCAGTACCCAAAACTAGCCGTAAAGCTACAAAGGCACAACAGTTTCCTGTGTTTTCTTTAGTGAATTCCTGTTTCTATTTATATTCTTGATTCTTATTTAGGTTAGTTGCTGGTGTACTTGCGTAGCTTTAGGTGCTTGTTGGAGGATATTTTGTTTTTCTGCATGCTCAAGTTGCTATTTGTAGGGGTTAATCTTGTATAAATATCTCATATTGGGTTCATTATATTGTTAAACACAATTCAATATAGTGAAGATCTAGTCATCAAAAACTTTCCTCCAAAAACGTAAACTAATATTAGACTAAAGAGAAATGATATGTCCACAACACTTTTACAACCCCTACAAATTTGAACTAATAACAACTAACTACCTATAATTTGTTATGAAAATATTGTAAAAATGTTATGGACGTAGCACTTCTCTAGACTAAACCACGTAATCCCTACATTCTCTCTTTGCTTCAGCTTCTCTCATAATTTTAGATTTATAACACCTCAAATAACTAAAATATAGCTACATAAATCTACATTAGGAAAAGCCCACCAATAACCTAAGAAGCATGGATACGAATACAGACATAACTCAACAACATGACAATTCTTTTATTAAAAAAAAAAAATTATATGGAAAACATTGTGTAAAAAAAGCTCTATTTGTTTCGATGGAAAACATTGTATAAAAATAGTTTTTCGTGTCTTCCAGTGTTTGGTAACGTTAGAAAAAATGAGTTAAAAAAAAAAAAAAAATCTTTGGTCAACATAAAAAATATGACTTATTTTTAGAAATTTTTTTCACTAATTTTTTTAGAAAACAACTATATCTCACAGTAAACTAAATAAGAGAAGTTAAAAGATTGTTTTTCAACTCATTTAAGGTTATTACTAAACATAAGAAAATGATATAGTTTTTGTGGGGCCCGGCCCAAAAATAATGGGCCACTCCAAATCCAGGCCCCTCCGAGGAGCTTCCTTTCCGAGGAGAGGCCACACATGAAGCGTTAATCCCAGCAACGCCCAAGAAGCCTATCCGAGGAGAAACTCCTCCTCGGATACCACGAAGCCCAGACCAAGAGCCATCCCCAACCAACTCAGTTCACCCTCCAGACATATAAAATGAATAAAATCCAAAATATCCCTCGAAAAGCTACCACCACATTAATTGCGCCCCAACCAACCTCTTGGCCGCATTAATGAGGAAAAGACCCCTGAACAGTATTGGCCTCTGCAACTCACAAAGGGAGTGGTGAGGGCGGCTGATGGGACAGGCGCTCAAGTGGGTGCTTAGATGATCAACAGGTGTAAGGTTTAGATGAAAGAAGGAGAGCTATATAATGTAATACAGTCCCCCAAAGAAGGGGACGGAAAAACTGGATGAAGACCCAAAGATAAAAGGAATATAAGGAGACTTGAGAAATCTTCCCCGTGTCTTTTATCTTCTGCATCCACCTTATCCATGCATGCGACCGTACAGGCTCACTGAAGCCAAGTTCTTTCACCCATTCTCTACGAACATTCATTGTGGGTTGCGTCTTGGGTCAAAGCCTGATCATTAGGATTTGGGCCAAGAAAATCGTGCAACCACAATTGGCGCCATCTGTGGGAAGAACTAGGGCATCAGCAGGCGCAACGGTCAAGCATGGCAGAACTAAATCCGCACCAGGGGAATCCTCACCAGGCCGACTCCCAACGGACACAACCCGTCGAGTCCCCGAGGCAGAATAACCCCGTCAACCCAGGCCACAGGGGAGATCGTGAGGGAAGTGTGCAAACTATCCGGACAAGCCAGAGTCACACTCAGATAGGAAGCCACGCTTCCCAGAGGCGAAAGAGTCACCAGGACATGCAGAGAGAGATAGATGATCTGAAGAGAAAGTTGCGACGAACCCAGCGAAAACGATCTCCTTCAGACTCAGACGGGTCCTCTAATGCGGAGGATGTGAGTTACCAACGGAGGTCAAGGACCCCCCCAAGTGAAACCTTTTCCTACGTAAAGGAACCGCGCCGCGTGCGGAAGTATGAGAGCACATCCAGCAGGGGCTCGGGAAACGATGCCATGAAGAAAGCGTTGGACCAGGTCTCAAGATCCCCCTTCACGTATAGAATTGAAGGGGCTAAGCTGCCTCGACGGTTCAACCAGCCGACATTCACCATCTATAGCGGTCGAACGGACCCGGTAGAGCATGTGAGCCAGTTTAACCAAAAGATGGCGATCTACTCGAAAGATGAGGCCCTGATGTGTAAAATCTTCCCATCCAGCCTGGGATCAATGGCGATGAGGTGGTTCAATGGCCTAAAGGCAAATTCCGTAGGCTCATACAAGCAGCTCACTCGGGATTTCTGCACCCGCTTCATCACCAGCACCAGAGTCCCCAGGCCCCTCGGTTCGCTACTGTCCTTGTCCATGCACGAGGGAGAGACTCTGAAAGCATACTCGGATAGATACTGGGAGGTGTACAACGACCTGGATGACAACCATGATGCGGTCGCTATCAGCACGTTCAAGAGCGGGCTCCCCACCGACCATGGCTTGAGGAAATCCCTCACTGGTAAACCGGTTGCCAACATCGATCAGCTGAGGGATAGGATTAACAAGTATAAAAGAGTGGAGGAAGATCAACTGCAAGGGAGGGGTAAGGATAAAGTTATCCCCCTCAAAGCAAACGACTCCAGGTCGGAGCGGCACCACCCTGGTTAGCCGAGGAGAGATTTTTCGCGACAGGCGGGCCAGAACAACCCGCAGGTAGTGAACGCCATATTCAGGGAGCCAGTACAACAAGTGTTGGAGAAAGTACGGAATGAGCCCTACTTCAGGTGGCCAGGAAAGATGGCCGGAGACTCTTCCAGGCGTAACCGGAACCTGTACTGCCACTATCATCAGGATCATGGGCATACTACTGAGGACTGCAGGAATCTATGGAATCACCTAGATTAGTTGGTCCGAGAAGGAAAGCTACGTCACCTACTGCACCCGTCAAGTGGCCATCCCGGCCAAACAACACAAGAGCCCCGAAAGGACGTGTCCTTGGGACCCCCCACCGGGACGATACATGTCATCCTTGCTGCACCAGGAAGGACGGGGCCACCCACTCCCAGGGTGTTAGTTGTTGATCGGTTCCCCCCTGAGGGTAGGCAAGGAGAGCCCAAAAGGTCAAGAAAGGGAAGCTCTCTGGTACTGGGTTTCTCGGACGAAGATAAGAGAGGAACTATTCAACCCCACGATGATGCCTTGGTGGTCACGCTGAGGATCGGGGGCTTCGACGTGAAGAGGGTGATGGTGGATTCGGGAAGCGCGGTAGAGATAATGTACCCCGACCTATACAAGGGGCTGAACCTGAAGCCAGAAGATTTGGCCGCTTATGACTCCCCTCTTCTCAGTTTTGAGGGAAGGATGGTCACGCCAAAAGGGCAGATCCGACTGCCCGTACAGACTGGGGCGGAGATAGTGGAGGTAAATTTCATTGTGGTTGACGCTTATTCGCCTTACACTGCGATAATGGCAAGGCCGTGGATCCATGCCCTGGAGGCCGTGACCTCCACACTTCACCAAAAAGTGAAATACCCCTCCCGAGGACAAGTGGAAGAGCTCCGAGGAGATCAAGCCGTGGCTAGGAAGTGTATGGTGGCCGCCGTTTTACATCAGCCCCCAATCAAGTCCTTGGTCCCGGAGAGCTTATAGCAACCAACTCCCTCGGCGAGCCAAGGCAAGGGGCTGGCCGAGGAGATAAGGTGCGAAGGCCTGGATAGGATTGCCGTCAATAACGACCCTGAGAAGTTCTTTCAGGTCGGCTCTGAATTACCTTCCCAGGAAAAAAAGGAGTTGGTCGGATTTCTCAGAGAGAATGTCGATGTGTTCGCGTGGGACGCCTACGACGCCCCGGGAGTTGATCCCAGCTTTATTTGTCACCACCTGAACGTCAACCCCTCTTCAACTCCAAAGAAACAGCCGCCTCGACGTCCTTCGAAGGAACACGCCAGTGCCGTAAGGGACGAGGTGGCGAAATTAAAAAGGGCAGGGGCTATCAAAGAGGTCTTTTACCCCGAATGGTTGGCGAACACAGTGGTGGTAAGAAAGAAAACAGGGAAGTGGAGGGTCTGTGTGGACTTCACGGACCTGAACAAGGCATGCCCGAAAGACCCATTCCCCCTACCCCGAATCGACCGATTGGTGGATGCAACCGTGGGCCACCCTCGAATGAGCTTCCTGGACGCCTTTCAAGGCTATCATCAGATACCCCTTGCGCCAGACGACCAAGAAAAAACGGCTTTCATGACGCCCATCGGAAACTATCATTATAAGGTGATGCCGTTTGGGCTGAAGAACGCAGGCTCAACATATCAAAGGATGATGACTCGGATGTTCGAGCCACAGCTGGGCAAGATCATTGAGATTTATATAGACGACATGGTTGTGAAGAGCAAAAGGGTTTCCAAGCACGTGGGTGACCTCGGAGCGATCTTCGCTATCTTAAGAAAGCACCGGTTGCGGCTGAATGCTTCCAAATGTTCATTTGGGGTCGGGTCTGGGAAATTCTTAGGATACATGGTCACTCACAGGGGAATAGAAGTAAGTCCCGACCAGATCAAAGCCATTAACAGCCTACAGGTTCCTCGGAATCCGAAGGAAGTGCAGAAGCTCACTGGCATGATTGCAGCACTAAACCGGTTCATATCAAGATCGGCGGATCGATGTCGGCCTTTTTACCTCCTGATAAACAAATGGAAAGGGTTTGAATGGTCGGAGGATTGCGCTTAGGCTTTCCAGCAGCTTAAGGACTACCTGTCTCGACCACCCATCATGTCCAGCCCTGAGGCAGATGAGGTGCTGTTTGCATATATTGCCGTAGCTTCCCATGCTGTGAGCTTGGTGCTGATACGGGACGACAATGGGGTGCAGCGGCCGGTTTACTATGTGAGCAAATCATTGCACGAAGCCGAGGTACGGTACCTTCCTTTGGAAAAGGCGATTCTGGCGATAGTGCATGCGACCCGTAAGCTCCCTCATTACTTTCAGGCGCATACGGTCATCGTTTTAACTCAGCTTCCCCTTCGAGCAGTTCTTCGCAGCGCTGACTATACAGGCAGGATCGCCATGTGGAGTGCGCTCCTGGGAGCCTTTGACATCAAATATATGCCCAGATCCTCCGTCAAGGGACAGGTCCTCGCGGACTTGGTGGCAGAGTTTGCTGAGCCCTCTTTTGAAACAATGACTGAGAAGAAAGCATTGGATGAGAAGTCGGTTGGCGTGATTTCAGCAGTCGAGACCAGGCCATGGAAGGTCTACGTGGATGGGGCGGCTAACCAAAGAGGGTCAGGAGTTGGGATAGTTATAGTATCCCCGGACGGTGCTGCTATTGAAAAATCTTTGAGGCTCGGGTTCTCGGCCACGAACAATGAAGCCGAATACGAAGCTTTGCTTCAAGGGATGATGATGGTTCACAGATTGGGCGGCACAGTAATAGAAGCATTCTCGGACTCCAGACTAGTGGTCGGACAAGTGATGGGTGAGCTGGAAGCTCGAGATACCAGGATGCAAGAGTATCTGGGACAAGTCAAGCGGCTACAGAAGAATTTTGAATCTTTCAATCTGACGCACATCTCCAGGAGTGTAAACACCCATGCAGACTCGCTGGCCACACTCGCCACGTCCTCAGCACACAATCTGCCGCGAATGATCCTGGTTGAAGACTTAGCCCGGGCAAGCCCTATCAGCAGAAATCCGGCTAGAGTCCATCAGATCAGAAAGAGTCACTGCTGGATGGATCCCATAAAGAACTTCCTTCAGAGTGACGTCTTGCCGGAAGAAAAGCTGGAAGCCGATAGGATACGGAGGAATGCTCCTCGGTTCTGGCTATCCGAGGACCACCAATTATATCGGCGCTCCTATTCTGGACCGTACCTACTCTGTGTACATCCAGAAGAGTCCGAGTCTCTGCTTGAGGAGTTGCATGAAGGAACTTGTGGAAGTCACACCGGAGGAAGGTCGCTGGCGCATAGGGCACTCACCCAAGGATACTGGTGGCCGAACATGCAAAGGGAGGCCCAGGAGTACGCCAAGAAGTGCGATCAGTGCCAGAGATTTGCTCCGAATATTCACCAACCCGGAGGGGTTCTCAACCCCCTCTCTAACCCGTGGCCGTTCGCGCAGTGGGGTCTCGATATTGTCGGACCTTTTCCTAAAGCCGCGGGGAACAAGCGATACATCATAGTCGGGACCGATTACTTCACTAAATGGGTGGAGGCTGAGCCTTTGGCCAACATTAGGGACGTGGATGCCCAGAAATTCATCTGGAAGAACATTATCACCCGCTTCGGAATCCCGCGTACACTCATTTCCGACAATGGTCTTCAATTCGACAGTAAAAGCTTTAGAAAGTACTGTCACGAGCTTGGAATCATTAACCGATATTCCACCCCTGCATATCCCCAGGGAAATGGGCAGGTGGAGGCCGTGAACAAGGTCATAGTGAACGGACTAAAGAAAAGGCTAGATGAGGCAAAGGGAAGATGGATAGAAGAGCTCCCGCACGTTCTATGGACCTATCGGACAACGCCACGGCGGTCAACCGGTGAGACCCCCTTTTCACTGACTTATGGGGCAGAGGCTGTACTCCCAATTGAGAACAACTTTCCTACGCTGAGATCTGCTTCGTTTACTCCGGACGGTAACGATGAGTTGTTGGAAAGAAATCTAGACTTAGCCGAGGAAAGAAGGGAAAAAGCAACGATTCATATGGCCTATTATCACCAAAAGCTGAGACAGGGATACGATGCCAATGTCAAGCTACGACCCCTCGGTCCCGGCGATCTCGTGATGAGGAAGGTCCTTGGCAGCGCAAAAAACCCCTCTTGGGGCAAGTTGGGGCCCAATTGGGAAGGACCGTACCGTATAACATCCGTAGCTGGAATAGGCGCCTACTATCTAGAAGATTTGGATGAAAAAGCTGTGCCTCGACCATGGAATGTAAATAACCTCAGAAGATATTATTATTAATGAAAATGGCTTCGCCCACATTTTGTTTATTGGCTATCCACTTCTTGCTGATCTGCATGACAATTCTTATGAGTCTTAAACAGAACCTAAGTCCTGTATGGCTCCTTGGACCACAGACTTAGGGGAAATTAACACTTAAAAAGACCTCGTAAGTCTTGGACAGAACCAAGGTCTTGCATGGTCCTCGGACTCAAGCCTATGGGGAAACCAAGTACGAAAAGAAAAATCGCGTAAGTCTTGGACAGAACCAAGGTCTTGCATGGTCCTCGGACTCAAGCCTATGGGGAAACCAAGTACGAAAAGAAAAATCGCGTAAGTCTTGGACAGAACCAAGGTCTTGCATGGTCCTCGGACTCAAGGGGAAACCAAGTACAAAAAGAAAAATCGCGTAAGTCTTGGACAGAACCAAAAAAGCCATAGTCGTAAGTCTTGGACAGAACCAAGGTCTTGCATGGTCCTCGGACTCAAGCCTATGGGGAAACCAAGTACGGAAAAGAAAAATCGCGTAAGTCTTGGACAGAACCAAGGTCTTGCATGGTCCTCGGACTCAAGCCTATGGGGAAACCAAGTACGGAAAAGAAAAATCGCGTAAGTCTTGGACAGAACCAAGGTCTTGCATGGTCCTCGGACTCAAGCCTATGGGGAAACCAAGTACGAAAAGAAAAATCGCGTAAGTCTTGGACAGAACCAAGGTCTTGCATGGTCCTCGGACTCAAGCCTATGGGGAAACCAAGTACGGAAAAGAAAAATCGCGTAAGTCTTGGACAGAACCAAGGTCTTGCATGGTCCTCGGACTCAAGCCTATGGGGAAACCAAGTACGGAAAAGAAAAATCGCGTAAGTCTTGGACAGAACCAAGGTCTTGCATGGTCCTCGGACTCAAGCCTATGGGGAAACCAAGTACGGAAAAGAAAATCGCGTAAGTCTTGGACAGAACCAAGGTCTTGCATGGTCCTAGGACTCAAGCCTATGGGAAAACCAAGTACGAAAAGAAAAATCGCGTAAGTCTTTGACAGAACCAAGGTCTTGCATGGTCCTCGGACTCAAGCCTATGGGGAAACCAAGTACAGAAAAGAAAAACCGCGTAAGTCTTGGACAGAACCAAGGTCTTGCATGGTCCTCGGACTCCAAGCCTATGGGGAAACCAAGACCGAAAAGAAAAATCGCGTAAGTCTTGGACAGAAAGGCTTGCATGTCCTCGGATCAAGGGGGGCCCTATGGGGAAACCAAGTACGAAAAAGAAAAATCGCGTTAAAGTCTTGGACGACAAGGTCTGCATGGTCCTCGGACTCAGCCTATGGGGGAAACCAGTACGGAAGAAAAATCGCGTAAGTCTTGGACAGAACCAAGGTCTTGCATGGTCCTCGGACTCAAGCCTATGGGGAAACCAAGTACGAAAAGAAAAATCGCGTAAGTCTTGGACAGAACCAAGGTCTTGCATGGTCCTCGGACTCAAGCCTATGGGGAAACCAAGTACGGAAAAGAAAAATCGCGTAAGTCTTGGACAGAACCAAGGTCTTGCATGGTCCTCGGACTCAAGCCTATGGGGAAACCAAGTACGGAAAAGAAAAATCGCGTAAGTCTTGGACAGAACCAAGGTCTTGCATGGTCCTCGGACTCAAGCCTATGGGGAAACCAAGTACGGAAAAGAAAAATCGCGTAAGTCTTGGACAGAACCAAGGTCTTGCATGGTCCTCGGACTCAAGCCTATGGGGAAACCAAGTACGGAAAAGAAAAATCGCGTAAGTCTTGGACAGAACCAAGGTCTTGCATGGTCCTCGGACTCAAGCCTATGGGGAAACCAAGTACGGAAAAGAAAAATCGCGTAAGTCTTGGACAGAACCAAGGTCTTGCATGGTCCTCGGACTCAAGCCTATGGGGAAACCAAGTACGGAAAAGAAAAATCGCGTAAGTTCTAAACAGAACCTAGGTCCTGCATGGCTCTTCGGACCACAGACTTAGGGGAAACTATTACTTGTGTCAGGTCGGGAGATTATCGCTTAAAGGAAATCATTTCTATGCGCTGCACACATCCATCGAGAACCATATCTGCATCATTGCAAGTATTTAAAGTAAAACGCTACTGGCATACATCCATAGAGAGCCAAACTAACATTCCAGATTAATATTTCGAGTACACTGGAAAGAGAGGTCCTTACAAAAAATGGAAAAACAGGACGGCTCTCATAAAAAAAAAAAGAGTACAAAAAAAAAACGAAAGCCTAAAAGACTAAGCCTCAACAGGGGGATCTTCCTTCTGCTCGGGCTGAGGAGGAGGAGCCTCAACGACTGAGTCTACGGTGGGACTCTTCGTTATCTCAGGCACAAGGGCGGTATCAGGCGCCGCCAAATCCTGCTCTGAAGTCACTTGGGCACCATCAGGATTCGCTCGGATCTCCTGAGGGTAGAAGATGTTCTCGGGCAGTCTTAGTGCCGAATCCGCAGGAACTCCTGCAGCATCGAGAGCATGAGCCCAGGAGATATTGCAGTAATCCCTGCACACCTCGGGGACCTCCTCTGATAGCCTGGCCTCCGTCTCCTCAGCCCCAAGCTGGCGAGCAGCATTCTTCTCAGCCTCTATAGCCTTTCGGATCAACTGAGCCTCCTCTTTGACCCTTCTCAGTTCATCCTCGACCTTTTGCAAGGCAGTTTTGAGATCCTGCACTGCCTGCTTCTCGGTGACAAGGTTGAGCTGCGTCGAGTATAGCTCCTTGCGCTGGTCCTCCGCCTGAGTCTCGGCGCTCTTCAGACCAGATTCTGCACTCTTGCGCCGGTGCTCCGACTCCTTGAACTCGTTCGTGAGTATAAGGTGATCGTGCCTAAGGGACCCCAAGGTCTTCTCCACCTCTGTCCGAGCCTGGATCTCGGCCTCAGTCCGATTACGTTCACTTCGGCAGAATTCCTCAGCCACAAATACCTGCTGAGTAATCTGCAGACAAAACCGAAATGCTTTAAAAATATCTAACGAGGTCAAAAGAGTTAATGAAACAGTAGAAGGATCACTTACCATTGCGAGATCCCTTTTAAGGGATAGGAAGATCTCGGACTGAGAGAAACGCCTGTAAGCCTCCATGTCCCGAGGAAGGAGCAGGGGCTGCTCTAAGGCCTCAGCCACGTACCCAGCTCGGCCGCGGTTGTACTCTCTGATCGAGGCATTGTAAGGGATTGCGACCCCCTCTAACTCCAATTTGGGGCTCCATACACGCGGAGTAACCCGTACATCCGCAAGGCTCTCCTCGTCCCTACTCTCCGAGGAATTGCCCCTTCTGCTCCTTGGAGCCCGAGCAGTCTTCTGCTGCTTGGTGGGCTGAGCAGCCACCTCACCCTCCTCAGGGGTGTCAACCGGTCTCTTCTTCTTCAGGTCCGGATTGACCTTGAGACCAGTTTCCAAAGTTCCTTGAGGGACCACGGGAGGAAGGGCCTTGGCTTGTGGTGGAGGTGGTCCCTTCGATGATTGGCCTTTCCCTCTGGAACCCAACAGCTCCTTCAGAGATTTTCCCTTTCCTGCCATGGGCTCCGTCTCTTCGTCCGAAGTATCGTCCGAGCAGATAACAAGGGAAGGAGCGCCAACTGCCGAATGTCGATCCCGCTCTCCTTCGGGATCGGAAAATTCCGCTAAGGGGGATTGCTGGACTTCCTCCTCAAAATGGAACTCGTCTATCTCTTCCTCAAGAGAAAGACGAGACGACTCAGCTTCTTCTTCAACTTGAACGGCAACGCCAGGCTCGTCTGGCGGAGGTAACTGCTCTGCCAAGTAGGGATTTCTAACACCGGGCAACACAACTGGCGGTAAATCGTGGTCGGCTAGGAACCCGTCCTTGGACACGTCAATCCTGGCCAGCCTCGGACTGCCGGCCCTTATAGCGTGACCGATCGCCTGGAAAGAGCTGCTTAAAGGTTGATAGCCCAAAACTAGATGAGCCGCACGCAATTGTCCGTCCTCGAAAACGTAAATCTCCGACCTAAGAAGGTAGTTCAACGCTGGCACGTTCACAAGGCTAAGCCGAGGAGCTACGTGAGATTTATCTGCAAACAACCAAGAAGAGTGGGGTTAGTTCAAGAAATCTACCAGTTATAAGGAAAGCAGTAAAAATAAACCCTCAACACTAATTCCTCTCCCAACAAGGACCGATCCCAAAGGACGCCGCACCTGGGTTTCCTGCCCGAGTTGGACAATGAATACCGTCGAACCACTCCCCAGAAGCAATGAGGAAGTCATTCTTCACGGTCTTATTGGATACCGGGAGACAAGGTATCAACCTAACGTCCTCGTTCCGGGATTTAAGATAATACCCCTCATCCCCGAGGCGGTGACACTCGTACAGATAGGCCACATCGTGCCAAGTAAGGCCTAGGTTCATCCGCTCATCTAGGACATCTACACAGCCTAATATCTTGAACATATTTGGGGCACACTGTTGCGGCGCCAACCTATGGTTGAACAAGTATTCCCTGGTAATCCTACGCATGGGAAGTGTCATCCCTCCCTCTATGAAAGCAATCATGGGGATGACAACTTCTCCCAGACGTTTATCTGTCACTATTCCTTCAAGAGGACAGTACCGCAGCCCAACCCCCGGGGGGATGCGGTATTTAGCCCTAAAGACCTCCATAGCGGCCGGAGTATTTACTAGTTTCTCGGACCTACCCATCTGAACTGGACTGGGAAACGAAAGTAAAGATTGAGCAGAAAAGAAGGGTCCGAGGAGAGAATTGAAACGACGAGATGAGCGAAATGTACTGGTACCTTCACAAAACGCTTGATGGGATGCCTGGAAATCACTCGTAAACGAGACGTTTCGCAGAAAATGGTCACGGCGGCGTAAAGGGCGCAAGTGCTTGTATGTCTCTGGGTTTCGCTGTAGATCTCTGGAATCCTTTGAGGTTTATGAAAAACAGATAAAAGAAGGAACTGAACCCCCCCCCTGACACCTTATATAGTCAGGAGGAGAGAGAGGAAATCACTCCTGCCTAAAAATACGCGAATGAACGATGGTCGTTCGATCCGCGCCGCACCGTTGGATGAAGGGAACATAACGCCTCCAGAAATTAATGGCCACGCCTCGAAAATTGTGGCACGTCAAAGGTCACGATCTGCACACGCGCCCCAGGTCCTCCTTATCCCTATCCACTCATTAACATCAAAACCCCGCTTTTCTCCTCGGAAGGAGATAAAAACCGGAGTTTTGAGGGGCTATTGTGGGGCCCGGCCCAAAAATAATGGGCCACTCCAAATCCAGGCCCCTCCGAGGAGCTTCCTTTCCGAGGAGAGGCCACACATGAAGCGTTAATCCCAGCAACGCCCAAGAAGCCTATCCGAGGAGAAACTCCTCCTCGGATACCACGAAACCCAGACCAAGAGCCATCCCCAACCAATTCAGTTCACCCTCCAGATATATAAAATGAATAAAATCCAAAATATCCCTCGAAAAGCTACCACCACATTAATTGCGCCCCAACCAACCTCTTGGCCGCATTAATGAGGAAAAGACCCCTGAACAGTACCGCCTTGGCATCTGCAACTCACAAAGGGAGTGGTGAGGGCGGCTGATGGGACAGGCGCTCAAGTGGGTGCTTAGATGATCAACAGGTGTAAGGTTTAGATGAAATAAGGAGAGCTATATAATGTAATACAGTCCCCCAAAGAAGGGGACGGAAAAACTGGATGAAGACCCAAAGATAAAAGGAATATAAGGAGACTTGAGAAATCTTCCCCGTGTCTTTTATCTTCTGCATCCACCTTATCCATGCATGCGACCGTACAGGCTCACTGAAGCCAAGTTCTTTCACCCATTCTCTACGAACATTCATTGTGGGTTGCGTCTTGGGTCAAAGCCTGATCATTAGGATTTGGGCCAAGAAAATCGTGCAACCACAATATTTATTTTATTAAGTAAAGTTATAGTCTTATTACTACCATAAACATTATGATATATATATATATATATATATATTTATATGTTAAAATTTATTTATTTTATATATATTGTAAGGACACGATTTAGTGACGAACCTAAACAGTATTGGGTTCGTACGTAAAAGGCCCAGACAATATGATTTGTAGAGCGTGGGTATAAAGAACTAAGTTAACTGTGGTATCTACCTCCAAGATTTTCTCTCAAGCCCGTACAAGGTTTTTTTTTTAATTGGTATAATGAACGTTTTTCTTAAGTCACTAGTGCAACTCTCTCTCCCTCCTCTTACTTCCTTCTCTCCAGTTTATGTCTGTTCTTTTCTTTCCTTCTTTCTCCGATCCCCTTCTTCATGTTCTTCTTTTAGTTTATATACTCCCATTTGCGCTCCATCCTCACTGAACACGTGTAGGTTGTGTCCGGGGGATTTCTTTCTGTCCCATCTGGCACCTCCTGGAACTTCTTATGGGCAGCTATAAGGCTGCTTCCCTACTGTTCAGGTATCACCTCCACATTAATGCGGCCAGAGAGTTGGTTGAGAGGTCATTAATGCGGAGGCAGCTGTAGTTTCAGATATTTGTTTGCCTTATCTCTTTCATCTTTAGTCGGCTACTCTACCCTTTGAGATGACCTAATTCTGAGATCTGATCGCGGCGAGACCACGTCCTGATCGTCCTCGGACGCGATCGTCCTCGGACGCGTACCGCCAAGGAGCATGATGTCCTCGGACGGGTATACGGCCTCGGATGGGCCACTGGCCCAACAATCCTCAACCAATTTTGAATCCTATGGGCCTATCAATCGAACGATCCCCACAATAGCCCCTCAAAATCCTACTTTTCGACTCCTCAGGAGAAAAGGTGGATTTTGACGTCATAAGCCTGCACTTGTGCGCATTTTGGGGCATGCCCCTGACGCTTCAGCACCCCGATTTTGGCAGCATTAAATTCTGACAACTCCCTTGTCTCCCACGTTCGACGGTGAGATCCAAATCAAACGGTAGGGGGCTTCTCTTGTTTTGTGAGCGGGAATTTCGCCGCTCACAATCTTCACATGACTATAAAGGCGTTCCCAAATTGAACCTGTACCTTACCCTTAATGGTTACGTGGTTCCAAAGCCTATACACTGAATCTGCCCTCTTCCAGTCTTCACTGTTCTCCTGGCGACTACAAATAATCGTACGTTGTCCGAGGTCCTTCCTTTGAACCTGTAAGTCCTCTTGAAACTTTTACCATTTTTATTCAAAACTAAAAAGTTTTTTCTAAGTCTCTTTAGAAAAAATGGGGAAACAGAGGAATCCCTTTCGGTGTCTCGTTGAC
This sequence comes from Quercus lobata, assembly GCF_001633185.2. Classification (NCBI taxonomy): domain Eukaryota; kingdom Viridiplantae; phylum Streptophyta; class Magnoliopsida; order Fagales; family Fagaceae; genus Quercus; species Quercus lobata. The sequence continues at coordinate 19,502,468 of NC_044906.1, read as the reverse complement.
TCCGAGAAGGGTATTAGAAACTTCCGCTCTAAATACAATATCCCACCAACGGTAGGGATGAGGTATGCAGCCCAAGGGGAGTGGGTTGACGCCAGGCAAACTAGGGAAGTGGTTATCCCCATGATCGCCTTTATTGAAGGCGGGATGACCATCCCCATGGGTAGTATCACTAGGGGTTACCTTAATTTCTTTAGGCTGTCCCCCACCCAATGCGCTCCCAATATGTTTAGGGTTCTGGGGAGTATAGACGCTCTGAATCAGAGAATGGGTCTAAATCTATCCCATCACGACGTGAATTGGGTGTACAGCCTTCACCGCCTAGCTGACCAGGACTATTTTCTCAAGCCGAGATATCCTGAAGTAAGGTTAATTCAGTGCCTCCCTACTTCAAATAAGTACCTAAAAAAAGATTTCCTCATTTTTTCTGGGGAATGGCATGATGGTCTACCTTGCCCGACAGTGGAGGGAACACCAGGTGGGTGCGAAATTATAGACCTATGCTACTTAGCCCATGATCACATTTTAATTACCTTTATTATTTTCGCGTCTTACATTTTTTAACTTTAAAATCAACGGTTTTGCAGATAGACGCTACACGAAACCCAATCTCAGATTGGTCAATAAAGCGAGCCTAGACAGATTATTGAGAGCTGAAATATACGTGAACGAGGCTGATGGTCAGCTACGGGCAACACATTTAATTCTTGGATATACCCCATTTCTTTTGGCTTTCAGGCGCCGAAGTGCGTGATTAGGGCACGCGATCCTCGGCTTCGCCGTATCAGTGTTGCCTACGAAGGGTTCATCGTTCCAGAGGGTATTCCACTTCCCGAATACACACCTCTCACAGAGCCTCTTTTCATGGCCAGCGTCTCAGCGGGGCCTTCTTCACCCCCACCTTCCCTCAAGAAAAAGGGGACCAATAAGAGAAGGAAAAGGGAAAAAAGTAAGGAAACCGTTGTAACAGTATCTGAATTCACGGACGATTTTGAGATTTTCGATCAGCCCTCAAGCCCCGAGGAAAGTTCTGACAAGATGGGGGTACAAAGGAAACCCCAGAAAAGCTTGATGGAGCTGATAGGAGGTCAACAGGGAAAGTCTGCACCTGCCCAAACAATACCATCCCAGGTTTCACCTCTTCCAGCCAGGTCTCCTCCTCCAGTCCCTCGCCACCTTCCTCGATCATCTCCGTAACCAGCACCGCCCAGCACTGCCGAGCAAGAGAAGCGCAGAGAACAGAAGGGTAAAGGGGTGGCAGATGCGAGCAAATCTCGTCCCACTCGAGAGGAGGATGTCCAACGAGCTGCAAAGCAGCAGAAAACTGGGCACCCCGCTACGCGGGGCCAAGAGAAATCCGATTCCCCACATCCCGATTCACAAGCGTGGCTGCCAGTTCCTATGCTCGGTGGGGAGCCCTTGCGGGACGATGCCTCTATAAGGGACTTCAACGGCGGCATTGGGTGCCACGTAGCCTCGGCCATAGAGGAGGCCTTATTGCTTCCAAAGGATATGGCTGAGATAAAGAATGTGAGGAAGAACCAACTCATCCTTGACAATAAACGATACTTGGGCATGGTGAGAAGCTGTCTTTTATACTGTTTCCTTTTGTGACTGTTACTTACTAATGCGCACTTTTCATTAACTATAACGTTAACTCACCCCCCCCCCCCATTTTTTACAGATCATCCAAAACACTTTCAAGCTAGATGAGATGCTCAATACTTGCTCCAACTAGCTAGATGGTGAAAGGAAAAGAAGGGTAATGGCTGTACAAACCTTATCCAAATCTGAACAGGATTTAAGCGACGCAAGGAAAAAACTACAGATCGAAGAAGAAGCTCGCAAGAGTGCTGAATCGACATCAGAAGGCTACCAGAAGCAGGCCGAGGAACAAGCCAAGCTTCTGCGCGAGGAGAATGCCGAGCTGAAGAAGACTCAGGAGCAAGTTCTTATTCTTAAGAAGCATCTAGAAGAAACTCAGAGGCTAAGGGAGAAAGCCGAAAAGCTTAAAGAACAAGCCGAGAAAGCAAAAATCGAGTCTGAGCAGGCAATGAATGAAGCCGAGCAGAGGGGCTACGAAATTGGGATAACTGAAACTGAGAAAGCGTTAAGAGCCGAAGTTCCGGAGGTGTGCCGCATCTTCTGTGCGAGAACCTGGAGCGAGGCTCTTAACCGTGCTGGGGTTGAAGCCTCATCTGAACTACGTAAGTCAGAGAACGTATATTACCTCGAAGCGATACGCTCCTCAGCTCCTCAACCACACCAGGCTGATACTCCAGCCCCAGCTATTAACCCCAGCGAGGAGGTTTTACCTCGCAATTCCCCTCTAGGAGCTTCCCCAAACAAATCCACCACTGCTTCGAAGACAGATGCGGTCTTACAGGGTTTTCAACAAGAATTGGACTCCACAGTTCAATCAACTGGGGGCATTATCAATTAAAAGTAAAAAGATAGAAACTGTTTTGTAATTTTAATTTAGACACTTAATAGAGGACTTTCTCGCTTACTTTCTTATCATTCTGATGGTTCTAAGTTATCTTCACACTTACTTACTTTGTCGTCGTAATTTTGGATGGGTTGATTTCAGACGCCTCTTTCATTGTATGCCAATCTTGCATTCGAAGCTCTCTCTTTCTGACTCCTTAACGAATGTTCATAGGGCATTACTTTCACTAAGTTTATGATTTAGAAAACTCATCACCACTCTATTTGTCATTTAATAATTCAATACACAACTTAGCAGATAAGTTTCTACCAAATTAGTGGTCTAAGGATTTGACATAACATAGTTTCTGTTTAACAACTCAGTATGAATGATAGGATGTTAATTTCCACTAAGTTTGCGATCCGAGGACCTGGCATAACTTAGTTTCTGTTTAACAATTCAGTATGAATGATAGGATGTTAATTTCCACTAAGTTTGCGATCTGAGGACTTGGCATAACTTAGTTTCTGTTTAACAATTCAGTATGAATGATAGGATGTTAATTTCCACTAAATTTGCGATCCGAGGACCTGGCATAACTTAGTTTCTGTTTAACAATTCAGTATGAATGATAGGATGTTAATTTCCACTAAGTTTGCGATCCGAGGACCTGGCATAACTTAGTTTCTGTTTAACAATTCAGTATGATAGGATGTTAATTTCCACTAAGTTTGCGATCCGAGGACCCGGCATAACTCAGTTTCTGTTTAACAATTCAGTATGATAGGATGCTAATTTCCACTAAGTTTGCGATGCGAGGACCCGGCATAATTCAGTTTCTGTTTAACAATTTAGTATGATAGGATGCTAATTTTCACTAAGTTTGCGATCCGAGGACCCGGCATAACTCAGTTTCTGTTTAACAATTCAGTATGATAGGATGCTAATTTTCACTAAGTTTGCGATCCGAGGAATTGCATAACTCAGTTTCTGTTTAACAATTCAATATGATATGACAGGATGCGAGACTTATAGGATGCATATTTGACATAAGTTAAAAGAGAATATTTGAATTAAAACTTCTTTACTAATAATAATACCTTCTGAGATTATTTACATTCCAAGGATGGAGTATAGGTTTTTCGTCTAGGTCCTCTAGATAGTAAGCCCCTATTCCTGCTACAGAAGTAATCCGATATGGTCCCTCCCAATTGGGTCCCAGTTTTCCCCAATCTGGATTCTTAGTGGCTCCCAGGACTTTTCTCAGCACCAGATCGCCTATGGCTAACGGCCTCATCCTCACATTACTATCGTAGCACTGCTTGAGTTTGTGCTGGTAGTAAGCTAGCCGAACCATCGCGCTCTCCCTTCGTTCTTTAATCAGGTCTAAACTTTTTTCCAACATCGCATCATTATTACTCGAAGAGAATGCACTGGTCTTTAACGTTGGGAATCCAGTTTCCAGGGGAATAACGGCCTCGGCCCCATAGGTCATGGAGAAAGGAGTTTCTCCCGTCGAACGCCGGGGTGTTGTCCGATACATCCAAAGCACATGTGGTAGTTCCTCCACCCATCTTCCTTTCGCGTCGTCTAGTCTCTTCTTAAGCCCATGGACAATGACTTTGTTAACAGTTTCAGCCTGCCCATTGCCTTGCGGATAAGCTGGAGTGGAATATCTGTTTCTTATTCCCAGTTCTGAACAGTATTTCCTAAAGGCATTGCTATCGAACTGGAGCCCGTTGTCCGAAACAAGAGCTCGTGGGATTCCAAATCGCGTAACAATGTTCTTCCAGACAAACTTCTTCACATCTACGTCCCAGATGTTCGCCAAGGGCTCAGCTTCAACCCATTTAGTAAAGTAGTCTGTACCGACCAGCAGGTACTTATTGTTTCCTATAACTTTAGGAAAAGGGCCGACAATGTCCAGCCCCCATTGTGCAAAGGGCCAAGGGCTTGAGAGAGGGTTAAGAACTCCTCCGGGTTGGTGGATATTCGGAGCATATCTTTGACACTGATCGCACTTCCTAACGTACTCCTGTGCTTCTTTCTGCATATTCGGCCACCAATAACCTTGCGTTAGTGCTCGGCATGACAGGGACCTTCCTCCTGTGTGGCTTCCACAAATACCCTCATGCAATTCTTCCAGGATTAATTCTGCTGTCTCAGGAGGCACGTAGAGCAAGTATGGCCCAGAGAAGGACCGTCTATATAGCTTTTTATCCTCGGATAACCAGTACCGAGGTGCTGTCCTTCGTATTTTCTCAGCTTCCACCTTATCTTCGGGCAACACGTCACTGTCGATAAATTTTAATACATGGTCAATCCAGCATGGCGTCAAACTAGCTTGACGAACTTGGCAAACCTCCTTTTCTGGTGAAGTGGGAGTACGCAAGTCTTCGACGATAACTATCCGAGGGAAATTTCGTACTGAGGACGTGGCAAGGGTCGCCAAGGAGTCAGCGTGGGTATTTTCACCTCGTGGAATATGTAGTACGTCGAAAGATTCGAACTCTGTTCGCATATGCCTAACCCGGTTCAGATACCCTTGCATCCTTGGGTCTCTGGCCTCCAACTCTCCAGTCACCTGGCCAACGACCAGCCTCGAGTCCGAGAACAGTTTCATCGCCTTTCCACCCATCTTATGGACCATGCTCATTCCCATTATCAGAGCTTCGTACTCTGATTCATTGTTAGTAGTCGAGAACCCTAGTCTTAGCGACTTCTCGATGATGACCTCTTCGGGAGATATCAGAACCAACCCCAATCCAGCTCCCCGTTGGTTTGCGGCCCCATCCACGTATACCTTCCATACCGGCCCTCCTGGCGCGGATATCACGCCAACCGATTTTTCATCCATGTGATCTTGATTCCTACTAACTTCCTCAGGACACTCAGCGAATTCAGCTACCAAATCGGCGAGAACTTGACCCTTTACAGAGGTGCGGGGCATGTATTTGATGTCAAAAGCACCCAGAATCATTCCTCACTTGGCAATTCTGCCGGTATAGTCAGCACTTCTAAGTATGGATTTGAGAGGCAATTGGGTCAAAACAACTACAGTGTGAGCTTGAAAATAATGCGGAAGTTTACGTGTTGCATGGACGACTGCTAGTATGGCCTTCTCTAACGACAGATATCTCACCTCGGCTTCATGGAGGGATTTACTTACATAATATACCGGCCTCTGGACGCCATTGTCTTCTCGCTTCAAGACGAAACTGACTGCGTGTGGAGCTACCGCCAGATAGGCATACAACATCTCATCCACTTCAGGGCTAGACATGATCGGCGGTTTGGACAAATAATTTTTCAACTGCTGGAACGCCTCAACACACTCCTCGGTCCATTCGAATCCCTGCCACTTATGTAACAGACGGAAAAAAGGACGACACCTTTCAGTCGACCTGGAGATGAACCGGTTTAACGCAGCAGTCATCCCCGTCAACCTCTGCACTTCCTTTGGATTTCGGGGCGCTTGCAAATTGTTAATAGCCCTAATCTGATCTGGATTCACCTCAATTCCCCTATGGGTCACCATGTACCCCAAGAATTTCTCGGAACCTACACCAAAGGAGCACTTCGAAGCATTCAGGCGCAACTTATGTTCTCTCAGTATCCCGAAGATGCTAGTGAGGTCCTCCACATGTTCAGTCACTACCTTACTTTTCACTACCATGTCATCAATATAAACTTCAATACTTCTGCCCAGCTGTGGCTCAAACATTTTCGTTATCATGCGTTGGTAGGTAGATCCAGCATTTTTCAGACCGAAAGGCATCACCTTGTAATGGTAGTTCCCAACCGGGGTCACGAAAGCGGTCTTTTCTTGATCATCGACGGCTAACGGTATTTGGTGATACCCTTGAAAGGCATCCAAGAAGCTCATCCTAGGGTGGCCCACGGTTGCATCCACTAGCTGGTCAATCTTTGGCATAGGAAATGGGTCCTTGGGGTATGCCTTATTAAGATCCGTGAAATCCACGCACACTCGCCACTTCCCCGTCTTCTTCTTCACTACCACCGTATTGGCTAGCCATTGAGGGTAAAAGACTTCTTTGATAGCCCCAGCCTGTTTTAGCTTGGCAACTTCACTTCGGACTGCCTCGGCATGCTCTTTCGATGGTCGCCGAGGAATTTGCCTCCTGGGGGGAACGGCAGGGTTTACATTGAGTCGGTGAAAAATGAAACTTGGGTCTACTCCTGGAGCTTCATACGGGTCCCATGCAAAGACGTCCACATTAGCTCGGAGGAACTCCAGCAAACTCGCTTTCTCTTGCAGAGGCAACTTGGCCCCAACCCGAAAGAATTTCTCTGGATCATTAGCAACAGTCACCTTCTCCAGATCTTCACACTCTACCCCATTGGTTGGTATGTCTAAACCTAATGCTGGGATCTTTAATTGCTATGACTCATTATCGGCTGTAGCCGAGGTTTCTGCCTTAGGCCGATGCCGTATAGCCGCTACTTGGCATTGCCGAGCAGCCGCTTGGTTCCCTACTATCTCCAGCACTTGGTCTCCGGACGGGTACTTCACCTTCTGATGCAGGGTGGATGAAACCGCTTTAAGTGTGTGAAGCCAGGGTCTGCCCAAGATAGCCGTATACGGAGAATAAACATCTACGACAATAAAATCCACCTCCACCACCTCCGTGCCTGACTGCACGGGCAGCCTGATTAGCCCCATAGGAATGACTAACCTTCCCTCAAAACTGACCAGAGGGGAATTATAGGTTGTCAAGTCCTGCTGCTTCAAACCTAGCCCCTTGTACAAATCCGGATACATCACATCCGCTGCGCTTCCCTGATCAACCATCACTCTTCGGACATCGTACCCACTAATCCTCAGCGTTACCACCAAGGCATCCTCATGGGGTTGTATGGTTCCCTCCAAATTTTCGTCTGAAAAACCCAAAACTAAGGGGACACGCTTCTTGGCTCTCTTCCATGCTTGAGAACGATCCTCGGCCGGGGATCGGGACACCGACAACACTCTGGTGGGGCAAGATCCAGTCCTCCCTAGGGCCGCAAAGATGACGTTGATTGTACCCCGAGGGAGCCTTGATGAAGCATCCCCACGCACCTCGGAACCTGCTTGGCTCGCCCTTCCGCTGGAGTGATGCAAGAGCTGCCTTAATTTTCCTTCCCGGACCAACTGCTCCAAATGGTCCCATAAATTCCTGCAGTTGTCTGTCGTGTGTCCATGGTCTTGATGGTAATGGCAATACAAACTCGGGTTGCGTTTTGTAGGCTCTCTTGCCATCCTGTTAGGCCATTTGAAAAATGGCTCGTCCTTTATCTTCTCCAAAACCTGCTGAATAGGCTCCCGAAATACCGCATTAACGACCTGGGCGTTTGCCGAGGCCGACTGGCCAACAAAGTCCCTCCTCGGTCGGTTGTTATTATAACGATCTGACCTGAAATCCCTCCTCTCCTGAGAGATCATCTTGACTTTTCCTTTCCCCTGAAGTTGATCCTCCTCTATCCTTTTGTACTTCTCTATTCTGTCCATCAGTTGGTGCACACTGGTAACAAGTTTACCCGTCAAGGATTTCCTCAAGTCGTGATCAGCTGGGAGACCGGCTTTGAAAGTGGTTATGGCCACAGCGTCATTCTTCCCTCTTATTTCGTTAAACATCTCCCAATACCTATCCGAATAGCTCTTGAGAGTCTCGCCCTCTCGCATAGACAAGGTCAACAAGGACCCCAGCGGCAAAAGAGTCCTGCTGCATGTAATAAAATGAGCACCAAAAGCCTGGGTCAGTGCTTTGAAAGATCCAACAGAGTTGGCCCTTAAGCCATTGAACCACCTCATTGCCGTTGGACCCAAACTCGACGGAAAAATCTTGCACATCAGGGCATCATCCCTGGAATGAATAGCCATCTTCTGGCTGTAATAGTTTACATGTTCCACCGGATCCGAATGGCCATCATACAGAGAGAACGTAGGTTGATTGAACCGCCGAGGATGGGTAGCATCATCTATGCTTCTTGTAAAGGGTGACCTGGAAATTTGACTCAAGGCTTTGTTCATGGCATCGTTTCCCAAGCCCCTACTAGTTGGACTTTTACGCCTACGCCTATGGCGACGCTCCTCTTCATAGGAGAAAGTCTCGCTCTGCGGAGTTCTCGACCTCCGCCTGTAGCTAGTTCCATCCGACTCCCCGGATGATAGTTCGGAGCGAGGTGGGGAACGTTCCCGTCGTGCATGGCGAAACTCTCACTTCAAGTCCGCAATCTCACGTTGCAGATCCCCACCATGCTTCGCGTAGGAAATGTGACTCTTCCCGCGTGTATGGCTCCTCGTGGTATGAGTGGTATGCATACTCCCCTCCCGGACTAACCTCCGTTCGGGACTCCTTCGAGGACCACCATGTTGAGAGCCCCTTGATTCCGCCTAGTGCAAGTTGACATCATCCTGCTGCAGTCCCGCTGCGGGATGAAGTAGCTCCACTCCTTCCATCGGAAACGTTGTATCAGAGGTTGTACAAGCTAACACAAGCTCTCCCCACAGACGGCGCCAATTGTAAGGACACGATTTAGTGACGAACCTAAACAGTATTGAGTTCGTACGTAAAAGGCCTAGACAATATGATTTGTAGAGCGTGGGTATAAAGAACTAGGTTAACTGTGGTATCTACCTCCAAGATTTTCTCTCAAGCCCGTACAAGGTTTTTTTTTTAGTTGGTATAATGAACGTTTTTCTTAAGTCACTAGTGCAACTCTCTCTCCCTCCTCTTACTTCCTTCTCTCCAGTTTATGTCTGTTCTTTTCTTTCCTTCTTTCTCCGATCCCCTTCTTCATGTTCTTCTTTTAGTTTATATACTCCCATTTGCGCTCCATCCTCACCGAACACGTGTAGGTTGTGTCCGGGGGATTTCTTTCTGTCCCATCTGGCACCTCCTGGAACTTCTTATGGGCAGCTGTAAGGCTGCTTCCCTACTGTTCAGGTATCACCTCCACATTAATGCGGCCAGAGAGTTGGTTGAGAGGTCATTAATGCGGAGGCAGCTGTAGTTTCAGATATTTGTTTGCTTTATCTCTTTCATCTTTAGTCGGCTACTCTACCCTTTGAGATGACCTAATTCTGAGATCTGATCGCGGCGAGACCACGTCCTGATCGTCCTCAGACGCGATCGTCCTCGGACGCGTACCGCCAAGGAGCATGATGTCCTCGGACGGGTATACGCCCTCGGATGGGCCACTGGCCCAACAATCCTCAACCAATTCTGAATCCTGTGGGCCTATCAATCGAACGATCCCCACATATATATATATATATATATATATATTTCATTGTTATTTTTTTTTTAAAAAAACCTCTATAAAAGTTAAATATAATTTTTTTTTTTATTTTTGGTCATGACATGTTTTATCCAAGCCAAATCCTTCTTTACCCATTTACTAAAAAAAAAAAATCTAAAAATCTAAAATCACCCCCTACTACTCCCGTTGGTTTCTTGGCAACCAAACAAATCCTGAAATTCACCATTAAACAAGATTATCGACAAAACCACCACAGGTATTGTTTTGGATTCTGCAACGGTGCATTGCGGCTTGACTCACCTTGTTGGTCGAGACTGGGAACGTTAGGATTTGACGGTAGCTTTTTGTAGTCTCACTTTCAGTCTCAGAGTTACAGAGCTTCCTCTTTTTGGGTCTATTTTTACATTTAACATGCATTGATTTTTTTGTTACCGCTACATTTAAAACTAACACGAAAAACTTTGGTGACTGACAGAGATGGCTGTGATCGCCATCAGCAACTTGAATGCTAGTTATTATGGCGACCTGGTCAGGAAGACACAACTATTGACAAGGTCTCATTTTTAAAACTTCAAATTGTATTCTCTGGTTAATAATCAATTGCAGCATATATTGTCTACTTGAATTGTTCTGGTTTTTCAACATTTTAGTCTTCTTATTCTAGTAACTGCTACTGATGTATACCTCTCTCTCTCTATTGGGTCAACCTTAATATGCACAATTTGTTGTCAATTTGGTTGCTTTGTTCGTCTCAATCTTGAGTGATTCTCTTATTTTATTCCCTAATAGTTGGAGATTTTTGCTTTACTCTACTCACTGTTGAGTTCTTTGATTATTCATTTATTTACCTTAGTTATTTTAGAATTTAATAGCATGAGTTTTGATAGTTCTTTCATATTATCAAGTGGAGTACTTGGATATTACCACAATTTATAGTCTTGGGTACTAATAAGAGGATTTTTAGAGTTCTGGGCTTCCATGCGTTAGTGGGATGTATCGGTCAAAAGTTTGGACTTATGGATTATTTATTGTTGCATGGTTGTGTCATTCTTTGCATCTCATTTTTCAAACTTCAAATTGTATTCTCTGGTTAATAATCAATTGCAGCTTATATTGTCTACTTGCATTGTTCTGGTTTTTCAACATTTTAGTCTTCTTATTCTAGTATCTGCTACTGATAGATACCTCTCTCTCTCTATTGGGTCAAACCTAATATGCACAATTTTTGTCAATTTGGTTGCTTTGTTTTGTCTCAATCTTGAGTGATTCTCTCATATTATTCCCTAATAGTTGGAGATTTTTGCTCTACTTCACTCACTGTTGAGTTCTTTGATTATTCATTTATTTACCTTAGTTATTTTAGAATTTAATAGCATGAGTTTTGATAGTTCTTTCATATTATCAGGTGGAGTACTTGGATATTACCACAATTTATAGTCTTGGGTAATAATAAGAGGATTTTTAGAGTCCTCGGCTTCCATGTGTTAGTGGGATGTATCAGTCAAAAGCTTGGACGTTTGGATTATTTATTGTTGCATGGTTGTGTCATTCTTTGCTTCTCATCGGAGCTCAGAATCCGATTACCAACCCCGAAGAAGGTGAATTTGCTTTATTTTGTTGCTCTTTTGGATTTCATGATTCACAAGCTTCTTTTGTGCTTAAGTTCTTCAGGAGATGCTTGTTTAGATGTCAAATATTCATGAACTCTCTAATAAGTTATTTTATTGTAATTGCACATGTCAAATTTTCACTTAATGAAGTCGGGAGTGGTTATTGTTGCATATAGTTGAGCTGTAGAGGTCATTTGATCCATTGATTGTCTATGCCTCAAAACTTGAGGCTGCTAACAACATTGATGCATATTTTTAAGATAACATTGGGCTCCTTTAATGCAGATACCCTGATACTAGAATTATCGAAACACAAGTACCATCAAAGATGTTGATGAAACAATGATTAACATTTGTATTAATTTGCAGTGAGGGCTTTGAGGGCCATCAAGAGCAGTTTGATAGATCCTAATGGGAATCTGAGTAATTGGGATCAAGGAGACCCATGTACATCAATTTGGACAGCGGTTTTTTGCTACAATACAACATTAGACGATGGATATCTACATGTTCAACGATTGTATGATTTTTATTTCTACCAGAGAGCATTATTGACATGAATAATGTTGCATATTTTCTTTCACTCAGAACACTTTTTTCTTACTTTTTATTTTTTATTTTTTATTTTTTTTTATAATTTTCTCCCCCTCACATGATGAGATGTATATTATTCCACTTTTATATATACTCATTTATTTTCCCCCCCTCATTTATGTGCATTATTCCACTTTTATTCCACTTTTAAAATTTATCTTCATGATCTTTTGATTTATTGATATATTATAATTTATTGCCTACAAACACATTATTATGTAATGCCTATCATTATATTTGATTTAGATGCTAGTCACAAATTCACATATAAGACTATTAAGCTTTGAGAAAACTTGGCTATTAATTGTAGGCTTTTCTTGTGAAGACGTAGCAATGGCACTTTAATAATATTGTTTTAGGCTGCTTCTCTACAGGGTAATACTGCATATGAATTTGTCTGGAACTTTATCACCAGAGCTTGGCCGCTTATTAAATTTGAAAATATTGTAAGGCAACGGATATCTGAAGGCTGATTTTTTGTGATACAAATATCTTTATCTGAATCACAGTTTTCGGACACTTCTTTCACTCAATATTCTAGAATCCCATGGTAGTATTGGTTACTTATCATACTGATATATTTTTCTCTATCTACTCTGTTGAAGGGATTTTATGTGGAACAACATCAGTGGGAGTATACCAAAGGAGATAGGCAGTATTACCTCTTTGGAACTCTTGTAAGTTGAGCGACTTCATTAATTATATACTTGTACTGTTAAGAAATGCTGATTTGCTTCTAGTTCATGCCTTTAAAGTCGTTGAGTTTTAAATAGTATAGGACATAATCCTTATTTCTAATTTACTTTATATGTCAGCATTTTTCTGAATACTTGGTGTTTTAATTTTGCTGTACATTTGCTTTGTCTCTAATTCTATATGTGGTATTCTGTTTTTCTAGGCTTTTGAATGGAAACCAATTAACAGGTCCCTTACCAGAAGAGCTTGGTTATCTTCCAAACATGGACAGAATACAAATTGACCAAAACCAAATATCGGGGCCACTACCTAAATCATTTGCAAACTTGAATAAAACGAAGCACTTGTGAGTGTGTTCCTGATGTTGTACTATCTAAAATCATTTCTACAATGACTAACCCTTTTACTTATCTTTTTTAATGATCAGTCACATGAACAACAATTCGATCAGTGGGCAAATCCCGCCTGAGTTATCCAGATTACCAAGTCTTGTTCACTTGTAAGTATTTGGTCATATTCTTAAATTTCATATGAGTTATCTGTTAGGCGAGTGACCATCTTCAACTTGCAGGCTTCTCGATAATAACAACTTATCAGGATATCTTCCAGAAGAGTTCTTCAAACTGCCAAATTTACGGATACTGTATGGTTTCCTTATGAAATTATCAGCTTCACTCTACTGGGCTTCCATAAAGATGGTTTGTCTCAAAACCCTTATCTGATATATTTTTGCAACAGAGCTTTTTTGAAGTTGGAACTAATGCTTATTTTGCCATTGAATGATGTAGAAATTTCTTCTATAATTTATTTGACCTATACCGTGAAGTCCTCTATACTTCAAAGACAATATTAGGCTCATGGCATTATTCTCTGTTATTATTTTTTGTTTATATTCTGAGTTACATGTTATGTCTGTGGGTGGCGCATTAAGTGGAGATCACCTTTTCTTTTTCTGCCAACAACATTGAGAAAGACTTGATCTGCACAGTTTAATGATTTGATTTTGCCATGGTGATGCTATGTTCTGTACAAACAGACAATTGCACCGCTGTGATCCAGTACACAAGTGAATAACTGCTATGCTAAGTTCAAGTTTTTTTTTTTTATAAAAATTTTGGGCAATTAAGCTGTGTTCTACATTGATCAAGATGGCAGCTTCAACACCCTCTCACTTATGACTTGACCCCAAGGATAGATGAACTATGACTCAATCACATCTTCCCTTCTTTCATGTATTCATATGTGAGTTGACTATTGTTGCAAAGTTTTGATTTAGTTTGTGCTCATAGTTCTTACCAATGTCACAGATGGTGCCAACTCTCCAAGTTCTGGTTTAAGCAAAGGTGCACTGGCTGGCCTAGTACTGGGAACCATTGCAGGTGCAGTTACATTGTCTGCAGTTGTTATTCTTCTGATAATGAGAATGCATGTGGGGAATTACCATTCACTTCCAAGAAGACATCATTGTGAGTATCTTATGTATATGAAGTTAGGGTTTTCAGGTATATATGTCATGATTGTAATTGTTTGTGTTCTACATCCTGATTAGGCCTATCAATTGGGCACAGATACTAGTCCAATTATAAAGGCCTTAGCCTGGCTTGGTCAATATCTTAGCCCTATCTCAGCTAATGCTGTTGGGCAAACTTCAGCCAAGTTTGGACTGGCCTTTATGCGTAAGTATAAATAAAACGTTTGGATAATCAGTGCATGAGTTTATCAGGTATTTTAAAACAAATGGCACTGCATCTTTTTCTGCAGCATCTATCACTATGTTTTCATTTTAACATTGGACCTATATGTAAAATGCAGTGTCTACACGCTCCATAAAAATTGTTGGGTTGAAGGATTTCACTTATAGAGAAATGGCCGTAGCTACAAACAACTTTGAAAAGTCCACACAGATTGGAGAAGGAGGGTATGGTAAGGTTTATAAAGGCATTCTAGCTGATGGTACAGTTGTGGCCATAAAACGTGCACAAGAGGGATCCTTACAGGGTGTAAAGGAGTTCTTGACAGAGATAGAATTTTTGTCAAGGTTACATCATCAAAACCTTGTGTCTTTGATTGGATATTGTGATGAAGAAGGTGAACAGGTACTTTTTCTCATCTATATATGGGTTAGGATCAAGTTATACCTGGTGTAACTTTAAATAATATTACATCACCTAAGAACTTATTCTGGAAATCCCACAGTTGGATTACATGTTCTCTATGTTCTAAACACGCATTCTTAATTTCTTGTGAATCTGATGTTGTTTACTATTTGATCCATAAAATAATCTTTTATACATAATTTTAAAATACAAAAAACTTGAGATTTGAACATTTTGTGGATGAGAATCATCTTGATAAGAAGAAAATCTAATTCAACAGTAAGCTTGTCAAAATTTGCCATAAAAAAATTTTCACTGGTGTAACATTGCATAAAGTTACAATAGATGTAAATTAAACCCAAACCTATATATATAATCAATAAAAGATTGGATTATCCATCAGTCTCATTATTGGGTACACAAGGAGATGATTCCCATCAACTTAGGAATTTGATGCAATTAACCCAAATGAATATGAAAGCTGTAAGAGTAAAAAAAAATTAAAAGAAAAAGAAATATGCAAAATCGTGTTATAAGTTCTTTGAATAGTTGCTAAAAGTCTTATAACTCTATTGGCATATTTTGGTGTTTCCAACAGAGATGCCAAGGGTTCAAAAAACTTCAAATTCCCCCTCTCCCATTATATCTATCAAATTATCAAAAATAGCACATAGCTACTTTGAATAATTGCAAACGATGGAAGAAATCAAATTCAATCTAGGGATATTACAAAAGAGATTTGGTCAAATTTGTTGCTTATTAATGGAGAAGCATATACAGAGTTCTTCATGATTAAAGGATTATTTGGCTCTAAGAAATGGATTAAAAACTTAAATATGTCCTTTCTCAGTGAACTTGAGATAATATAGTTTTTCATTTACTTCTTCATGAGCAATATTTCTTCTCCTGCAAAATTGTGTGGCTTTATAGGGTCTAGCCTTTTCTTGGTCTTTGTTGCTTAATATGTTTTGAAAAAATTGCTTGGGAAGAACTTCACGTAAGTACTATTTTGCATGCAGATGTTGGTCTATGAGTTTATGTCAAATGGTACTTTAAGGGATCACCTTTCTGGTACACCTTATATTCATTCTTTAAGCTTGCCTTACTATAATATTTTCTAGGTGTTCCTCATTGCATGTGAATGCAAGTAAACTTTCAACAATACACTCCCAACCCCCCCCCCCCCCCACCCCCTTCTTTTTTGTCCTTTTTTTTTAATTTTTGGATCTAAATGTAAACATTTTAATTTTCAAATTCTGCATCCCATCCTAATGAGCTTATTAGGGGTCATGTGTGCAATAATATAGCTAAGTGTAAAGAACCTCTGAGTTTTACAATGAGATTGAGAATTGCCCTGGGATTGGCCAAGGGCATCCTCTATCTACATACTGAAGCCAATCCTTCTATATTTCACCGAGATATCAAGGCTAGCAACATATTATTGGACTCTTAAGTATATGGCAAAAGTTGCTGATTTTGGACTTTCACAACTTGCACTAGTTCCAGATATTGAAGGGACAGTGCCTGCTCATGTATCCACTGTTGTGAAGGGGACGCCGGTAAGACTCTTTTTTTCTTTTTCTTTTTTTAATAATAGGTGACACCAGTAAGACTCTTATAATTGATGTTTAACTAATAGAATTATAAACTTCGTATGTGTATAGGATGATGAGTGAGTTCTTCCCCCTTTGTATCACTGATTTTGTTATCAGTGTTCTCTGGCTATGGCTCAAGTGCCACATGTTAATTGCCTAGAATTTTTATATGTTTCAACATTTGACTGTCTAGCCTAGGCTCTTGACCCTTCTTGGAAAAACAATAAAAATGAATTGATAATATAGTGTTGTTCATTTCCATTTTTGTTATAAGGGTTGATTGCAAAAAAAAAAAACCTCCCTAAATTATGGGTACTTGCACGTCTCAAGGTTTGAAAATTTGCAATCGACATTCTAATTGAAACAATTGTGCCAATAGGCACCTTGTCATCCAAATTAGGGTTAAGGTTAATGGTCACTCGTGATTTGCGCATGACCCTCAAAGGGTGAAACGATGGATCTACTCTTTCTAGTTACTAAATAACTAAAATACCCTTACTAACTGCAGACTTTCACTAAAATACCTGACTGATGTTAAGACAAAAGTTGAAAAATAAAGATAGAGTAGGACAAATCTTAAGCTTCACCACTTAGAATATGCCTGTAAACCTTAGGCATCACCACCTAAGAGTGCTTGGAATCACAACCAAGCAAGAGAAACATTATCTAATAAGAAAATTCTTATTCAATTTGTACTACTTTCACGATTACAAAAGCCACTATTTTAATCGTTAGTGTGGGCACCGGATTTATTTATGATTTTTACTTATTTGAGACACCAGATTTCAAACTTTTATTTGAATTTTGAATTAGTTTGGGCTTTATTGTGATTGAGGATTTTGCAAGATTTAATTGTGGCATGATTAAGATTTTCCATATTGATGTAATCTTGGAAGCACTATTAAAATAGTGGCTCTTGTAATCATGATGACATTGCATTTGGAATAAGAATTTCTTGATGAAAATCCTCTCTTTTTTGGTGGTGATTTCAAGCACCCTTAGGTAGTGAAGCCTACGGTTTTTCCCTTTTTGTATCTTATTTTTTGCTTTCCCTACTATGTTCTGCATCAACTTGGTGTCAAACGATTACAAGAGCAACTATTTTAATAGAGCAACTATTTCCTTGATTTTCTTGATTCTTGTCATTTTTGTACTTGATTGTTGACCCCTGCACACTCCTTGTGTACTAGGGTGTCCTTTTTTTATATCAATAAAACTTATTACTTATAAAAAAAAAAGAAAGAGCAACTATTTTAATAGGGATTTACTTATCAATTTTTTTTTGATAAGTAAATCTGATAAAATCATCAATCACAATGAATTCAAAATTCAAAATAAAATCAGGCATCTTAATGAATTAGTATTATTTTGATTAGTAAGTTATGCATGCATCAGTGGGTATTGAACCCACAACTCCACCTTCCATCCCATTATTATGGGGGGAGGAAGTGAAAATTGAACTATAACTTATTGACCTGGTATCTCAAAGAATATCTGAAACAATTATGGTACTCCTTGCATCACAAACTCACCCAAAAATTAGTAAAAATAAGTCTCCCTCTCCATCTCAAACTATGTCAACCGATTCTCGTGCTTGACCTAATCCACAATATCCCAAACAAGTTGTTTCCATCTCGTGACACACTCTTGCTTGTCTCACAGCAACACCCACTGGAACAGTCCATATACGCCCATTCAATGTTGATTAGGGTAATGAATTTTGAGAGACACTTGCATGGGTCTCAATCCCTTACTGTTGTATAATCCATTTGACCTTCCCATTTCATTTGCGCCACAGCTGCCTCTCTCTCCAACCCCTCCATATTCTCCCCCTTTTCTTCCTCCGCTAACCCTAGGATCAAAACCGCCTTCCCTTTTCTCCAACTCCAACCTCCAATTCAGTAACTTATGGCAAGGCTTCCTCCATGCCACTACTTCCTCCAACATTTCAAGTCCACAACTATCTCATCATCAACCCCATTCCCCACACCCCCCCCCTCACCCCCCACCCCCCGCGCAAAAAAAAAGGCATCTTTTGGGACCATATAATCTTTTCTATACATCATCTTCTTGCCACTTTTCCTCCCTGATGACTCAGCCAATGCCTATTCACTTTGCTTTCCCAGTATTGCATCCATTCATTTGTTTCACTATGTGTAACACTTGTTCATAACCTCCACATACCTTGATTGGATGACCGAATTGAACTTTGAGTTCACCTAGTCATGCACATGAGATTCATTGAGTTTGAAATGTGCAAGTCACATAGACATTAAATTTGACCTTATTTGGATGGCGGGTTTGTAGATAGGCACAATTGTTTCAATTAGGGTGTTAATTGCAAGGTTTTATTGGGATGCAAAATGCATGTATTCCCATATATATATATATATTGATTGGTAAGTTACACTCATACCCAATAGGTTTTGAATCCACATCCTCAGCCTTCATCTCGTTAAGTGTTGGTTGAGCTATTGGTTATTGGCAATCCCCATAGTTTAGGGTGGTTTTTTTTGCAATTAACCATTTGTTTAAATTATAAATTCATACAACAATTTTAAATATAAAAAAAAAAATGTAACTCAAACTAGATGAAATAGACTTAATAGTATGCTATTGGAGATGTAAATGATGTCTTCTTTATTCTCATATTCTCTGAATTAAATTTGTAGGGTTACCTTGATCCAGAGTATATCTTAACTCGTAAACTAACAGACAAGAGTGATGTTTATAGCCTTGGTGTTGTATTTCTTGAACTGTTGACTGGGAAGCAGCCAATCTCTCATGGCAAAAACATTGTTAGAGAGGTAAAACCTTATAGACCTATTTGCCTTGGATTTTATAGGGCCTAATGGTATATCAGGTGCTCGTGCATGAAAGGGAAATTGTTCTTCTGTAATTTGTTTTATTTGGGTAGGGTAAAGTTTGACAACTTTTAGTTATGTCCTCATTTGCAAATTTTAGTTTTAAATTTGAGGATATTCGTAAATTTGCAAATGAGGATGTCTCTCATCTTTACAAATTTAAATGAGAGATATCCTCATTTGCAAATTTTAGTTTTCACTTTAGTAAAACATTGAAATCCTTTTAAAATCTTCACTTTCAGCCTTTTGTGAAACACTCGTTTACTTCTATATCAGCTATGATCATTTTGGCATACGTCCATATTATTAGATCCTTCGGATACTTTGGCTCAAATTTATGTAATAAAATGGTATCTTGTAGTTTATATATATATATTTTTTAAAAATGGTTTCTATCTGTTTTAGGTTAATGTTGAGTGTAAATCTGGTATGATCTTTTCGGTCATTGATGGGCGAATGGGATCTTATCCTCCTGAATGTGTGGTGAAATTTTTAAATTTGGCTCTCAAGTGTTGTGAAGATGAGACAGATGCTAGACCTTCAATGGCAGAGGTGGATCGAGAACTTGAAAGTATATGGCATCTGATGTCTGATTCTTACATTAGATCAGCAGGTCCTATGGTGACTAATGCTGAAAAGGACGCGACTCCACTATCATCATCCTCCATAGTGAAGGATTCTTATGTGTCGTCAGAGATATCTGCCATTGAACTTGTTAGTGGAGTCATTCCATCCACTACACTTTGATAAAAAACTTTTCGAAAATAATGGTGTATAAGAACTTGAGATGTTATGATCTTGAAATTTTGAATTGGGAAATGGTATTTACAATCATCTTGGTTGTTGATGTTGTGTAAAGTCTCACTCTTTGATCTTTATTATATATTGTAAACTAATTAGTTAAGAGCAGTAGATGGTATAATAATTAAAAAAAATTGATACCGTTCAATAAATGGAGTTGTTGATGCTTGATGGTGAAATTTTGAAATATGATTGATAAGAAACATAAACGTTTATGGAGGAGTATGTGCTATTCGATACACTCATCCAAAGGGATACTGAGTAGTCCTGAAGCTACAAGAAAAAAAAAGATTTGATTGAAATGCTTTTCATGAAAACTGGCTCCATACACATTGATATGAACAGGGTGGTGGTCACTCAATTAGCATTGAATCGCTATGGATCCTCAGAGAGGCCGTACAATACAATATTGGACCTGGTTCTCACAATGAACTGGTTAGATTCAGATTAATAAGGCCCATTTAAGTCTGGGCTTATGGAGGAGCTTGGGAACAAACCAAAACTGGGGCAAATTGAGTCCCAAACTTGGGGTCCATTTTTACCAATAGGAGGTTGGTGAATTGAATTGAACTTCTAAAATTCATAAATGAAAGTCAACCGATCTAATCAAGTCAAATAATATAATTTTAACAATAACATAATTATTAATTATTAGCAATTTAGCATTTACTTGTAAATGAATAAATTAGTGGTAAAGTTTATTATATACGGAAAGTGAATAACTTAATTTAAGTAGTTCATGAACAAGTTTGAGATTTGATTAGTAAAATTACATATTACACTTTTGGATCTTGAAGTTTGGATTATTTTAATTTGTCTTTTATGTTTCAAAATTTTCATTTTGGCCATTTATGTTTGATTCTATTTTCATATTGGACCTATTGTCCATTTCCATTAGTTATCATTCCATTCATAATATGTTTTTCTGCTTATATTAATGAAATTCGTGTATTCCACAACATTTTAGTACTAATATTTCATGAAATAATTAAATATAGAGGGCACTAAACAAATTAGAAGAAAATGAAGTACGATTGAACATGTAATCTCGATTGATATTGAACTTGAACTTAACTCGTGTTTGAAATAAAATTAAATAGAAAATCTATATTTTAATTAATAGTCCCTTTCGATTGTGCTCGTTTACAATCCTAGAGCTAACTAAAGCCCTCTCTATATATAATTATATATATTTACACATTTACTATTTATAGTTGATTTTTTATTTTTTTATTTTATTTTTATGGTGCAAACACTTAAAAAAAAAAAAAAAAAAACAAACATTAAGTACTTTAATGACTGCACATTCCCCTCATTTTTTACCTCATTAATATTAAAATTACTTTGTCAAAGGATAAACAAAATACCTCAAAGGCTCAAACCCATTTCATCTCAATAGGGCAGGGCACCTTGATCCAACTATATGCTACTCTGATGTGATCCATAATTACATTAAAACTAATCACTTGGAAAGTTCTAAAATAATAATAATAATAATAATAATCACTTACAAGTAGGGATGGCAAATGCGCTTCTCCTCACTTGGGCCACCCCTACCCTGCTTTTCCTCTCACAAATTTTCCCCTTCTCTAAAAGATGACAAGGTAGATATTGGTTTTACTTGTCCTGTAACATCTTGTTGTGTCCCAAATATATTCAAATAAATTTATTTATATTTAAATTATTTATATAGTTTAATAATTTTTATATATATCTTAGTTATAATTTATTTATGAAAAAAGAAAAAAGAAATATTTTGGCATACTTTTCAATTTCACACAAAAGTGATATAAAAACTTTTCTAAAATAGTTTATTAATAATTATCTTAAGAATAACCATTAGCATGATCTTCTATTTTTTTATTTTATTTTATATTATCATTATATATATTGTCTTTTTTTTTTTTTTTTTTTTTTTGGAGAGGAATATATACTCTTGAATATAGTAGGATGCTCAGAGTGGCCAAAAATTGAGTTGTTTTTTTGTTACAAATGGAAACATTCAGGAGTGACGGGAGGCGCGTTTTGACTCTACGTTTTAGTGCCATAACACTCTGTTTCGAAGAGAATACGCTGTTAGGGGTGTGTTTTCTTTCCTCCCCCCCCCCTCCCTCACAACTGGTGGGATCTATAGTGTGTGGAAAGACCCGGGGAAAGTAAGGGGTGTTAGGTTCTCTACATTTAGTTCCCAGTATCATATTCCCCCATCTCCCCAATCTCTCAGTCTTGGTCTCTGAAAGTGATGGATGTGATCACCATAAACGAGACAACTATTGTCATAGCGACAGGTCACAAAGAGACAACTATTGTCAAAGTCTTTGTCTTACTTTTCAATCTTTCCTTTCTACGTTTCATATTTAATTACAGCGACTTATATCCACTTGCATCAATTTGATATTTTGTTTTTCAACTATTCAATCTTATTCATGTAACTGGTATGGATATATACCTCTCTTTCTCTATTGGGTAACCTTAATATGCACAATTTGGCTGCTTTGTTTCTTTTCAATCTTGAGTGAATCACTTATTTTGTTCCCTAATAATTGGAGATTTTTGCTGTACTTTACTCACTGTTGAGTTCTTTGATTATTCTTTTATTTACCTTACTTATTTTTGAATTTAATTACATGGGTTTGAAGATGAAAGAAGGCGCCAAGGTTTCCGAGCACTTGAACACTTTTAATGACATCCTTAGCCAACTTGAAAGCATTGGTGTAAAGATGGATGATGAGGATAAAGCGGTGACTTTGCTATGTACATTGCCGGATAGTTATGATAACTTGGTTACAACTTAAAGTTGTTTCAAGGTAGATAAACTTAGCTTGGATGATGATCTTGTTGTGACCCAAATGTATACAAATAAATTTATTTATATTTAAATTATTTATATAGTTTAATTTTATATATATATATATATATATATATCTTACTTATAATTTATTTATGAAAAAAGAAAAAAAAAATATTTTGACGATCTTTTCAATTTCACACCAAAGTGGTATAAAAACTTTGTTAAATGTTTTTTTTTGAGAGAGAGAATACATATTTTGTCCTTGATATAATAAGAGTGGCCAAAAAATTGAGTTGCAACCTATTTGCTTACAGATTTGGAAACATCAGAGTGACGAGAAGCGCATTTGACTCTACAATTTAGTGCCCATCACTACCTTGAAGGACAGGACCCACTCTCACGTTCAGTATCAATATCAATCTCAGTCTCTGAAAGTGATGGATGTGATCACCATCAACGACTGGTCACGAGGAGTTGTCAAAGTCTTTGTCTTATTTTTCAAACTTTCCTTTCTATGGTTCATATTTAATTACAGCAACTTATAATATCCACTTGCATCAATCTGATTTTTTTTTTCAACTATTCAATCTTATTCACGTAACTGGTATGGATATATACCTCTCTTTCTCTATTGGGTAACCTTAATATGCACAATTTTGCTGAAAATTTGGTTGCTTTGTTTCTTTTCAATCTTGAGTGAATCACTTATTTTGTTCCCAAATAGTTGGAGATTTTTGCTCTACTTTACTCACTGTTGCTGTGAGTAAGAATATAGAGATTGGTTTTACTTGTCTTGTAACATCTTGTTGTGCCCCAAATATATACAAATTAATTTATTTATATTTAATTTATTTATATAGTTTAATAAAATATATATATCTTACTTATAATTTATTTATGAAAAAAGAAAAGAAAAATTAATATTTTGACATACTTTTCAATTTCACATAAAAATGGTATAAAAACTTTGTTAAAATAGTTTATTAATAATTATCTTAAGAATAACCATTAGAATGATATTCTATTTTTATTTTTTTTTATATTATCATTATATATATATATATATATATATATATATATTGTCTTCTTTTTTTTGTTGGAGAGAATATATATTGTGTCTTGAATATAATAAGAGTGGCCAACAAATTGAGTTGCAACATATTTGCTTACAAATTTGGCAACATCA